>NW_011889334.1:793590-926667 GCF_000151845.1 Pteropus vampyrus | reverse complement strand
AAAGAAAGAAAGAAAGAAAGAAAGAAAGAAAGAAAGAAAGAAAGAAAGAAAGAAAGAAAGAAAGAAAGAAAGAAAGAAAGAAAGAAAGAAAGAAAGAACATGGATTTGTAAGAACTCAATATGAACCTCCTCCAAGAAGCTATCCCTGACCTTCTTCTGCTCCACTCTTGGATATTGCTCCTCTCTGTTCTCCCAAGACCTCCCTGTGCAAGCATTTCTTATGAAGTAATAAAATCATCTTTTAATTATCTACCTTCCCAGTAGACAGTAAGAATCTTGAGGGTCAGGATTTTGTCTCACTTATCTTTATATATTCAGTACCCGGCACAGTGTCTGGTATAGTAGGTACTTAATGAATATTCATTGTATGCATAAATGAATTTATGAGTGAATGAATAACTAAATGAAGACAAAAAAATAACAATTAGTGAGTATCTGCTATATCTTATGTGCATCTTCAAATATGTTGTCTCGTTTAATCTACCAAGATTCTTATTGAGTAAGTATCAATATGTGTGTGTGTGTGTGTGTTACAAAAGAGGTGTATGTGGAGGAAAGGAGGCAGAGAGGTAAAGAAAGCAGAATAGAGGGAACTTCAAGGAGCCATGGTAGGAGTGAGAGATTTGGGAAATGTAGGCAGGAGTATTCCTTCATGGCAGACTTTGCCTGGACCCCTTCCACATGCACTCATCCCCCACTTTGCAAAAGAGCCCATGAGTGCAGGAGTCAGAGCCTGAGGAAGATTGCAGCCTGGTAGAAAAGTAGATAAGAACCGTTGTCTCAGGACTGTGAGTGTTTAAGGGCGCACCCACCAGTCGATGCCCACCACATCCCGCAGGCTTCCACTGGACTTGCAGGGTTTCAATGGTTGGGCCAAGTGAAGACTAAACCCACGAGGTCTCCACTCCCAGGCAGAATGTATTAACCCTACCTTTTATTTTCTGTATTCTGACGTTTGACATCTGGGGTCTTGTTGACTCTGGAGGGATTGTCTTTCTCCCAAGGGTAGGTCATTCCTAGACGGTAAACAGATTGCCCTGAGCATGATTTAATATTCAAACCAAAAAATTCAGAGCTTTTGCCCCCACCACTTCTTTTATCAGGCCCTCATACACTCCAGGCCACCATCCACCCACCCTAATCTCCCCAGGGCCAGGTACCAGACAACTACAGACAATCTCTGTGCCTCTTAGTCTACTGAAATTATTCAAACTATCCAATCCCAAACCTGCTTACTCTGCCTTGTCCATTCCTTTCTGCAGAAATCATAATAAAGTTCTTGCCCACAGTTTTCACCTCCTCTCTCTGTCTGTGACCAACCTTGGTGCTTTCTCACGTGGCCCTGAATGGCATGGTGTGCCACCTCCCCTTGGGATCTATGAGTAATATACTATCTTTTCAATAGCAATCATTTTCTGATCTGTTAGCCTTATTGAACCTCAAATTTGTTTTTATAAATACACTATGTTTTAAAACATAGAGTCTTAGAGGTTGGTCAGTGACCCCTTCTCATCAGTTAAAATAAGCCTCCCTCACCCTCATGAAGTCCACAGATTAGAAATGGAAATCCTCACCCTCAAACTCACTGAATATCATGTTGTTACTGATTGGCCAGACTGTGGGGTGGCAATAGAGAGCCTGCTCACTGGGGTTGGAGATTTCTAGCATGTGGCTGCTTCAAGAGGGAGCCTTCTAGCTCCTGGGATCATTCTGGAAAAAAACTAATGCAGGGAATTCCCTATCTAGAGAGGGTCTGAGTTCAGGGAAATGGTGTGCTTTCAAAGAACATGAACAACAAATCTGGACTCAGGTCATCCTTCTCTTTTCTCCTCCCTTTCTATGTAAAATTACCACTCTGCCCAAGGCCAGAGAAAGAATTGTCCCAGACCCTAGTGTGCCCTCATTCTTGATCAAAAAAGAATTTTTTCTTGGAGGTTTGACATCATGGCCTCGAATGCAGTATCAGAATGGATTCTCTTGCTCTGTGTCAGAACAGTTTTCTCAGAGACAGAATATTCTGGCTTTATTTGCCCTCTAGCAAAATTGGTATGTCAGACAAGGCTCAGAATTATGCTTCAATAACTTTCATAAGTTAAAAAGATGGAGTAAGTGGTACAGACATTCATCAACCTCTTATCTTGTCCCAGGCCAATAGGTGGTCATGATCAAGTCAATCCACCAACTGAGTCCACCCTGGGGAAGAGGCCTGCCTTCTAGGAGTAAAGTCTCATGAGAGAATGTGTGAAAGTGCCTTGAGAATGAATAATGCTTTAGAAACATAAACTAAACTCAATATAAAACCTACTTTGAATTTTAATTTACTGATGGTTAGAGTAGACATTCAATGGAAGCAGAATGGCTGTGTGAGAAGTTTAGTAAATCCTCTTCCCAAAAGTCATCAATATATCTAAAATTAAAACAACTATTTCAGAAAACATGGCAGAGTGAGAGACATCCCCAAATCTCTTCCTTGAAACAACAATAAGCTGAACATGTAAAATTCAACAAAAAACAACCAAACTGCACACCAGCACATCTGAGCATGGGATCTGCACATAAGAACTACCACAGTTCAGAACCCCAAGAGTCAGGCGGTAGACTGGGAGAAACAAAGAAGCTGACTCTCGCAACTAGAGCTCCCTACAGAAGGAAGGGCAGGAGAGAAGGTGCAGCTGGTTACCTGAACAGCCCTGCCTGGGAGACCTGTGAGCTCCACAGGGCTGGTGGCAGTGCCCAGGCATCAGGGCAGAAAGCAGAAAGTGGGGACAGCAGAGAAGCAGGGAAGGCAGAGAAACAACAGTTGATTATTACCAGCTGCAGTTTCAAAACTGAAGCTGAGCTGCAGCCCCCATCCTGCAACCCAGAGGGACCCTCCTTCCATATTCTCCAAGACCAAACACAGCAGAACCCCAGGGTAATCTGAGCAAACACTACTAAAACTGTCTCTAACACTGACAGGGACTGAGTCTAAGGGTAACGAGTGTATTTGAATATCTATAATGAAAAAAAAAAGGCATTATTAAAACTTTATATAAAGCAAGGATCCAAGAGGCTTAGACACCACCCATTGTAAACCAAAAGAAAAGTGCCTTCTTTGCAACAGGCTAAAGAGAGACTTTTATATAATAAATCTTTCTGGAAAAAAAGCAGAATACATTTCCATTAATGTCTAGGCAGAGAAATAGTCCATTAAACACCATGAACAATCAAGGTGACAAGGCAGCTCAGAAAACAAAAGAAAATCTCCAGAAAATAAGCTTACAGACATAAAAATATGCAATTTATATGACATAGAATTCAGAATGGTACTTCTGAAAAAAACTCAATGAGATCCAAAACAACTAAACAACAATTTCAGGATTGAAAAAACAACTAAATGAGCAGAACAAGTTCTTTAGCAAGGAGATTGAAACCCTAAAAAATAACAGAAAAGAATTTCTGAAGATTAAAAACATACTACAAGAGTTAAAAAATGAAATAGCAAGCTTGGGAAATAGAGCCAACCAATCGGAGGAAAGGATCAGTGATATCGAAGACAGAAATCTAGAAATAAATCAGAAGGAAGAAGAGAGAAACCGAAGAATGAAAAGCAATGAAAAAGAAATACAAGAACTAGCTGCTGATACTATCAGGAGAGGAAACATAAGAATAATGGGCATTATTTAAGGGGAGAAAATGGAGCAGAGATTACAAAGCATTTTCAGATAGTTGATGAGAATTTCCCAAATCTAAGGAATGAGCTAGAGCTTGGAACTCAAGAAGTCAACAGAATACTCAATTATTTAAACCCAAAAAGGCCTTCTCCAAGACACATTATATTAAAATCATAAAAAATCAACAAAAAGACAGAATTCTCAGGGCAGCCAGGGAAAAGATGATGGTAACTTGTAAAGGAAAACATTACCGTCAGACTTCTCAGCACAAACCTTACAAGCCAGAAAGGAGTGGAATCAAATATTCAAACTATTAAATGAAAGGAACTACCAGCCAAGAATAATGTATCCAGCTAAGCTCTCCTTTAGATATGAAGGAGAAATTAAGACTTTTTCAGACATACAAAAATTGAGGGAATTCTCCACTACAAGGCCTGCACTACAAGAAATACTGAAAAGGGTCAGCTCACCTAAAACGAAATGACAAAAAAAATACATAATTTGGAGTAAGGTGACTAGCAGACAGATAGAGGCAGAGGAGTGCAACTCTCACTAAGACAAGGCATTATAAGCTTAAACAATGAAAAGAGATATGCTATGGCAAGATAGTAATGAATGTTCAGCATACATAGGGACAAACTGAGACAACAATGAATGAAAAGGGGAGGAATCAAAGACCCAAATTCACAAAGAAAAATAGAGATAAGGCATGCACAGAAGAAAATGGATGATTGTATATATATAACTATTCTTTTCATATTTGTAATGTTAAACACATGCCAAAGACTCAGAACTGAAGTATATAACATAAAACAAGAAGGACCAGAGGTAAAACCCACAAAAGCCAACCAAAATAAAGAAAACAGAAACCCAAGGACAAGAAAGCAATGGAAACACCATGATACCAGAAAGCGAAAGATGAAATGGCTATAAGAAGACCTCATATTTCAATAATCACCCTAAATGTAAATGGACTGAACTCACCAACAAAAAGGCACAGAGTTGAAGAATGGATCAAAAAACAACACCCGACCATATGCTGCTTCCAGGAGACACATCTCAGCTCCAAAGACAAATGTAGACTTAAAGTGAAAGGGTGGAAAATGATATTTAAAGCAAATGACATTCAGAGAAAATTGGGAGTAGTGGTATTAATATCAGATGAAATAGATTTCAAAATCAAAAAGTTAAAAAAAGATACTGGGGGATACTTCATAATGATAAAGGGAATCATGCACCAAGAAGACATAACACTTATTAATATCCATGCTATTAGTATCTATCCAATCAGGGAGCCCCTAAATATGTAAACAATTACTAACAGAACTAAAGAGAGAAATAGACCAAACACTATCATAGTAAGGGACCTAAATACCCCACTGTCAGATATGGACAGATCATCCAAACAGAAAATCAGTAAAGAAATAACGTCCTTAAATGACACATTAGACCAACTGAAGATCATTAACATTTACAAAGCCTTCCATCCCAAAACAACTGTTTATACATTCCTTTCTAGTACATGGAACAGTCTCAAGGATTGACCACATACTGGGACACAAATATAAGAGGGTTGAAATCATACCAACCCTATTCCTTGATCTTAATGCTTTGAAACTAGAGATCACAAATACATGGAGATTAAACAACATGCTACTGAAGAATAACTAGGTCAAAGAAGAAATAAAAGTAGAGATCAAGAGATAGATAGAAACAAATGATAATGACAGTACAACATATCAAAACTTTTGGGACATGGCAAAGGCAGTCATAAAAGAAAAGTTCATATCATTACAGGCCTATCTCCAAAAAGAAGAATGAGCCCAAATAAACAACCTAACGCTCATCTTAAACAAACTAGAAAAGGAAGAACAAATGAAGCCTAAAATTAGCAGAAGGAAAGAAATCATCAAAATTAATAAATGAAATTGAAAACAAAAAAAAAAAAAAACAATAGAAAAAGTAAATGCAACAAAGAGCTGGTTCTTTGAGGAGGTTAACAAAATTGACAAACCCCTGGCTAGACTCACTAAAGAAAAAGAGAAAGGACACGAACAAAATCAGGGATGAAAGAGAGGAAATTACGACAGACACTGCAGAAATACAAAGGATCATACAAGAATACTATAAAAAAAAGTATATAACACTGAATTTAATAACCTAGAAGAAATGGACCACTACTTAGAAAAATACAACCTTCCTAGACTGAATAAAAAAGAACTGGAAAATCTAAATAGACCGATCAGCAGTATGGACATTGAAGCAATGATCAAAAACCTACCAAAAAGTAAGAGTTCAGGACCAGATGGCTTTACCAGTGAATTCTACCAAACATCAAAGACGATTTAACACCTATTCTCCTCAAACTCTTCCAAAAAATCAAAGAGAGGAGGCAATACTTCCCAACTCATTTTATGTTGCCAATATCATCCTGATATCAAAACCTGGTAAAGATAACACAGAAAAAGAAAACTACAGACCGATATCTCTCATGAACACAGATGCTAAAATCCTAAATGAGATAACTAGCGAACCAAATACAGCAACATATTAAAAAGGTCATATACCACGATCAAGTGGGCTTCATTCCAAAGGCACGGGGATGGTTCAACATATGCAAAGCAATTAATGTGATACACTACATAAACAAATTAAAAAATAGGAATCAATAGATGCAGAAAAAGTCTTCAACAAGATACAGCATTTATTTATGATCAAAACACTTAACAAAATCAGTATGGTAGGAAAATACCTTAATATAATAAAGGCCATATATGACAAACTCTCAGCCAACATTATACTTAATGATGAAAAACTAAAAATCTCCCCTCTAAGATCAGGAACAAGGTAAGGCGGTCCACTATCACCACTGTTATTCAGTATAACATTGGAGGTCTTAGCGAGTGCAATCAGGCAAGAGAAAGATATAAAAGGCATCCAAATAGGAAACGAAGAAGTCAAATTGTCACTATTTGTGAATGACATGATTCTCTATGTAGAAAACTCTAAAGACTACACAAGAACACTACTAGAAACAATAAGCAAATACAGTAAAGTCACTGGATACAAAATCAATGTTCAAAACTCCATAGTGTTCCTATACTCGAATAATGAATTGTCATAAAAAGAAGTGGAAAAAATAATTTTTTTTGCAATTACAACAAAAAGAATAAAATACCTAGAAATAAATCTAATGGAACATGTGAAGGATATATATAAGGAAGACTATAAGAACCTATTAAAAGAAATCGAAGAAGATACAAAGAAATAGAAAGATGTTCTGCGTTCTTGGATTGGAAGAATCGACATAGTTAAAATGACCTAATTACCTAAAACATTATACAGATTTAATGCAATCCCCATCAAAATCTCATTGGCATTTTTTTTAAAGAAATGGAACAAAAAGTCATCAGATTCGTATAGAAGCACAAAAGACACCAAATTGCCAAAGCCATCCTGAGAAAAAAGAACGAGGCTGAAGGCATCACTCTACCTGACTTCAAATTATACTACAAAGCGATAATAATCAAAATGACATGATATTGGAGCAAAACAGACACACGGACCAGTGGAACAGAATCGAGAGTCCAGAAATAAACCCATGTTTATATGGACAAATAACTTTTGACAAAAGAGCCAAAAACATACAGTGGAGAAAGGAAAGACTCTTCAATAAATAGTGCTGGGAAAACCGGAAAGCCACCTGCAAAAGAATGAAACTAGACTGGTGTCTATCACCACACGCCAAAAGTAACTCAAAATGGATTAAGGACCTGAATATAAGACCTGAAACAATGAGATGCATAGAAGGAAACATAGGAACTAAACTCAAAGACTTTGAACTTAAAGAGGATTTTATGAATTTGATCTCAAAAGCAAGGGAAGTAAAAGCAAAAATAAATGAATGGAACTACATCAAACTAAAAAGCGTTTGCACAGTAAAAGAAATCATCAATAAGTTAGGCAACCATCTGAATAAGAAACTATATTTGCAAGCAATGCCTTTGATAAGGGCCTAATATCCAAAATATACAAAGAACTCATACGACTCAATAACAACAAGAAAACAAAGGACCCAATCAAAAAATGGGCAGAGGACCTGAACAGACACTTCTCCCTAGAGGACATACAAATGGACAACAAATATTTGAAAATATGCTCAACATCGCTAGCTATTAGAGAAACGCAAATCAAAACCATAATGAGATACCATCTCACATCTGTTAGAATAGCTGTAATCAACAGAACAAGTAATAACAAATGTTAGAGAGGAAGCGGAGAAAAAGTAACCCACATACACTGCTGGGACTGCAAATTGGTACAGTCGCTATGGAAAACAGTATGGAGGTTCCTCAAAAAACTAAGAATTAATCTACCATATGATCTAGCAATCCCTCTACTGTGTATTTACCCCAAAGACTTGAAAACCCATATTCGAAATATATTTGTACACTGATGTTCATAGTGGCATTATTCATAGTGGCCAGGACATGGAAGCAACTGAAATGTCCTACAATAGATGATTGGCTAAAGAAGCTGTGGTACAATATGCAATGGAATATTACTCAGCCATAGAAGAGATGAAATAGTGCCATTTGCGACAAAATAGACGGACCTCGAGAAAATCATACTAAGCGAAATAATCCAGACAGAAAAAGTTGAAAATCACATGATATCACTTGTATGTGGGATATAAATCTAAAAGCAACAAATGAACAGGACATACAAACAGAGACTCATGGGCATGGACAATAGACTAGGGGTTACCAGAGAGTAGAAGGTGAAGGAGGAGGAAGGAAGATGGGGTGCATGGATTCAAATATGTGGTGACAGAAAGAAATCTAACTATGGGAGGTGAACACACAGTGTAAGTATATATATGCCTTACTGTTAAAGTATACAGCTGAAACTTATTGGATTTCATTAACCAATGTCACCATAAAAAATAAATAAATAAAAATTTTTAAAATGTCTCTGGAGGGGCTGAGATGTTGGACTTACCAAAAAAAAAAATGTCAATGCAATTTTTAAAATGTTTAAATATAGTGGCCTTATTCTCTGTCTTTCTCTCTTCATGTCTGCCATGTCTGCTGGCACCTCCCAGCTCTCATCAGCCTCCAGTCCACTGCCTCCTTAAGGCCCAGTACCATGCCTTCAATTAAGTTACAAAGTTCTGATGGAGAAATATTTGAAGTTGATGTTGAAATTGCCAAACAATCTGTGACTACCAAGACAATGTTGGCATATCTGAGAATGGATGATGAAGGCTTGATGACCCAGCTCCTCTACCAATTGTTAATGCAGCAATTGATGAGAACAGAAAAAAGTAAACAGATGATATTCTTGTTTGGGACCAAGAATTTCTGAAAGTTGACCAAGGAATGCTTTTTGAACTTACTCTGGCTGCAAACTACTTAGACATCAAAGGTTGTTTGTTGTTACCCGCAATACTGTTGCCAATATGATCAAAGGAGAAACCCCTGAGGAGATTCGCAAGAGCTTCAATATCAAAAATGACTTTATTGAGGAGGAAGAAGCCTAGGTATGCAGAGAGAACCAGTGGTGTGAAGAGAACATATAATTCTGAGATCATCACTTAGTTTTATATTTGGGTCTGTAACCCCATGTGAAGAGCATTTGCATGTAATCACAAAGGCTAATGCAGTCATGGGCTGAAGGATAATGCAGTGGCCAAGGGCCTTTATCAGTTTTGCAGCAGTCAGATTGCCTTGGATTTGAATCCTGGATCTGCAAACTCATAGCCAGAATATGTGCGTATCAGGGACACAATGTCTGTACATCTCTGGCGGATTAAACATTGAGCAGCAGCAGTGCTTAGACGGATCTTGGTGAATAGAAGCCCATGCTGTTGGACCCATGCATACCTCCATCCTACTACCAAGCAATCGGTTTCATAACCCATTTTGCCAGCACTGGAGTAGAGACTTGTTGATGTTAACTGTCATTCTGTCAATTTGGTTGTTCAGTACCCCTTCTATTGTTGGTACTCTCTGGTAGGTGCTAACATGCAATACAAAGAGAGTCTCATGTCTTTCCCATTCCCAGAGATCCATCCTCATGTCTTGGCCCAGATCTCATTGTCCCTGCCCTTCCAATTTTTCTCTTTCCGAGACCTTAACAGAAGCCAAGTCATATGACACTGCCTATGTGTTTATATATAGTCTTCCAATGGACCACTTTTCTTTCCACACAGAATGTCTGACCAGGTGCAACACCCAAAGCTCTGTTTATTGGGAGAATTTATAATTTTAATTTATAATTATAATTTATAATTACTATTGTCTTCTAAAGCCACCTTGAGTGCCACCATAGTACAGCATCAGTCCATTTTCAGCTCTCATTCATGTATTGAATTGATCCACATGAACCCGGGTCAGCCTTTTATTCCCTCTATCGGTTTGTCATAAGGTACCCCTCCTACTGAGGCAGATTAAAGATGACTACAAACTCCTTGACAACAGTCTCATCAAGAGGGGATCTATTTCCTCTCCCCTTGAAGCTGGATTTTTCTATGACAGTTGTTTTGACTAAAACAGTGTGTCAGAGGTGACACCATAACAGCTCTGAGTCTAGAATATAAGATAACTGTCTGCTTCACCTTGGTCTCTTACAGCCCTGAGTCACCATGTAAGAAGTTCAACTGCCAAGTTTTAGAGACCATGTGGAGAAGTCTTAAGATAGCATAGAAGGAAAGGGGTCCAAAAGGACCAGACTTGCAGTTGAACAAACCAAGGTGCCAAGCATGAGAATAAAGCTGTCTTTGACTCTCTGAAGCAGCCCATCTGCCAGCTGACTACCTCCAAGTGATCCCAGCTGATGCCACATGAAACATAACAATCACCCAGCCAAGCTGTTCTGAATTCCTGGCCCACAACATTGTGAGATACGATTAAATGGTTTAAAAGTTTTGGAGGAGTTGGTTATACAGAAATAGGTAACTAGAACTCCCACAAGGCAACCACTGGTGTGAGCAAAGGGAGAGGTACTGAGACAACGATGTAAATGAGATGGAGGTCTACATCACCTGCGCACGCCTCTTGGTTTTGCATTCCATTTCTGCTCATGTTCCATTCAGGATGCACTACTTCTATCTTACAGTTTATTGATGCTGTAAGTACCTGACCTTACCACTTGATTGGTTTAATAGAACCCAGTTCATGATGAGCAGTTTTACCCTCATAGTTATTTGATGTCCTGTGTCAGGAACGCTGTCTCTAATAAGGCCTGGCAGCAGGAAAGCAGTTGTTTTGTAATAAGGCATATTTCTCTGCAGCAGATAGCATGGCTTGACCCAGAATCCCAGTGGTCCTTGCTGAGATTCTCCTTTAGGGGCTTACCAGAAATACCACACTGAGTTTTTTCTGTCTTTGATAACTCTGGTGCCCAACGGACTATTGGGTCAAATGGTCAAAACAGCAGGACTGCTGGTACAAGAGCCTGGAACTGCTGCAAACATCCCAATTCTGCTCTGGGCTCTAGTCAGTCACTGGAAAATGGTTCTATGCAATAGTCCCACGAGTGTGGAATATGCTGCCTCTATAACAGAAAGAGAACTGCCAAGCGTTAGAGGTGTTAAATGTGAAATGCAAAAATTTATCCTTTAGAGAGATGTCATGGCGTGATCCAAACTACTGGACTTCTAAAAACATCGATGATGTGGAGGGCCCTGAATCATAGGGTTTATGTCTCACCATCTAAAGTACTCCCTAATTCCATATTTGCCACTTCTGGCTCACCTTGTTTGACTGATAAGGCATCATTAATATAGTAAAACAATGTGATGTTTTGTGGACTGTCCAGAAGGTTCATGTCCAGTGGTGTGCTGGAGCTGGCTCATACTGTCTCGTGAGAGCTGATTGTTAAATTTTCAGGAATTTTGAAAACCAGTTGTTAGACATAGCCATTATAAAAAGTAAGTTACATAAACTTAAAATTATATTAAAATCAGAAGTAATAAGTACTTGAAACTGATCTTTTTTGGTTATTTTACTCTATTATCTCTCCTCTATTTACATCTATTGTGTCTATATGATAAAAATACTATAAAATGTCCTGCAAAATGGTGTGTTATAGTGCATCTCCCCAATTCCACATTTTCAATGATGTCACATTAGCAGCTTACAATTGGCTGTGGTGGGAATATGTTCATATGTAAATCAGCAAATGCTACAAATCAAGGCTTTTTTTGCCCAGAGTACCAGCACATCACTGTCTATTTTTGGACCATATTGTGATGCAAGAGTTAGAACATAGTCCTGAAGCGAAACTATAAATGTATACTGTACCCATATTATGCAAATACGAACTGCTTTTATCTTCCTCTTTGATAATATTGGAAATGATCACATTCGCCAGTATCCAATAGCCATATAACATGGACCTGAAGCCATGTTTATCGGGCACAACGGCTGTAATTTGGCTACTATATGGTTGAGTTTGTGGTAATCCACTATCATTTTCCAAGATGCATCTGGTTTTTGTAGCAACTAGAATGGTGAATTAATCAACCTCTGCTTTTTTCTCTGAAGTATGATATTGTCTTTGTGGGGAGGGAGATGCAGATTCAGGGCTTTCACTTGGAAAAGAGTGAAGAAAATGAAAAAAGCCTCAGAGACCTATGGGACTTCATCAAGTGCACCAACATACCCTTAATGAGAGTACAAGAATGAGACAAGAAAAAAAGGCAGAAAAACATTTGAAGAAAATTTAAATAAAATTTAAACGCCCGGGGGAATCAACACAAATACCCTTCAATAATAGAGGAATATATATATTTTTATTGTAATAATTATTATGCAGCAATGAAAATGAATGAATCTGTAAGCAATAATATAAATCTTGGGATCCTGAAATTGAGTGGAAAAAAAATCAACCCCCTAAAGACTAGTTGAAGTATGATCCTTTTTTTTAATAAATCACAAAAATAACCAAAATTTATTAGAGAGATAGACAGAAAAAGAGATAAGGTACTTTCAAATTCAGGGTATGTCTGAAGCCTGTAGGTCAGAGGTAAAGCCCAATCTAAATTCTGTAACAAATACTTAGAGGAGATTTTTTGATAAGGAATGAGGCCATTCTGGTATTGTTTCATCAGGTCATATTCAAAACCTAAAGTTTAACTATAAGAACCTAAATGTTTGTACAAAACAATTAATTGAATGAAATGAATGAGTCCCATTACTCAATACTTTATAACCACAAATGCTATTACTTTATTACTTAGTAAAGATAAAAATTGACATACTATTATTCACCTATAACACATTGATTATAAAGGATAGAAAAAACTGAATATGTTTTCACATACTTATACATATATAATAAAACTATTAAAAAGAAAACCAAGAAAATGATAAACCCAAGATTCAGGGTAGTGAATACCTCTGGTGGGGAGACATTTAAGTGAGATGAAGAAGAAGACAAAGGAAGATGTAAGTTAGCGGTAATGTTCTAGTTCTTTGATCAGGTGGTGGATTAATGAGTATTTATTGGTTTATTAATGTTATAATTTATATCTGTGGAAGATTTATCTTTTTATGCATGAAATTTGATTAAAAATGTAATTTTAAAAGTTTTCATGCACACATCATTGACCCAACAATTACACTTGTAGAATTTTTTCACAATACATTCATGTGGGTATAAAGTAATAGATGTACAAGAAAACTCTTGCAATATTGTTTTAAATAGCAAAAAGATTAGAAAGAAATTAAAATTAATAATTAATAAGTGAAGGGTCTATACAGCGGAATAATATAAAGTTTTTTAAAAGAGGTAACTTTGCATATACTCATATGAAATGACCTTTTAGCAAGTGAACAAAACAAAGTGTGTAATGAATAAATAATATGCTGGCATTATGTTTAAAGTCACGACATTACATACTTATATTTATTTCTATTTGTATATGTGTGCCAGTAATCAATATATTGGCTCTCAGCTGCAAATTCAACTTCAATCATTGTTCTACATTAATTAATTAAGGATTCCTTTAAGTTTTCTCCTTTACATTAAGCTTTCTCAGTAGACGACTCTGGAGGAACACTAGGAGAAATGAGCTTCTCTTGCTGGGTCTAGTGATTGCACTGTCAGTCCATGGAGCAGATGTGAGGACATCGAATGGTGCTCTGCCCCAGCCATTTGCCCAGAATATGTAGTTCCTTGACAATCTCGTAACGTCAACCCAACTTTCTCACAGCATAGATAGATAACTTGCACTCCAGGTGTTCCCCACACCCCAACTCCCTCTGATCACCTACCCTCTGAAAGTTTTTCTCTTGCAGCTCAGCCAACTCAGACACTGAGCCCGCCAATCCTCCTGCTTACAGTGGCACCCCAACTTCCTCTGCACACTCATACATCCATTTGCCAGCTATGGTTTGCCTGTGCCCATTAAGAATTGCTTCCTCCTTGCTCAGCAACTGTGGACAAGCTTGGGACTGAGCAAACCAGTGAACTTCTCTGCTACCACCTCTTCTCCAGTGAGACTTGAATCCCAGACTTGAAGAATCCCAACTTTGTCCTTCCTTGGATACTCTCCTCAACCCTAGGTACCTAAAGAGTTCTCTTTACAGCTTATGGTTACTCTTTTGTCATAGCTTAATGATGTTTTATATTAACTTTCTCTGTTCGAATCACTGTGTGGTTTCTGTCTCCTGATTGGACCCACACCAATATAATATACATACAATATTGCTAGGATACATTAGAAATTGGTCACAAATGTTATCTCTAGGAAAAGGAAATGGTAGCTTAAAGAAGAATAGACATGGGAGAAAAATCTGATTTTTACTGTATTATCTTTGTCTGTCCTTTGAATGTTACATGTGTGCATGCTTATCTATTCAAATAAATAAATAAATTGTGTGTTGGAATGTGTGTGCGTGTGCGTGTGTCTGTGTGTCTGTGTGTGTGTGTGTGTGTGTGTGTGTGTGTGTGTGTGTGTGTGTGTGTGTGTTGAATTTTAAGCTGTAGTAGGCTCAGGACAGAGGTAACTACAAATTTACACTCCAGTAGGAATTAGTTTGAGCACTCGTCATTAGTCACCAGGCAAAATGGCCATAACAAAGTGGAAGCCAGAATAAAAATTAAACTAGGTTAATTATAAACACCCTGCTCCTTATTCACTCCCTACCTGACTCATTCATTAATAGTTTATTTGCCAGAAAACTATCAGAGATTGCTAATATATACTGTGATATAAACTGAAACCAAAAGAATTTCAAAAAGCTAAACTTGGGAAAGAATCTCCCCACTATCATATCTCTTACTCCACAGACCAAGGAACCAATGTGGAGATTCTGTTAACTACTGAGTGTGTGCATTCCGATTTTATACCCAGGAACTGCATAAATGACTACTGGGTCAGTCCATGGACATAGTAAATCCATTGTGATTTGGACCTGGGCTGAGACGCCATTTATTAGCTGACCCCATATAACCCCACTCAAATGAGGGAGAGGCACAAGGATTCAGCTATGTCATATGAGGATTAAACTAAATGCCCTAAGTGCTCTTCCAACCCTAGGGTTTTAGAATTCCGTGTTACTACAGTGTGGTCCAACCCAGAAGAATTGTTAAATAGAAAAGGAGGAAGCTGAGAACTTTATAAAGTGGGATCCTGAATGGCTGAGTCAGAAGCTTGGTAGGAACATCTGGAAGCTTTGCAGGGGCTCTCTGGAGGTGGTGGGGTAGAGAGACCACTTTGTTCTTCCTATAGACAGAGAGAAGTAGTGGGTGACTTTTCACCTAACACAGTAATTACTATTGCTGGCTTATTGCCTCTAGATATTCTCCTGTACCCCTACAATAATTAATGGCTAATTAATTGTCTGTGGGCTGTAAGACTCAGGGATCTTAACAGACTTAATGAGTTCTTCCTCTCCATGGGATGGGAGTCCAGGGATCCCATCCTTTACCACCACACCATATCAACCTTTTTACCTCCTCTGCTACTAAAACAGTCTAACTTTTCCCCAGAGTGAGAGGGAAAGTTGTTCATAAGGAGCTCCACAGCAAAGAGATACCTCTGACCTTCCTTGGCTTCATCTTCCCTACAAAGATATGGTGGGTCATGGTTGGTGCACAGCCTCTGCAGCCAGCCAACTTGGGTTGAAATACCAGCTCTGGTGCTTACTACCTATCTTGCATTGGGCAAGTTATTTAAACTATCTTTGCTTCAATTTATTCATATTAAACAGAAGACAACACACAGAGTTGTTGTAAGGGACAATCTGTTGTGTGCTGGTAAATGTTTAACAACCAGCTTGGTTAGGGGGGTGCAGAGCCCTAATTTGAAATGTTTGCTGTTTCTGTCGTATAAATACTCCTGCTGTGGCTGATCCAAGCTACCAATGGTTTAATACTTGTCTCATAAAATTCCTGAAAACTTAACAATTCAGAGCTAGCATGAGCCAGCTCCGGCACATCACATGAACATGTTCTTTGAAAGGTATCTGGTAGTAAGCAATCCTTATTATTACTTGAGACCTAACTGCCCATTCAAGGATGCACATTCCTCTTTACATTGTTAAACTCTCCTCTTGATATCCAAATGGAGGCTGAGTTTTGTCATCACTGAAAGCAGAAGAGATTTTTTTTTCTTTTTTCTGGGGCAAATAAATTTAATTTAAACTTTCTCTTATTATTTTTCTCATCTAAGATTTTGTTGCATGAATCTCCTATTGATGGACAAAAAAGAGAGAGAGAGGGAGAAAGTTTTGTTGGAAACTAAACATCAAGGCAACAGCAAAATAACACAAGGTATATTGGATTATGTAGTAGAAGCCAAGAAACCAATTTCTCCTGCAAACCAGGGTATCAGCGGTAGGAAACTTTTCTTTATTTCCTTTTTTCCTTTTCTTTTCTTTTCTTTTTTTCTCTCTATTTATTATGGTGACATTGGTTAACAAAATCCTATAGTTTCAAGTGTACAATTCAACAGTGAGTAATTTACATATTGCATTGTGTGTTCACTGCCCATAGTCAGATTTCTTTCTGTCACCACATATTTGACCCATTTTACCCCATCTACCTCCTCCCTGTCCCACTCCCCTCTGGTAACCAATAGTCTACTGCCTACATCCATGACTCTTTGTTTGTTTGTCATGTTTATTTGTTGCTTTTAGATTTATATCCTACATGATGTGGTTTAGCAGAAGAGATTTTTATTTGACTGAGGGTAAGAAAAAAGCTCATTCTTTTCCTAGGAAACATCAGTTTCTGCATGTCCTCAATAGTAGAACACCAGATTTGAAGTTAAACAGAATTCAGAATCTTGGCCCTGGCACCTACTGGCTGGGTGACCTTAGCCAAGTTATTTAACCTCTCTTAGACTGTTCACTTCTTGATATAATTGGGACAATCATATCTATTTTGTAGGGTTGCTACGAGAACCAGGTGATCAAGGAACTGCTTGGTACCAATACTTGGTACATAAGTAGAAATAACAGGTAACAATCATTGCATTATCATAAACTCCTTTGATTTGACCACCCCCGCCCCACACACACACACACATCCATTGCCCTGGCTCCTAGCACAATGTTGGCCCTCTTTGGGGCTCAAGAAATGAATAAATGCATAAACTGATGAATGAATGTGTCAGAGGGAAAAGAACTAGCAGAAAAATGGTAAATGAAAGAGTGGGAAAAACAGAGATCAAAAGAGTGACAGGGGGAGAGTCACTAAAGAAGAAGTAATCTAAAGAGACTCAGTATTAAGGCAGAGAAAGAAAGGGAGTGAAATACCAAGAGAATGAGAAAGTTAGAAATGCAAAAAAAAAATTGATTGGGATAATAGTTGATGGATGAATAAAAAACAGTTGGCTATTGTTTAGGGTTACAAAGAATTATATATTAGAAAGAAAACAAAGGACTGGGTGACTGCCAATGGGCATGTGGTGTTTTTTGTTTTGTTTTGTTTTGTTTTGTTTTGTTTTATACCTGCAGCACCTGGTCTTCCTAGGTGGTCTCCCATCCAAGTACTAACCAGGACCAACCCTGCTTAGCTTCCACGTTCAGACAGGATTGGGCATGTTCAGGATGGCCTGGTTGTAAACATGAGGTTTCTTTTTGAAATGGTGAAAAGTTCTGGAGGTTGATAGTATTGGCTGAACAACTTGTGAATATACTAAAAAGTACTAAATTATGCACTTTAAAAGGGTGAACTTTACAATATACGACATATATCTCAAAAAAACACAAAGCAATAATTATGTATAATTCAGAACAGTGGTTACATCTTGGTGGGTAGGTAATGTGAGCAGTAACAGAGGGGCATACAGGAGCTTTCAAGATACTTAAAACATTTGTTTAGTTCTTCAATCTGGTTGGTGAGCATACAAAGAGTTGACTTTATTCTTTGAACTATAGAAATTTGCTTTACTCATACTTTTGTTTGAATACAAAACAATATGGAAAATTTTTTAAATATATCTTATAAGGGAGAAAAGAACATTGGGAGAAAAAGAAAGAACAAACCAAAAAAGATACAGAGCAAAAATTCCTGGCAAAAAGGCGATGCAGTGGAGCTTAAACTCAGATGGGAACCCTGTTATGGGGAAATGTTCATACCACTCTGTAAGCTCCCAGGGCACCTTTGCCAGCTGCCCCACCATCTCACCTCAATGGCTTTCCAAAAATCTTCTAAAACCATGAAACCCTAAGTCCTTATCTCTCAAATGCCAGAGTTGTTGCAGCTTCCCACCCCATCTCTGAGTTGGCCTTCTATGCCTCAATACTTCAGTTACCTCCCCTAGGAAGATATATCATCTTTCCCTGATATATCCACCCAAACTGGTCTTCACCTTACTGACATTTTCTCTCATTCACTCAGTATGTTGGTATTACTGGCCTTTAAATCTTGGAGTCTTTGAGAATGTATCTGTGAACTCCTCAGTGATCTCAGTGTGCATGGGGCCACCCTTACCTCCTGCCTGTTAGCTTCTCATGGCAGGAACTGAGCATGTGAATCAGTTCCCCCAACCAGGACTGTGGTTCAGTGATTTAGGCAATCAAACTAATCTGTTTGTGAAAAGTAGCAAGGGGCACTAGACACAAAGGGAAAATCTCTCCTGTAGTTGAAATGGTCTATCTCTGATAAGCTCCCTTACAAATAGAGAAGCATAAAATACATGAAACATAATAAATAGTTCTACAAAATTTATCTGATCAATAGGGAAATGATCAGCTCTACAGAGATGATTTATAATCAGAAAATTTATTGAAAATATATTACTTTGCTAGTTCTTCCAACAAATACATTAGGGACAATACAACACTTAGAATAGTGCTCAAAACAAAGTGGCACTCAGTAAATGTAAGCAGAATTAATTGGTTCATTAAACCATGTTTTACATCAACTTCCTTTACATTCAATCTGTAAGTCTGAAGTACCAACGTGAAGCTCATCTGTTTTCCATCACATTTATGGTTTCTTCACTCCCACTAGACAACATTTGACCAAGAGGAACAGGGAAAGAGAGGAGCTTCTCAGTGGTGATGTACCTGGGAAAGAGAGGCTGAGTGAGAAGAAGAGGAAGAGAAACATCCGCCTGGTATGACTTGCCAAGTACCTAGGGTGAGTTTTCATAAGACAGGTTAGAATGCGCTGGTCTGACAACTCTCACCCCTCTGGGTCTGGACAGGAACGGGCCATGGTGAACCAAAGCTCCCCAGGGGGCTTCCTCCTTCTGGGCTTCTCTGCACATCCAAGACTGGAAAGAATCCTCTTTGTGGTTGTCTTGATTTCTTACCTCCTGACTCTGATGGGAAACACACTCATCATCCTGCTGTCTGTGCTAAACCCCAGGCTCCACTCGCCAATGTACTTTTTCCTCTCCAATCTCTCCTTCTTGGACCTCTGCTTCACCACAAGTTGTGTCCCCCAGATGCTGGTCAACCTCTGGGGCCCAAAAAAGACCATCAGCTTCTTGGGCTGCTCTGTTCAGCTCTTCATCTTCCTCTTCCTGGGGACCACTGAATGCATCCTTCTAACAGTGATGGCCTTTGACCGCTATGTGGCTGTCTGCCAGCCCCTCCACTATGCCACCATCATCCATCCTCGCCTGTGCTGGCGGCTGGCAGCTGTGGCCTGGGTCATTGGGCTGGTGGAGTCAGTGGTCCAGACACCACCCACTCTCCAACTGCCTTTCTGCTCCCACCGGCAGGTAGATGATTTTTTGTGTGAGGTCCCAGCTCTAATTCGACTCTCCTGCGGGGACACCACATACAATGAAATCCAAATGGCTATTGCCAGTGTCTTCATCTTAGTTGTGCCCCTCAGTCTCATCCTTGTTTCTTACGGTGCCATTGCCCGGGCAGTAATAAGGATTAACTCTGAAAAAGGGCAGAGGAAGGTTTTTGGCACCTGCTCCTCTCACCTCACTGTGGTCACCCTCTTCTACAGCTCAGTCATTGCTGTCTACCTTCAACCCAAAAATCCTTATGCCCAAGAAAGGGGCAAGTTCTTTAGTCTCTTCTATGCAGTGGGCACTCCTTTACTTAACCCTCTCATATACACCCTGAGGAACAAGGAGGTAAAGAGGGCATTTAGAAGGTTGCTGGGGAAGGCCAGGGACTCCAGGAAGAGCTGAGGGAGAGCTATTTGATGTGCTTTCAAATTGAGAGATTTTTCACGCTTTTGTCAGGGAGTTAGTATTCCCCACACCTCTGCCTTCCTCATACTCGTCATGTCACAACAATGAATGGCAGCCATATGTGTATGCATGTATGTTCTTGTGTGTGTAGGGGGGCGTTGGAGACACTGAAAAGATGGTAAGAAGAACATATCTCTACATGAAACATTATATGAATCAAATTGAATATTTTCTATTTTCTCTATTTTTAATGCTTTTCATCTTTGATGTGCTTAATTTTATTGTTTCTATTTCTATCTCAGTTCCCTTGCCATGTCACTATTTCTTCACTTCCATTTCTAATTCCTACCATATCTTCTTTGCTTTTCCTTCAAGTATTTTTCTACCTCTTTATGTCTGTTTTGCATTCTCGTTCTATTTTATCTCCCCAAATAACAGCAAGGAGCGGGGCAGCTGAAGCCCAGGTAAGTTCAGAAAGTCATCCAAGAATACAGTGCTAGAACTAACAACCAGGCCCCATGACTTCCAGTCAGGCAACCTCTCAAACACACTGTTGCTTTCATGCCCTAAGCAAATTTCCCAACATCCTTAGGCTTAAAGCCAGATCAGAACCTTAGGGAGAAAATTTAACTTCTTCAGTCCTAGCATTTCTCCTTTTACAGTGCAAAAGATTGCAGGCAAACAGCTCAGAGACCAAAATGTTTTAATGTTTAGGCTGTCGGGACAATTTTGACAATGGGGGCCTTACTGCCATCTATTGGCAAAATATGGTATTGTGTATGGCATCCCTGACTCTTGACCTAAAACATCTCCAAGGTCACCAGCCCTGTACTCTGCTCAGAAAGACAATTATTCTATTGTTATTATTAAGTATTTATATAGTAATTATGATATTCCAAATACCATTTAAAGTAATTTATATGCATTGATTCATTTAATCCCTATAACAATAGTATGACGCATATATTATTATCCTTTTCCAGATACAGAAACTAAATCAGACAGTTTAAGTAGCAGTTTTAAAATGTCAGAGATTTGGACCCAGGAGGACTGACTCAAGTCTCCATTCTGTTAACCCTGACTTTTGGTACAAATAATGCCTTCCCAGCCCAAGTGAGAAGTCTCAACCTCTCAATAAACTTTGAGGAAATCATCCCAATCTAGAAATACATCTAATTTGATCCCCAGTTAAAGGAGGTTTGCTTCCCTGGAATAAGAGTTTATTAAGTGACTCAAAACATCCCACGGACACAAAAAACAAAAGCCCACTTGGAAGAAGTTTTGTTACAGCTCATGGTGTGTGTTCCTGGCTTAGGTCCCCCTAGATTTCATACTCCCAGAAGGTAAGAATGAGAATATTGCAGGAAATTGGCACCCAATTAATTCTATAAATAAACGAATACATGAATGAATTAATGAATCTTTCCAAAGAATATGTAAAGGGCTCTGGAGGGCCAATTGCATAGTTGCTATTGCCCAGCTTTTCCATGGCAGTGGCAACAATACCAAATTCTTCTTGGGTACATGCTGATAAAACAAGAAAAGCTAGGAAAATCCTAACTTTATTCTAGTCCCAACACAAACTGGCTTTGATTCGACATTTACCCTGGCATCAGTACAGAACATCATCTTAACTCTATTTCAATCCTAATCTTCATTTTAGCCATCCATGTAATAATCTTATTATCTCCTCAGCCTCATTGTTAGACTGCTTCTTGATTTCAATGTAGATCCCCCATTTTACATTTAATAATACTAATCTCAGTCCTATAAATACTAACCTTAATTCCACTTTTCAAGTCACTTATGTAATTCCTCATAACCCCTTCTATCCTCTTTCTCTCACTGACCTGAGAAATTTATTATCTTTGCCTGTTTATCAGCTTCCTAAGTCCAGAGGCCCTAATGTTCGTGTATAGTAGAGTCCTTTTTACTATAGGGGACAGACTCTATAACAGACAATTAAATGAAGCCATCTAATAGAATCTGTTATAATGAAACCTGATTTGCTGAATAAACGAATAACATCAGCTTCAGGACTAACATGTTATCTCAAATTAATTCAATGTGGAAAGTTATCTACTGGATACTCTAAGAGAAAATCCAACATAGGTTACTCAATCATGGTCCTCGGCAGGTCCAAAGGAGATAGAGATGGTCACAGGCAAATTTACAGAAGCAACATTTATACAACTGAGTTGGAAGCAAAATAATAAACTGTATGAGCGCTTGGGTGGTGTGGAGATCAGAGAATTCTTCCTAGAGGTTTGAACCACAGCAGAGAGAACAAAATTAATATGAAATATTTGCTGGTTTACTGCATGGAAAGAGCTAAAGCATGTTGTGCATAAGAATGGGAACATGTGGGGGAAGGAGTTACACCAATGAAGCTGGAGAATTAATATCCCCAGAAAAAAATATATTTAATACAAAATAGGTTTGTCAACTAGTTTGGACTAAAAGCCACAGAAAGGAAGTCATACAGCAGCTTGTTAATCGTAATAGAAATTACTTACCCTAGGTCCTGTTAGACTGTTGGGGAGGGGGATAAATAACCAAGACAGCAGAAATAATAATAGCGTACAATGAATAAGGGTCATAAGATGTATAACTTCCACTCCTACACACCAAGTTAATCTATTAATACACATTGTTAAGATGTTTTTCATCCCAGAAAGTGACCAACGACCCTACCATCTCCCTGAAACCTGACAAAGCAACTCCATGAGGGAAGCAAATGACTGGAAGATGAAAATTAACGGTTTACCTAATCAGGGACCAATCAATGAGACCACAATCCCAATCCCTTATTCATGATTACTTATGATTTTTGCCCTATAAAACCTCTTGTCTGTAAGCCATCTAAGAGTTTGGGCTTTTGAGCATTAGCTTTCCTGATCCCCTGGGTGGCGCCATTCATAATATAGCCAATTTTTCTCCACCACAAAGCCTAGTGTCATTTCTCATTGACACTGCACGCACAGGTGGGCACAGGCTTTCTTATGACACCACAGTTTTACCATGAGGAAGGTATAAATTATTTTAGGACTTTATAGAAGATACTAAATTGAATACAACTAGAAAAAAAGATCCTTTATAGATGCTTTAATACAACAAGATTTGGGCCTCGTGAGGGAGGGCGCTTACCTATCCACCTGATATAACACGAGTTGGAAACATTTAAGGGATATAATTCTAGAACCTCAGAGTTTTAGTTGCCTATTCTAGTCACCAGGTCACTTCTTGAAAAGCTCACTGAATCATGACTAGGAACCGATGTACAGGGCCCAGCTCCCATTGCATCCCTCCACTCCTGGCAAAGCCAGCCTTCCTAGTTTCCCCTATGTGGAATTAACAACTCCTATGTGGAATTAACAACTTTGAAGGTCATCAGAATATACTACCCCAAAATAGGCTTCTTTGGCAGATGGGTTATTTTGAGCTAAAGGCTATTGAGGACAAGCAGATGCTGGAAAAGCTCTAAAAACAAGGCATGAGTTTTCCTTCCTTAAAGGAAATTTACATTTGTAGAGGTCCCTCCCTCTCCTGTAGGAGGAAGGACTCAACTTTTTTGTCAATGGATAAGACATGGACTTAAATGTGTATAACAATCCTTACTAAACCACTTTATTTACTCCTTTTCCTGATCACCTTCATATTACTTGCCTCTGCAGCCTCACCCAGAAGCCCAAACACCTTTTCCTTTGTTTAGCCTAAGACCATACATAATCCCCAGTCCTAACCACCCCTTTGGGTTGCTCATCACTGGGCGCTCCCACGTGTACGTGTGTGACACAAACTTCTCTTTATTTCTCTCTTGCTAATCTATCTTTTGCCAGTCTAGTTTACAGGACCCCTGCTAGAGAACCCAAGATGGGTAGAGGAAAAAGATTATTCTTCCTCCCCTACACTCTAAACATGAGCAGGTACTCTGTGCTGCATGAGTGTGACTTCAGCATGACTGTCTCCCTCACTCACCTGTGTCACAGCCCCTGGCACAGTGCCTGGCCCCCGTAGGTCTCACCACATGGGGCCAGTGGTGCTGGGGCTAATCCTGCATGTGATAGTCTCTAGTGTTTCCTTTCTTGCTCCAGTGGGCCTCGTAAGTGGATGCCATACTGGTAAAGTGTTTTGAATATCACCCCTATTTGGGGAATCACATGACATGAAGTTCATCCTGATTCCCCTTCAGTTAATGGACCATGAAGTGCAAAGTAACAGAATTCCCTTCTTCAAAAGTCTGAGTGAATAAACAAAAAGTCCCTGTCCAGAGTGGCCTAAAATTACAAAGGATGGTAGTAAGAGCCACAGTTGCAGAAAGGGCTAAGTGTGGGACCACAGCTGGCCCTGAAGTGTCCAGAAGGCCAAGTAAGAAGCTGAAAGTCAGTGAACAGACAAGACTGGGTGATCAGCTTGGGAGGGTAGACAGTGTGGTGAAGTAGAGTGAACACTTCCTTTGGATTAGGCAGACAAGATGTGGTGGATCATTTTTTCCAAAGGCGGCGGCAACCACATATTTATCCCATCCCAAGTGTTCTTTTTACAATGTGACTGACACTCATTTCATTAAGAAGTGGGGTCACTGATTCCTCCCCCTGAATCTGGACACAGCTTTGAGACTGCCCAGACCAATGGGATATGAGAGGTGATGCTATGTGACTTCCAAGGATAAGTCAGAAGAAAAATACAGATTCAACCTAACTGGCTCTCTCATCTCTCTCTCAGAACATTTGTCTTTGCAACTCAGTCACCATGTCATGAGGAATCCCAGGCCACACTGAGAGGCCAGTGCAGGAGTTCCAGTTGACAGCCCTAGCTGTCTCTGCTGACAGCCAAGACCTACCACGTACAGACCTTTCAGATGACTCCAGCCCTTGCCTTCACATTTTCCAGAGATATTCCCACTGTCACCTTTCTGAATTTCTGACCCACAGAAACTGTGAGAGATAATGTTTATTGATTTTTTTAGGCTACTCTAGGTAACAAGATAGGCATCAATAGATAACAATAATATATGCAACTTGAATGCTGGCTCTACTCATTATTAGCTGTGTGACCCTGGACAAGAGCCTTCCTCACCCTGAGACAGTCTTTTTGCCAGGTAACAGATATGAACATACACTTTCCCTACAGGGCTTCCATGAGCATCAGAGCTGGTAACTACGAGATGCCCAACACTCCTGGTTGCTCTCTCAAGCTATCCTGTTCATCTGTTTCATCTGCTTACTTATTTCATCTTCCCACTTTGAAAATGTATACCTCATAAAAGCCTATCTTGCTCATGGGTCTACCCCTAGTGCCTAGTGTATAGTGTCTGTCTCAGCAACATTCCGGATCACAACTTGTTGATTGAAAAGATAACAAAACTAACATAACAGCAAAGTGCTCATGAAATTTTATCAGTAAGTGACTAGAGCAGGGAGACAAGAGGCTGTCAGGGCAGAGCAGGGCCGCCAAGGCCTAGCAGAAAGTCTATAGGGTCCAGGGTGCTCCAAAGTCAGAAAGAGATCTGAAGCCTGAAGGTGAATCACATCCTGATAGAGGCAGGGCTGGAGATGCCGAGTGACTCCTCCCAGAACTGCTGAGAGAGAGGTGGTCTCACCACCTGGCAACACTTCCCCATTCCACCAGGAGCCTCTGCCAGACCTATTATTTGGCCTGGCTTCTGCACTCCTGCCAGAAAAGTATGTCTGGCTCACCCTTGGCCACAGCAGAACTTCTGATCCTTTGTTTGTAACTTACACCACACCTAAGAGCAAAGAAAGTGTGAGATGGTAATTCTGGTCTTTGAGGTCCTACCCAGGGCTGGTATATAGATAGCTCCCGCTGCTGCTTCTGAAGCCAACTGCTCATTTTCCACACTGCAGGTTTACCTATTCCATTGGCTTCTTCCCCCTGCCTTGAGAATGTTCCACTGTGGGAAGAGGGGAAACTTAAATTAAGTCCAAATGGTCCAAGGCAGATAATCAGAGTGGAATGGTTTTCAAGTACTGGTCTAAGATTTAACCCACCAATGCTTTCATGGAACTTCAGAAATTGGCTCTGAAATAGGATAATGAAATGACAGGGCTTATCCAACCCTTGCAGCTCTTTTGCAAAAATCACACAGTGCCAAAAGGAAAGACAAAAGTTGAGCTTCAAAAAAACACTTCCTCCAGAAAGCAGGGTGGAGAGGTAGCAGGGAGGTAAATGGGGTAAAAGGGGGTCAAATATGTGGTGACAGAAAGAAATCTAACTATGGGAGGTGAACATACAATGTAAATAAAAGTATAGCTGAAACTTACCGGATTTCGTTAACCAATGTCACCATAAAAAAAATAATAATCAACTAACTTTTTTAAAAAAATAAAGCACTTCCTCAATAGGGCATAAAGAATTATAAAAATCCCAGGCAAGTTTGTTCATTTTATTTTCATTGGCCATTCAGTATTTTCTTCCTTCTGGATAGGAAACCCTTCCAAGATGCCCAGAGTTCTTAGACAAAGACTTTTAAGGTTGGAAGCACTCACGGGTCATCTCATCCACTTTCTCCTAGCAGTCAACATTTTTTATTATTGTTCTTAGTTCGTAGGAAGAAGAGTCCTCACGTCTGTTCAGCCACATGCTCCAGGCTCCCAATATGTGTCCATCACTGTTAGAGAACTCACTAAACAGTAGTGACAGTGGCTAGCATTTACCCAACATACTCCATGGGCCAAGAACCATCCTAAGCACTAGTCCTTGCATCCAGCCTACAAAGTAATGTGTCATGATGATGATGATGGTGATGATGATAGATAATGATTACTATTATCTTCACAAATGAGAACATGGAGAATAGAGATTAAGGAACTTTTTTGCATGTGGTGGAATCTAACACTTTGGTAGTCTGACTCTACACTTTTAACCATTAATGTTATCACTCAGCCCTAATCGTGTCCTGTTTTGCCCTGCTAAGCCCTCAAAGAGTTACTAAAACACCTCTTTCTATCCCTCCCCTTTAGTGCCTTTCCATTAACATGGAGCCCTCCAAGTTTCCCTCCGTGGACTGAAGCCCTCTCTGTTCACAGTAAGGGACAGGTGTTGAGTCACACTGTTCACTGGTTTATTGAGATTCAGGGAGACCTTTCCCCACAAGACATCACAGTGTGAAAGGGACACCACCTCCCACCTCATAGGTCCATCTATCCATCTCAGTCAGGGGTACCTTCCTTTGTTCAGGATTCTCACCAACTATCCACTGGAAGCAGCTCCCAAATCTGTCCCCATTTCTTCTCCCTTAATTGCCCCAGAAAAACACACAACCAAAGGGAACAATCTTGGGAGGCAGTGTGGAGAAGGAAAAGGTATATGTGGTGAGGCTGCTGAGGAGTGAGAAATTTCAAGCAAGGTACCAACTAGATTATGAAGTAGTGACATAAAATTGTATGAACAAATAAGAGAAAAAAAGAGTCTGGTTCCCAGGGTACTGGAACTCAGATAAACCCAGAATTCACAGAGGGGCGTGTATTTACAAGATGTGGGATGGAATAGCACGTTCTTCCCATCTGAGGGTAGGGATCCCCTGCTTCCTCTCAATCCCTCCTTCTTCTCCCTTTCCCTCCCCCTACTGGCCTGTCCTCCCTCACACACCTCTCACTTGTAAAGCAAATGGACTCGACTCCCATCACAGCTAAGCCGGTCAGGGGGCTCAGGGGGCCCCCTGGGTAGACCCCCAGAGGGGTCTGGGGGTGTAGGAGGGTGGCGCCGTGAGCGGAGCTGCTGCCGAGACTGGAGCTGATGGCGCAATTCAGAGACACGTTCTTCTTTCTGGAGGAAGAAAAACAATTGGGAGAGTGGGAAAAGGGGAAGTTATAAAAGGATACGGAGGAGGAAAAGGGAGGAACAGCAGAGAAAAATGCAGTGGAGGGGGGATTTAAGGGTAGATGGACGGATAAATTAAAATGAGGAATCAGTAAAAGAATAAGAAAAGCCAAAAGAACGTAATAGGAACACCAATTGAAGAAAAGATCAGGGAAATAAAGGGGGTAGATAAAATGAGGGAGGGGGAAAGGCCAGTGTACACAGCTTCCAATAAGTCATACACAGAGTCATGTCAACCCAGTTTGATTATTCCCCACTCTGGCACTGCACTAGCCTCCAACTACAGCCTGGGGCACAGTGGATACCATGCCTGCCCAGATCCCCTTTACTGGAGGGGATGCTCAACATCCAGCTGCTGAGCGCGTTGGCTGCTGATGGCTCATAGCTGCCCCAGCAACATGCCACTCACAGCCCTTGGCCACTCCCTCTCCTCCAGTGGGTCAAGTCAATAGTGCAGTTCATCAGTTCATGCCCCAGAGCCTCTCTCCACCTGATGAGGCCAACACTAGATTTTACATGAGAAGGAATCCTTACTCAACTCTCCCTTTCCTTATGCTCCTCCACTCACTCCCTGGCAAGTTTTCTCCTGAGACCCTCCCTCAATAGATCGCACGTACCTGGACCCTACTTCGAACATGGCTTCATAAAACCCAACCTGAGATGTGAGCCTCCTGGACCCTACCAGCACCCCCTGCATCAGCACGCACCTCAGCAATGATCTTCTCCAGTTCGCGGTTCTCCTTCTCCAACAGCCGGGACTTCTCCTCCTCGTTGTTGTTGGTCGATGACCCTGTCTTCATGGTGTCTTGCGCCTCTGACTGCCATTCTCCTCGGGTGATCAACCTGCGTATCTGGGAGCGAATGTTTGAGACATGGGATGACTAAGCAGGGACTGTGTCAATTAGCTGACGGTGGATCGGAATTGAAAGGAATGAAAATAAGAGAGACACGCTCAGCCCAAAACAAGGGAAGAAGTGGGAGGAGGAGGCAGAGGGGAAGAAGGGATAGAGGGGCACAGGCTAGAGAGTGGGAGAACACCCAGAACCTCACCTTGGGCACGAAGAGCACAACCAGAGTGATATAGGAGGAAAAAACTATGGCGAGGGAGGCAAAGGCAAAGGCTGCATCCTGCTGGCTGGACAGGATCATGGTGACGGGGGCAGTGATGAGGCACAAGACCTGGGGGCAGAGTGTGTTTAGGGAGTCTCAGATTTGCAGGCTCAGATAAGATCTCGGGTTTTCTTTTCCCAGGATAGAGTCTGTGAGGTCAGGTTCCCAGTGAACTTTCCATTTCAAAAGGATCCAAACTTGGGGTCATCCTCAATTCTAGCTTAAGAAAAATCCTAAATAAACTGTCCTAAAGCAGTTTCCAGTTCTAGGTCAACCCATCCTTCAAGGCAGGAGCTCCCATGATCTCTATACACACATTCACAGGCCTGGAGTCAGTCTGTGGGCATACCTAACAAGAAATCTAAATTCAGATTCCAGCCTGTGAACCACAGACAAGCAATCCAAATTCTTTCCTTCTGCTTCCTTGCCTATGCAGTGGGGATACTAATATCCACTTCACTGGGTGTTTGTGTCAAGATTAATAAGATAGTGTCTGTGTGTGTTTTACAAACTATAAAATGCTTTATAAATCCAAGGCATTAAAAAACTCTTTAAGACTTCCACCCAACCATCCGAGATCTAGTGCCTGATTCTTCTCAGGCTGCCCCACTGAGTTGCTATAGTCAGTGCCCAGGGTCAATGCCAGATGTCCAGGGAGCTCACCGCCACATTGTAGATGGCCATGCCCACAGCCCGGTGGTCATTGATCTTCTCAGTGGACACACTCTTGGTCTCATAAGCAAGAAATATACCCAGCAGCAGCAGCAGCCCCTTGTAACCATAGAAAATGCCTACAACAGCAGGAAAAGGTCGTAGGGCAACAAGACCTCCATACTCCCATTCATTCCCCATCCTTTCTATGCCTATCACCTACTGCTGCTCTTTCTTATAGTTCCACAATGGACAAAGGAGCCTCTTTTCCAATTGAGCCTTTCTGATCTAGCATTCCTCTCCCTGTCCACTCCCTCCAATGTCCACCCAACTCCCTCGCACCTCATGGCTTCCTCTTGGGACTAGCAGCCATGTCACACGGGAAGATGATGGTCATGAGCACCTGTCAGTCAGGCAAGAGCCTGGGCCACACGCAGTCTCTCACCTCATACCGTCCAGGTAGGAAGCTGGCTTTCCAGACTGAGGATAAGTTTGCCATTTGTGGTCATAGATCAGAGTGATATTAAAAAGGCCAGAGGGAGCCCAAACCCATGCCCTCACAGCCCCGGCCTTACTTTAGGAAGCTGTCTAGACACAGATGGTGTCAGGTATGATGAAGATGAGACCATCCACACTGATCCCTCTGCTGAACACGAGTTCTACCTTATCCCTTCTTTAGACCCTAAGCTCCTCAATGCAAAAGACCAACTCGCCCCTATTCTCAGAAAAGATTAGTCCAATAACCAAAAGGAGGACATTCAGACGGGGCTGACATAAGACCTCTATCTCTTTTTCCAAAGATCCTTCAGCCTCCAAACAGTAAGTTTTATTGTCCTTGCCCCATCCCCCCACCTTTGCTCCATCATTCCACTCCTTTCTCCCATATCCCACACACCAAGCCATGTATTCATCTTCTTGGAGCTGCAGTGCTCAAGCTGGGGCAGAATAGACACATCAATATCTTCCTTTGGTTCCTCCTTGGCAAAAGTCTAAGAGAGAAATAGGGTGACAGAAAAGATGGTTGCCATCCTCCCCTACCCTCTCCACCTCAGCTCAGTCCCTGACTCCCAACTCTGTTCCCTCTTTTCCTATGAGACCCCCAGTTTGGAGGCCAAATCCACTCTAGGCCTGGAAGTGTTTGCCTGAACACCTTAGAAATGCTTACTCCCATGATTCCCAGAAAGTCTACACATCCTTCTCAGACCCTTCCCCACTTCTATTCTTCAGATGAATCCAAAGGCCTCTGATGGGGCTCCTTTTAGGAAGGAGAAAAAACTCTGATATGCAGAAGGCAGGAAAGCGGTCTCCTGCAGAACGACTTTCCTCCTCAAGGGGACTTCCCTCCACGCACAGCTCCGAAAGCCTTAACTGCCAATGAGGCCACTCGGTCTCCTGACGCTTCCTCTCAAGCAGTACCTCAATGGTCCGGTGCAAGGGGTCCACAATTTGCCAGATGGCAAGAGTGAGGACATCCATGCCCACCAGCAGGCCCACCGTGGCGTACAGTTTCCAGGGCTCCAGGGTCTGGGTAAACACGGAGCACAGGCATATCAGCGGAAACCCTCTATCCCAACAGCCAAGGCACTAGGGGCTGGGAGTGAGGAGCAGCTCACCTTCCTCCACTCCTTCTTTTCCTCTTTCTTTGTGAAGACTGTGTGGACCCACCAGATTTTGGTAAACATGGAGCCATAGCCCAGACTAAAGCCCAGACCCAGGAGCCAGAGGCGGGCCTAGGAAAGGAGAGAGGGCAGAGGAAGAATAGGGTGGGACAGGTGGCGGGACTGTGGTGAGGATGGGACAGGCTATAGGATGGAACAGGCAAGACACAACCAGTAGGGGACAGTGCGGGGCAGAGAAAGCCAGCAGAGGAGAGTCTCCCTACCTTTAACAAGTTCCTCCAATCCATCTTTTACTTTGCCACCAAGTGATCTTGCTAAAACCTACTAGTTTTAATGGCCAGTCACTTCTGACAGCCCCCAGTGCCTACAGGTTGCAGTCTGGACACCTCTGATGTGGCATGAGACCCTTCACAATATACTCCCACCCACCTTTCCTGTGGAGAGCGGACTGCAAGCTGACAAGGCCCTTGCAATCTGTGAGGGCAACCAGGGTTGCCTTGTCTCAAGAACCCTCCTAAGAATGGAGAAGTACGAACTGAGGGAGAATAATGCAGTGTTGCTCCAAGACAGGGAAGCTGTGAGCAGACTGCAAAAGATCATAGCAGGGTGTGGGTTGGGTGATTGTGCAGAGGATGATCTTACCCTAGCCAGCAACTGTATGCTCTTGTATAAAAGCAGCCTTGCAAAAATAAAACTGCGCCATTGTCCACCATCAGTGGGCAGTGGACCTCCTGATCCCAGCTTTCTGTGTTCTTTCTTTTCTCGATCTCCCACTGCTCCCACTCAGGTTTATTTTCCAGGGCCGCGCTGGACGTGGCAGGATTTACCACTCGCTAGACGCGGCACTTTCCAGGCTCATCGCCAGGTCCTCACCTAGTCCACACACTCCAGCCGTGCTGAACTGCTCGCTCTCCCTCAATCTACTCTCCTTTGTATCTGTTAGCCTATTTGCCAGCTAATAAAATCCCATGCATCCTTCAATATTCAAATGCCAACTTTTTTAGCTGTCTGCCCAACTACTCTGTGAAACTGCTTTCTCTCCTTTGCTACCACAGCACTTTGCATACATCCCTATTCTGATATCTCTCATATTGCACCACAGTAAACTGTCTGCCTCTCCTACTGCATTCTGGTCTCGCTGGAAACAGACAGCTCCTGGTGAACTGGCTGTGCATGTGCATGCAAATGCCATGTGTACAGATGCATGATGAAGACAGGTACAAGGCAGAAGAAAGGAAGAAGTAAGGGTGGGTAGGGAAAAGGGTGGTATTTCCCACTAGCATAATATAGAACCACACAAATATCACTATTGAAACCAGCCTTTCCACACAGCCCCAGAATCTTCCATGTACCCAGAGTCCCGGGCCTCCCTCCCTATATAACAGTAGTCCCTTCCCTACAACTCTGCTGGCTGACAGTTCAGATTTCTGCCTCTGTTTTTGCCAGCCCCAACTAAGGCTCTCACAGGCAACCCACAGTTCTTGTTCTCAGCCCCCACAGCGAAGACAAGCCACCATTGTTCAGGGGTCCTTTGTGCAGACCCCCTTCCTTCGTCCTCAGTACTCCCTCCTCTTCTCTCCAAGGCAACCTTGGAACCAACAAGTGAACTACAGAATGAAAATGTCTGGAGGCACAGAAAGAAGGATGAAGCCAAACATATCAGAGGGGTGGTATTAGGAGAAGGAACAAGGACAAGAGTCAGGGAAAGACAAGAAGAAAAGGCAGAGAACTATACATCACAGAAGGTGTTGCTGAAGGGAGTGGGAGAGCCATATTTTGCAAGGTATCTGCCCAGCCCAGCCTTACCTGGCAGACGAAGGGGAACTGGTTTCTTCCAATGTGGTAGCCATCCAGCCCGAGGGGGAAGACAGCAGCTAACGCCAGCGAGCAGCCCACAGCAGTCAGATTATTCAGGTTGGGCTGTGAGTTCTGGATATAACTAGGGCAGAGGCAGGAAGGGTGGGAGAGGGAGAAGAGCAGAATTATAGCTTTTCCAGGGAGGCTCAGTTCTCCAAATGCCATGCAATGACCTGACTCAACCTCAGGGCCACAGGACTAAGGAAGGCAGGCTTGGAGCAGGCAGCGGAGTCTTGAGAGACAAAACCAACATAGTCAGGGGGCGAGAGATAGAGCTGTGGAGGGCCTGCCAGCACAGACTCTATTTAGAGCCCTGCACTGCATTGCCTGGCCCCAAAGTCTTTTTTATTTTTCAGTTAGTTGCTTTGGAGCAGGAATGGGAGTTATATCTGCTTTCCCTCCTTTCGTTCTCAGTAATCACTGGGAAAACAATAAGTCAGAGTGAAAACCTCAATGACACATGGCCTCAGAGTGACACAGGTGATTCTTACTCCCTTCAATTATCATTAAGAAAACAGGACAAGAAAAATGCCAGAAGATACACTTACCGGACATGGGAGTTGTAGATGTTAAAGGACAGACAGACTACAGCTAGGACAATACCCAGGCTGGAGAGAACCGAGACGGAGATAAAGAGTTTCTGTGACAGGAAGCGGAACGTCTTGATGACCAGGGTCTGGTCAGCGGGGGGGGACCCTCCTATAGCACAAGCAGGTGGGAGACAGGGAGAAGGGGAAAGAAAAAGGAAGCAGGACAAAGGAATGAAGGTGGGACAGGAGGAAGAGCAAAGAACAAAGCTACTGATGGACAATCACAACTTTGGCTGTGAGGACATGAGGCCCTAGCTGCTCTGAGTCATGGCTGTTGCAGGTGGAGGGCTCTTAGGGAGCAATCAGAAATGAGATCAGAAAATGTAGCAAATGTCCTGTCTAGAGGCTGAGAAAGGCTGAGCTGTATCACCAAAGCTGTAGTCTTTTCTTCGTTTGTTATTGTTTGTTCTTTCTGTTTTACTGTCTTTCTTGCAGGAAAGGAAAATGGCGAAGAAAAGAAGGAGATAGCTGAGAAATTTATGAGGTTTCTTAAAACGCACATCAAAAGCTTCAAAAACAGCCTCAAAGTATCTAATCTGGCCTCCTAACTTTAGGGGGAAAAAATAGAAACAAAAACTAATCTGTGATTTTTAACCCTGGCAGGGTAAAATTCCCAAAGGTGTTTTCCAGTTAATATTAAGAGAAAGCTCAAATGTGTCAGAGTTCAGAGGAGGAAAAAAAAAAGCTAATCTCAATTTGCTAAGCTTGAAAAAAAAAAAGTAATTTAGGCCATGCAGCATTTATAGCAGTACAGAACACTGCCCTAAATTCAAATTATAAAAAAAATTTCAAAACTCTAGCAATGCTGGGAACTACTAGATTTCAGTTGGGTGGGCAGATGGCAGGTATCTCCAATGGCTGTGCCTCCCCTCCATCCTTAAGATGCTGAGCCTTTATTTTATCCTTCCTTTTGCTCACCTTTAGTATCTTTACCCCTTCCTTATTATTTTAGACCATCAAGCACACAAAGAATATTGCTTACTTTCCTTCTTTAAAAAGCACATTTTAGCAGAAGACAATTATATGAGGCTTTCCATCCTCTCCTATAGTTTAAGCAACCATTTTCCTGACAGAGATAAAGAGGCAGCTCTAGGCCTGAAGTAGCTGGTTCAGATACTTCAAGGCACCAGAACATCTGGGAAACCCAAATGGAGTTTCCATTTCCCATCCCTGCCCAACCCCTGCCTCTAATTCCCAGTTACCCTAGCAATGTACTATTTTTAATAGAGCATTGCTACCAACCACCTATTCCCTCTCCAAATACGCCAGTCTCCCCTACCCACACCTTGGATGTTTTATTCCCTTTCACTTAACCCTGGCCCCTGGTCCATCTCCCTGGTAAATTTCAACCTAACGGCACCTACCACCCCATCTTCCTTCAAATGCATGACCCTTTTCTGTAAACCTTTTTGAGAGGGGTTGAAGGGAAAATATAAACAGGATCCACTTACCAATCCATTTATCCGTTTTGGACCAGGAAAGATCATCTTTGGTGCTATCATAGTAGCCAATCTTCTTGTAGCTGCCGCCTGGGCAGATGACAATAGAGTGACCATGGATAGGTGAAGAACTGATCCTAGGCATTCTCAACTAGCCATTTCCCTAAGGTAGCTTTCCATGGTTGTATCTGATTTTCCCTTCACCTGAGCCCTGAAAGATACTCAAAGGACCTGAGGGGTCATCTGAATAAGCAATGTGACTTAAAAGCAATGTAAAGTGGATCCCTCAAATCAAGAATATCTCACATGTGTAAAGCCCTTCAGTGAAGAAGACTCCAATGTTGGCCACTCATTCTACAGACTCACGCCTCTTTTAGCAAGATGTTTCTCACTTTGATTCTAGCTTTGAAAGCTTTAAACATTTGTTTATTGTCCCTCTCATGATAGACAAAATCACGGAATCTATTTTCCCAGTGGCTTTCATTTTAATTTTATAAATTTCTCTTATGTTGGTTGGCTTGGGTTCTATTTCCTTAGCTAAGTTGCACTTGCCTCTTAAAGAGGAATTCAGTCACTTCTAAGATACCTGTTCTAGAACTGGCCCAGTTACCATAACTTTTCCATCAAAAGCCAACTCATACCCCTTTCACCATGGCTGAAATCCATTCCCTTTTGTCCTGGATACAAAGATCTCAAAGGATGTGGGAAGTGGGAGAAGGAAAGAAAGAAACTTTTCACAGGAAGCCAAGAAATGGCTCTCCTGGCCATGCTATAAGTGGCTGAGAGTGGGGTGAAGCTGAAAAATTAACTCACAGAAGTTCTGCAAATACATAAGTGTGCTAAGTCGTAAGAAAATACAACTTAGAAAAGCCAAACTATACATATTGCCAAAAAAAAAAAAATTGTTTATATAGCAAGGAAATTCAAGGGATTCCCTTTAAAAATAAAAGGTTTGCTAGATGCAGCTTTCCTTGAGTCCATGGGTATGCAAGTGACAGGTCATTAACCTCTAAACCCAAGCCATCAAAGGGAAATTTCTGAAATTAAAATGGAAGCCACTGGGAAAAGAAAGTGGCTGTTTACAAAGTGCATGCCACTTTTCAAGAACATAACTACTGCAACTCAAAGAAATCACCCATACATGAGCTTTTTATTATTATTATTAAAGAGTTTGATGAACACAGTTAGAGAGAAGAGCAGGAGGTGGGGAGGCATCAAGGCCACTTTGTGGTGTCTCCTGGTGTTCTTCTACCAGACAATGTCCTAGCCCAGCTCCAGCCTGGCCCTGCCTGACTTCCCCTGTCCCTTTATGCTCCTGCACTTACCCTGTAGCTGCTCAATAAGTGTCCACGCCATCCGAGAGCCACTGGCATCAAACACCACATGACCCTGTGAGGGAGAGGAACATGTGGAGGCAGACAAAGGGGATACAAGCAAGAGTGAACATCAAGGACTCTTTGAATCCCTACGTTTTTGATGTTAACTGATCTTCTGAATGAATTCTATTTATGGCATTTGCCTGCATATAGGACATACCCCAGATGCCCATACCCTAGATTTTAGACACATTATTCTTTGAGAAGTTTCACCCATGAGATTTGAATGGGAAAAATCCCCAGATAGAATACCAGGAGACCTGGTTTCTAACTGTGACCTGAGCAAGTCACCAAACCCCTTTGGAAACTAATTTCCCCAGTTTAAAAATAAGGAGATGATCTTTCAGACCATTTCCTCTTTCGAAATCCTATAATTTTTATCTGAGCCATAAATATCTGGACCCAAAAGAAATGAGGGGAGGGGTTGAAAGAAATGAAATAGACCAATTTTCCCTTCTAATCACTTGTAGGTTTTCTGCTTTGAGGGTCCCTACTTCCTCAGTCTGAGACGGATTATCTCAGGGAGGTAACTGAGGGAGACAGAGAATGCATGTTTCCAGGAGAAGGAGAGTCTCTCTCTCTCTCTCAATGGGAGGACAGGGGAGTGTAAAGGAGGTTGCTCGAACTCACGGAGACACCCTCAAAGGACGAGGAGTTCATTGCCCTGTAGATTTGGTCAGTGATGGTCTGGTTGTTATAGTTGAAGTCTTCTAGGCGCACACCCGAACGGCCACCCCCTCCAGATGTCTTGTTCAGGGCCAATGCCAAGGCCCAGATGGCATCATAGGCTAGCGGTGCCTCCTGGAAGCCACCTGTCTCCTCAGGGTGTCTTTTTAGTCGCTTGGTCAGTTTTTCTACAAACTCCTGTGATGTCTGGGGAGGGAAGAATAGGAGGAAAGGATTGGTGTGTGAAGGATTCCGGGGTGGCGGGAGCATCTGATTCTGGCTCCAACACTCTGACTTGAATAGACACGGCTTATGTTCATGTTGTCAGACTGAGCATATATATGCTTAAAATCTTTAACTATACCCAAGTGGCTGTCTTAGATTGGAAGTGACTAAAGTAGGGATTAGCTGGGTCTAATGGTCTTAGTGTGTACAGTAGCTAGCTCAGAACTACAAAAGGAGAAGTTTAATGTATAGACATTGTGCATAATAAATGGCAAAGGACAGAAAGTAGAAATAGAAAAAAACAAGAGACATGGATATTCCAATGAAGAGCTGCAATGTTGTTCTCTCATCCTTCAGCCTTTCCCAATAGTTGACCCAAGACCAAAGAGCTTCTCCAATTCTGAAAGATCCTAGAAAAGATGACACCACAGCCTTCCTCACTTGGCTTGTCAACCAGGAAGACTTTTCTTTAGTGTGCCAACTACTTACCATCCTCCTGTGAGTTCAGTGCACTGTCTCTAAGATGTTTTTCAGAAGACTGAGTGCTGCAGAAACAACCCTCACGGTTTTAAAGTGTATCATTCGATCCCTACCCATGCCTCTCCCAACCCTCTATCTTCTTTTTCCAAGAAAGCTAAATAGAATGACAGCTCCTTTAACTCTGTCATGAAATGGGTCAAGAGACCTGAATTTCTATACCTGGCAGTAACGTTGCTTAGCTAAATGACCATACACAAATTGCTTTAAGGTTTTGGAAATGTCTACCATATAATGGAGAAAATCACATCTGCCCTTCCTTATCTCCCAGAAACCACACTGGCTCAGTGGCCAGCTCTTGGCAAGGCACACATAATACACAGGGGCACTACACAACCTTGTTTAGATTTGTAATGTTTGAATGTACACACACTCTAATGAATAGATGAAAGAACAAATAAAAATCTTCGTTCCCCATGCCCTGCCCACGTTTCTTTCTGTTCAACTTTCTGTAGACCCAAGGGAGTAAAAGATGCAAAGGACAGGCAGTGTAGTGCAGTGGAAACAGCCTGGGTTTTGAAGACAGACAGACCCGGACTCTACTTCCCTTGAGGACAGGACTAGGTTCCATTCTTTTCTTCACCTCGGCACCCAGCACTGTGCCCAGCCAATAATGGATGTCCATTGGATTGGGCAGTGAAAATAATATGTATGATACTATAATGGTAAACGTGTCATTACACATTTGTCAAAACCCACAGAATGTATAACTCCAAGAGTGAACTCTCATGTAAACTCTGGACTTTGGGTGGCAATGATGTGTCTGTGTAGGTTCATCAGTTGTAACCACTCTGGTGGGACATGTTGATAATGGAGGAGTCTGTGCATGAGCAGGGGCAGGGGACACTGGAAAATCTCTACACTTTCCTCTCAATTTTGCTATGAACTTAAGTTGCTTTTAAAAAATAATATAAATCTTGTTTTAAAATGTCTATTGAATAAATAGATGGATGGATTCCAAATCTAACTAATCTACTTACCCATTATGTAATCTCAAACAAGTTATTAAACCTCAGTAGTTGGCTATTCAGCTTTAAAATGAGAAAAATACTACCTCAAAGAGTTATTATAAGGATGAAATAACACATATTTAAAATGCTGAGTTTAAAGTAAGTTACATTTTCTTTTTGTGACTTTTCCTATACTTCCTATACTTCAACTTTATCTTTGTCACTGAACTCAGATCTATAATCCAGCTCAGTATTTCAAGTTCTATATCTTGAGCTGTCTCTAAAACATCTGCAACTATACGATTGATGATCTCAAATTAAAAATATCTAAAACTAAACTCAATTTTTTCCTCATTCCCCATCGCTTCCCAGTACATGAGACTGAATCCTTAGAATCACCTTAGACTCTTTCAAATCACCAAGTTGTCTTAATTCTTTTGTTAAAATGTTTCATTAATATCATCCATCCCCACATGGAATCGTGTTGCTAATAATAACAATAATAATAATAGTTAACATTTATATTGTCCATACAATGTACCAGGCACTTTTCTAAAATACATATATTAACTTCTTTAACCCTTAAATAATCCCATGAAGTTTATGGCCCATGTTAGAGATAAGGAAACTGAGGCACAGAAAAGTTTAACTTGGCTAAAGTTGTACTTCTAGTGTATGGCAGAGGTGGGATTCGAACAAACTCAGGTTGCCTGGCATCAGTGTCCCCACTCTTCCTAACTACCCTACACTGTCTCTATAAGCTGAAATGCTTCTCTCCAAGAGCGCCTGTTGGACAGACAGCAGTTAGGCTGAGGCTTTCTAAGTAGTCCTTCAGCCTCCAAGTCTATCCGATCTGCAGTTCAAAGTAAATACTACATCAGAAAATCACCCAGATGGGAAGGGATTCATCTACTGTGCATGATGCCATCCCCTGCCCAGATCCTCATACTCTCTGCTGGTTCCAGGTCACTACCACTAACGTGCTTGGCCACTGGTGGTGCCACTGGCTCTTCCCCCTATAACGAAAGTTACCAAAAACATCTTTCCCCCTTGGGTCAGCAAAGATATGGTTGTAAATTTTCAAATGGAAATGTTATTAGGCAGCTTAAGGAAAACAGAACAACCACCAAAATTCCATACCCATAGAAATTAGTGAAGTAACCGAGCGTAAATTTATGATCCTAATTTTTTAACAGTCCCATCTATTTCTATATGTGACAATGGATGTTTGACAATGATCTAAAATGCATATCCTGAGGTAGGTTTTTATTTTGTATTGCACCCAGATCTGATGGAACCTCTAATCCAATCAGAATTTACTCACAATCTTACCCCACCTCCCACCTGCCCCTCTAGCCCAGAGCTATATTATTTCTCCAGAACCTCTCTAACCCATTCTCCCAAATCTGACTCCTGGATTCTTTCTCTAAACTGTTTCTGCATTATTGACATTTGGAGCAGGATAATTCTTTGTTGTGGGGTACTGTCTGGTGCATTGCAGGATGTTTTAGAAGCATCCCTGGCTTACCCATTACACAGCAGTTGTGACAACCAAAATTGTCCCTAGATATTGCAACCTCTGGTTGAAAACCACTGCTCTAACCAACAGTCCTCAAAATGTGGTCCCCAAACTAATAGCATCAACATCCCCAGGGAACTTGTTAGAAATGTAAATTCTTAGGCCTATCCCAGACCTACAAATTAGAGCTTCCAAGGAAAGAGGCCAGTGATCTGTGTACTAACTAACCTTCGGGTGGTTCTGATGGAAGCTAAAGTTTCAGAACTATTGATCTAAACTTAAGGCCATCCTTACAGAGTAAAGGCAATTTTGCTTCTTTTCTAAATCGCCATGGCTCTGGGCCCCTAGGACCAACTCTTGCTTCCAATCCACTTCTTTTGGTCCTGTTTAATTCATCTATAATCTTTTCCCTGGTTGGTTGTTAAGACTGCCTCAACCCTCTGGAAAATCTTGGCTTTTCCACCTGGCATTTTAGGCCCAAGCAGGCCTGGTATCACTAGAAGCCCTGTAGCCTCGAAGGCAGGCACATCTTTCTATAGGGACCAAGAGCCAAAAAGAGACCTCCAACTCATTCTGCCCTAAAACCCAGATGTCCCTTTATTCCCCTAACCAGATCCCTGCTTCCTGTCAGGGGCTCCTCTAGCTCAATGCTAGGAAGCATAAGCCACAATTGGAAGGTCCGGGCTCAGGGCACCAAAAAGCCTTTTCAACTTCAGTTACCAGCTCCTCTACTTCCCCAGGTCCTCGAGGATGACATCTGTCAGGTGTGCTACAGGGATGTGACTTCCAGAATTTTTCCATTGTATTTTTCAACCAAGATACCTTAAATACAGCGTCCCTTAGACTATCCCAGGATGATGTCCATGATCAGAGTCCACAAGGCAACAGGCCTTTCTATCACAATTCATTGCCAGAATAAACTTCCTGAATCTTCTTTCTCTCTTGCTCAAAAACTGCCATCAACTAAACAATGTTAGGCTATGAAAGCACAAACCTTTTAGTCAGACATTTCATGGTTTGCCATGGAAGGTGATAGGGCAGAGTGGTTTGGAGTTAGAGTCAACAACTAGGACTCAATTCCAGCTTGACCACTCAGTAGTTACATGAGCTAAGACAAGTCACTTAACCTCTCTGAGTCTCAATTTCCTGGCCTATAAAATGGAAATGAAAAATCTACATCAGACTATTGCTGTGAGGATCACTGAAATTATATATCCGAGCTCCTGGTTTACTACACAAAAACAACCGTTACTACAACTTTGTTTTAATGGGATATTTGGGGGCTTTATAACCATCACTTACCCCTTAAGATGTAGGGCTGAGCAGGCAAGGAGCCTCTTCATATTCACTCTTTTCACTTGTGCCCCTCACCTGCAAGGCTGCCTCTGCCTTCCCAAATCAGAGAATGTCTTCTAGCTCCCTGTCTGTCACTAACCAGCTATCTGGGACTAACTAATTTCAAAAGTCCCCTTTCCGTTTAAAGTTCTAAAATAGGATCCTTAAAAAAGCATCAGGAGCCAAGCTGAGTATCAACCAGGGGTGAATATTAAGCTCTAAAGAGCTCTGAAGTCACCAAGAAAATAAAAGGTATTTCTGCCAGGAACAGCGGTCCTGTAAAGGTGTGCTTGCATAAACAGCATCTGTATTATCACTAACGCCTCTCCCTCATTTGACTTCTTGCCAACTGCTCCTCATTTCCATGGTAACAGCCCTTCTACTCATCAGGGGACTACTGAACAAACCACTCTCATTTCCTCTCTCTTCCCTGCCCGAGGAAGTCAGAGCGGAGGTGGAATCTACAGGAAACATGGCACAAACAAGTTTAGGGTGGGCAGAGGCCCTGTGGCCCCCTATACCTCCAAATTCCACACCTGCTCCCCTCCTCTTCAAGGCTCCCTCAGGCCTCCCCACCTACCCAGGTGCCAGCTTCTAAGTCCCCACACTCTCACCATGTTGGAAATGCTGCGGGTGTTGGCAGGGTTCAGCATGACAATCTCAGTAGTGATGTGACCCTCCACCGCCTCGGTCATTTCATCCACTGTGCAGTTGATAGACGGGTCATAGGTCTTGAACCAATTGTCAGCATACCACCCAATGAGGAACCAGACGTACTTCTTCCCAAAGAGTCTCTCCTTGTATACCTGAATGCAAAGGATGGGGAGGGCTGGGTCTCTGTTTCTTTTTTTTTTTTTTTTGTCTTACCTCATTTGACACTATTCAGCCTCTAGGGAATCAGAGAAGAACAGAGAATTGAAAAGAGACATCTACAAGTTTTGGGGGTGGAGGAGTGAGTAGGAAAGGCTCAACTACTCTTCTAAGTTCCTCCCCAGCCTCTATTTTTAAGTGGCCTTTTCTAGCCAGTATGAAAAGATAGGATTCAAAGTCTCCTCCAGGAACGCAAAGCAGTAGGAAAATGAGATCTGGAGAAAGTGCTGTGTGTGTGAGAAGCCAAGAGATGGAGTTAGAGCCAACAGACAGGGACATCATATTAATCATCACCTCAGATCATCTACTATCAACTTGAGTGAAGATGTGGAGAGGCGATCTCATGAGAAACTCCAGGCAAAGGGCCCGCCTAGTCCCCCTCCCTCTTCATATTTCAACTCCACCTCACAAAAAACTTTCCGGGCTTCAGTCTCATAGAAAAGTCCCACGATGATTCGGGCGTCCTGGCGCTACAGAATGGAGAGAGAAACAGAGCTCCTGAGGGACACCTGGAAACGCCAGAGGGGCTAAGCCAAGCTTTGAATTCCTGTGCTGAAGCACTTAGTGCAGGGCTCTGTGCAATAGGTAGTGAATAAATGTCAACTGGAAGATGAAGCTAAATGTCCCCAGGAGATGGTGCTGTCTCATAAAATCAAAATTTTGTGACTGTGACAGAGGTGTTAGCTAACACTAGTGTGCAATCATTGCAATATATAAGTTTATCAAATCGACATGTTGTACACCTTAACCTTAGACATTGTTATATGTCACTTATCTCTCAATTTAAAAACAAAAAACAAAAACAAAAACACACCAACGTTCCCCCACCCGGCTCTCCTCTCCAGCCCACCACTGTTTCCTCAACCTCGTCCCCCTGCAGTCTGAGTCTACCACTCCAGGCCATCCCACCTTAAGGTTTTTGACCGGAACAGCTGGATCTGAGAAGAAACTCTGGCGGAAAGTAATCTCGATTCCAGCCTCCTTCACTCGTTCCTCCAAATCGTCCAGAGTCTTGAGTGGGAACGAGAAATAGAAAAAACATAGGGTGTACAATGGGGTAAAGACCAGAGATGTTACCTGGGGATCACATACTCAACAAAGGAATGGCAATTCTGAACCTTCCTTCAACATCTTCTGTCCCAGGGGTAAAGAGTGTTCAAGGAAAAGCATCTGGAGTCTTAGGATATGGCTTCCAAGTGAGAAGGTGCATGGAGAGCGCCTCCACAGAAGTCACCCCATTCACCCTCTTACCACCACTGACAGCAAAAATGGGGAAAAGGAAACAGGAACCAGGAACCAGGAAAAGGCAAGGCGGTCTGTTATAAATAAGACGATGTCAGCCCCAAGAGGCAAGTGGGCAGACAGACAAAAGGACCAGAGATGAATGTCTTGAATCACTGAATGAAAGTGGGAGCAGGATTAAAGGCCACTGAACATAAGAGTGGATTAGACAATCCAAAGAATAACATAAAAGAGAAGAAGCTGTCTTTTTCAAGTAGAGTCATGTGTTTCCTCTCTACCTCCAAAAATCCCCTTCTCCCCTTTCTCTCTGTTTGCCAGCATCTCTCTCTAAGCCAACTACCTGACTCATGTACATATACCTGTCTATCTGCCTCTGTCACCTCTCTTTCTCTCTCCCCCTTTCTTTCTCTCTCTACCTTTCTGTCTCTATTTCCATATACATCTTTTTCTCCCATTACCCTTCCCTCACTCCTCCCTGTACCCATTTCTATAGCTCCATTCTCTCTGTTCCTGTTCACACACACCCACCACCTCCTTGAGTGCCTCTGGATCTGCTACTTCCCTGGGTTTCGACCATGTATTCACTCCTTTACTGTGTCCCTACTTTAATATACCTACTTTAATAAACTGGGTCACTTGGGGTTTATCTGTCTGAAGAACAAATCATCAAAAGGGGGAAAAAAAAAGTCCTAAAACCAAAAAGTTGGAAAGGGTCCTAAAAATTCAGCTCGTTCATTTCCCTGGCTACAGAAAGAACATGCACTTAACCCACTCGGAATGTGTTCTCTTTTGATAAAGAATCAGGATCTTCCCTCTAAAATGAATACCATGTCACATCTCTCTGCACTGGAGTCTTTACCCAGTCCCTCCTCACCGAAGTGAAGACCTCAGTGGTCTGCTGGATGGTGGCGATCTTCTTCCAGCCCCACTTTTCAAAGAGTTTCACACGAGTAGGATTGTGGAGAGTGGCTGATGGATGAGTTCGAAAGAATGTAGGAAAGCGCTGTCGGTTTGACAGAGCTGGTGAGCTGGAGCCATAGGAAAGCTAAGAGAGACAGGGATAGTGCCAAAGAGGACCTTATCAGTAGACTCCACTAAGACCTGCTAAGAGTTCCTTCAACCCTTCCCCACCTCTAGGCTTCTCTCCCTGACTCTCTCCAAGAGTCCCTACTTCTACCCTAAGAAAAGTGATTTTCAAAAGCCCTCACACCCATTACAATCAGAATGTCCTTTCACTGATCTAGCTCCTTGGGATGAACAAGGTCAGCTGCAGCACTGTTGCTAGGAGGCTAATTAGTTCAGGTCTATAAAGGACTCTGAATCTTGGAAGCAGTCCTCTTAAATATGCCCTTTCTTTAGTACAGCCTAAAAGGGAATGGCCCACCTTCTAACCCCCAAGCACTGCTTACCACAATGAGGTTCCACATCCTAGCGGCCTCAGCCACAAGCGTGGAGACGGAGCTGCAGCCAGGCATAAGGATGATCTTGATAGGGTCATTGTAGAGCAGCTCGTACAGGTACTTGGTGGCTTGGCCTGGGTCACACTAAATAGGGGTTGGGGGAAAATGAGGGTAGGCTCTCCTAACACTCCTTGCCTGCCTGCAACTCCTACTCTTATTTTTCCCAAAAAGCTAGTTATTTCTCCCAACTACCCATCCCTCTGCTGAAACGTTTTGGTCATGATTACCATGTTCTCCTTTCTGACATCTCTTCCTGTCTTCTCTTATTTCCCCTCATTTGGTAAACACCCTTCTCTGTCTTCCACCTAGTGCCTTACCCATCAGTATTAATACAAAACACATCTTCCCTCCTTTCAGCTCATTATCACACCCCTCAACCCTCCTTCCCCCTACCATCCCTGACTCTCACCCTATGTTTCTGTGCTCCAAACATCTGTAAGTAGAAGAGTCTGCAGGAATGTGAATAAACTCTCCCCAAGCCCCAGACAGCTTCCTCAAAGCCATATTATGAAAATTTCTCCCTCATCTCTGCAAATGCCCTCTCCCAACCTTCCTTTTTTTTCCTCCCTCTTCTCTTTTCAGGACTACTGATAAATAAAAGAGAACAGGAACGAGTCCACCAGGAGGTCCAGCTCAGCATCCACCCCCTCCTTCTGGGCCCTGACATTTGACAGGTCCATTAGAAACAAAGACACTCAAGGGTAGAAGTGGGGGAAGAAACAAGGATGAGGAAAGAAGTGGGTAGAATAAACAGAATGACTCTCAAGAAACTAGATAATTTTAGAGTGCCTAAAGGAGAGGCATGGAGATGGAGAAAGTAAACAATGTAGAAAGCTAGAGATGAAAGGAATGATGGGAGGAAGGGAAGTGGGGGGAGGAAGAGCCAGCAATGGGTGTTTCCCTCCTGCTGAAATATGACATTTCAGAAGCTGCTAGAGCTCCAAAGGAAGTGAAGAAGAAATGGAAGCTAGTGGGGAGCCAGGGCAGAGGGGACACAGACAGGAGGCATAGGATACTGGGGAGGGTGAAATGGAGGGGCATTTCCAAGGAAACAAAGAAGGCCCCCTAGAGCCTGCTCACTTCCCACAGAGGCCTGACATTTGGAACACTGTGGGAAGTTGGAGAAGGGGGAGTCAGGGGAGGCTGACAGAGTCTGAAAGAACCAACACTCGCCCAGAACTCTGTTGCCCACCCAACCCCACTACAAAGGGCAGTACTCAACATCTGCTTAATGGCTGTTTTTTGAAGGTTCTTCATCCCTCCCACTTTGGCATCTTTTGCATCTTTACCATTCTCAGGTCTCACCTTCCTGCACTCTCCCAGCATCTGTTATTCCAGATCCTGCCCCCAGCTTCTCCCAAGGCCCCTCAGTGCCCCTCCCTTTTCAGTCTGAAGAGGTCAATAGGAACAACAAGGACATAGAAGAACATATAAGATATATATATATAATCAGCAACATATGCTACCTAGATGTCTCTTTTGTGTCCTCATCCCTTCCTTATCTTTTCTTACATCCTTTTCCCCCTTCCACACCCAATGCATTACTGCAGATTTCCTCCACCATGTGATTCTCACCCCCTCCCCAGTACACTTCTATTCTCCTCCCTCTCCTCTGCTCTTGCAAGGATCCAGATTTGCAGTCAGGAAACAACACATTTCAGTTTGTCTGCCTTTCCATCTCATTCTTGCTGCCTCTGCTATTTTTTCCTCCATCTCCCTTCTCTCAGGTCCATCTGCTTTCCAACACCCCCAAGGACTCACCTGTCATCGTGGATGAGTCTGAGCTCACACACAGAGATCTCAAAGCTCCCTGTGATCCCCTATCATAAAGCCTGCACGCATCCCCCATCTCTCTTCCTATACTCCCACCCACCATAGCCAATTATCACTCTTGCTCTCCCAAAGCTAGACCCTTCCTCCCTGTTCTGGCCCTGTATTTCTCATCCTGCCTCTCCTACCCTGTGCCCTATTGCTCTTCCCATTCACATCCTGGGCTTAGCTACAAAAGCACCCACCAGGGCAGGAGTTTCATTGGTAAAAATGCAGATCCTTGGGACTCATCCCTAACCAAGAAGTTAGAAACTGTATATTTAACAAACTCCTCTGGTGATTCTTATGTACAATGAAGTTTGAGAATCACTGGGAAAGCGTCAGAAGGTATCTGAAGTTCCCTCTCCAAGTTCCTAACAGTCCTTGTGTTCTCTTCTCCCCAAGGATCCTACCTTCGATCCGACTTCTGCCACCTCCTCCTTCACACACCTATTTCTAGGTGTGGGTTACTGCTCTAAAGAATGAATATAAATCCTCAGTCTACCCCAGGTGTGAAATAGGCAACCCTCACCTCTAGACTCTATTCTACTCACCCCCAATCCCTTAAGTCGCTGGGCCACATGTCAAAGAAAATAAATCTGAGGTCCAAATTTTCCTTCCTTCCCTGTGCCACATCTTTCCTCGTACTTCCAATTAAGAGTAGGGAATAGTGGAGGAAAAAGAATCTTACAGGACCATCTCTTTCTACCCCTGGACCCAAATTTTCTTACCTCCCCACCCTTCTTCCTCATCTCCCGAACCCTACATCTCATTTCCATTCTCACATCTTAGAGGCCACAATGCTGTAAAAAATATAAATTCAAGATGCAAGTTCCACAGGATGCCCCAGGATCTCTCACTATCCCCACTCCTCCTCGCCCCCTCCTGCACTGCCATTCCTCACTGTTCTCTTTCTGCTCTCTGTATCCTGATTCCTCTCCATCCCTATGCTATTGTGGGGGCTCCCACGCGGGTCTCATCCAATTCATTTTCCCAGTGTTCTCTGCCCATCTCTTGACCATTAGCCTTCCCCAACTACAATATTCTATATAGTCCCACAATCCAGGAATCCTCCACAGGGCTGGGGATAGAGGGATGAGAAGGAGTCAGGCAGGGCTCACAGCTACCTTGTTGTTTGTTGTGATAAACTAGAGCACTCAAGTCCCTATTCCTTCTGGCTCCAGCCAGATGCCAAGATTTACCTTGTTACCATGGTAAATGTAAACCCCTGAGCCAGCTCCCCACCTCTGACATTCCTTCCATCTCCCAACCCATCCCAGGGTTAGTTTACTCCCCAGAGCATCAGGATCAGCTTGTGCCCTAAATCTATTACCAGTTCCCTCAACCCCAGGCACTTCCATGGGTCTCCCAGAGCAGAAGGGTCTGCCTTGCAACATGATTAACCATCCAGAACCCCTTAGAACCTCATCCTGAACCTCCAGCTCCTGTGCCTCTCCCCAAGCTCCCACACTCCCAGTCCTTCTCCTGCTAGTCACACAGAGGAGGGGTCTGCCTCAAAATCCCCGAAGTGACTCAGACTGAGATGGCTCAGACTGAGATGGCGTGCAGCGAGCTCCCCAAGCCCTCTCCTCCCACCCACTCCCATGTCGGGGGCTACCTTGCTGTCGTGGTGGATGAGCTTGAGCTCATAGTCCGGCAGGATGTCCCTGCGGCTATTCACGTCCTCCAGAGCCATCTCCACCGCGGGCTGGCAGGCCTGGCCCCCTGGCCAGCCCCCACTCATGGGAAACAGCGCCCCGATGTACACTGCGCGCCGTTCTGAGGAGGGGTGCGGGGGGACCCGCGGGTGAGGCCGCGGGAGATGGGGGGAGTGGGAGGCCCACACCACCGGAGCCACCCCTGCCGCCATCACCGCCAGGAGTGGTAGTGGCCACCCCACCCGGGGCGAGGAGGCCCCCGGACCCATGGCGGGGAGCGGGAGGTAGCTGCTTGGGGAGTGGGGAGCTCAGGGAGGACACTTGTCCTGGGGAGGGCTGCTGAGGGGATGTCGAGGAGGGGCCTCCATCCCTGGTTCTGCAGGGCAGAGGGGATTAGGGCCTCGGGGAAGCAGGGACGGTTGGCTTCCTACGGCCCCCACCACAGCTCTAGCCACCTCCACAGCCAGCAACCGCAGACTCTCCTCACGGACTGACCGACCGACCGAGGGGAGGAGGAGATGTAGGGCTGGGAGGAGGCTCTGACGTCACGGGCACAGGGGAGGGGCAGGAGTTGAGCAGAGAGGAAGGGGGCGGGGACGGAGGCGAGCGCAGCTGTGGGAAGGACAGAGGGGAAGGGAGAGGGAAGGCGGGAGAGACGGAGGACGCGCGACCCCCGGGGGCAGGAAAAGGAATGGACAGGAAGAGAGGAATCCCACCTAAGGGGACATCAGGGGAAGGAGAAATGAGGGGAAGGGGCGTGTCAAGAGGGAGAGGTGGGCGGAGAGAGCCGCAAGACGCTAAAGCACTGAGGAGCAAAGGATGGAGAAGGACAGGAGTGGAACTCGAGAAGGGACTGGCTCCTGAGAGTCTGAGTGGGGCTGTGAATATGTGAGGTGAAGGACTGACGGTTGTGAGGGAGAGAGCGTTGGGAATGGTTTTGGAAAGAGATAGTTGGGTAGAGAAGGGGAGGTGCAAAGGAGAGTGATGGGGATAAAGATACGGAACAAGGGACTGGGTAGACAAAAATTAAAGGGTGATGGGTGAAGGAGCTGAGAACATATAGAAGGGAAAGGATAGAGGGAAGGAAAGGATATGGGGAGGTGCTGAAGGAAGGTGAGGCTTGGCCAGGGGTGAGATGAGTAGGATGAGCTGATGGGAGTGGTCAGGTGAAATCCTAGAGACTGGGCAAGCAGGAATAGGTTCCAGAGAGGGTCGGAAGGAACCCCACAGGGAAAGACAAAGCGGAAGCTCAGAGTCTCCCAGCACCCTGCCGCCCCCTGCTGGGCTCTGCCCTTTGGCAAAAGCAGATGGGAGAAGGCGGAGCCAAGGGAAGTGCAGCCAAGCAGGGAGATGGGAGGGACCGCGGCCTCGCAGAAAACCGTGACTGGAGGCAGGAAAACAGGTAGGGAAAGAAGAGGCCCGCGGCAAACTGCGATGGGTGGGGAAAGGTGGGAGAAGGCCCCCGACCCTATAGCCTTGGGGCAGAATCCCTGGGGTTGGAGGGTGAAGAGTGAAGGGTCAGGGTATAGCAGTGCACGCGATAAGGGTTTCTCATCTCACCTGAGTGTGGCGTTCGATTCACTGGCAGCAGGAAAGACGGGGATCAGAGAAGAGTTACCACTGGCGCCCAGCTTCCCTGGCCTCATCCCCAGCCCCCTCCCACACCTGTCCATGCCGAAGACGGGGTAGAGGAGAAGCCTGCGTTTCTGAGGGGAGAGTGCCTGGGGATAAGAGCAAGGTGGGGCTGTGGGTCAGGATTTGTTGATTTTCTTTTATTTTTCATAGGACAACAGAATTTGAGACAGGAGTTGCCTGCAGCTAAGACATGGGCTGATCTTGGTTTTGTGGAGCCTAAATATAAAATTTAGCGGTCTCTCTTTAAGAGGAAACAATTGCAAATTACGACTACAATTGGTTTTAGCCTATTGCTGCTAAAATATCTTACTTATGCAATTTTTACATAAACCTATGATCTTGTGAATACATTATTATTAGAGCACTGGAAGAGGTCTGTGTAAATGAAGAGTCCCGAAGCTTAAATTTCATTAGCTTCATAGTCAATCCACCCCTAGATGGGACTCCCAATTTCCAAAATGGAATGGGAAACCACAAGCAGTATAATTAAGGGAGAAAAGCCAGGCCCAAGGATCTTGAGTCTACAAGAGTAGAGGAAGCACAATGTATATCTGCATCCCAGGAGAGAAGGCTGCAGAGGGAAAATATGGATGCTAGGAAAAGGGGAAATTTCCATAACTACAAAGCAGAATGTAGACACAAGATGGATTCCCTTGGGAAATAATGGAAATTGTCTGAGAGACATAGAAGAGGACTGCCCCTCCCCAGTCCATGGGCTGTCCTTAATGCTCTGACAGTTCTGCCCCCAGTTTTAAGCCGTTTTAATTTTTATCCTGATAATTTTCCACCCCAGATATTCTTTCCAATCTTATCAACTTTTCTAACTATGCCATGATTTATTTCTGAGTCTGTACAATAATTCAGATATAATGAATGGAGAGGGATCAATTCTAGAAGAGGATTATGTATAGAAAGCTCTAAGTTTAGAGAAAATCACTGAGGCTAGGGAAAACTGAAGTACTGAAATCTTAAGAAGGGTGATGGTGGGTGAGATTCATGATGAAAAAGAGAAAATGTGAGACCCCAGAATTGAGAGCAGGGAAAAGATATAAAAAGAGAAAGGTAAATGAAGAAATTCCCAACCCAACATAGGTAAAGTGGAGGAAGTTTGAGGTGGGCGGATGGAGGAAAGAGTTAGGCTTTCATCTCTGCCCCCCCAAGTCCCCCCAATTCTGTATACCGCCCATCCTTTCCCACCATCCATTCCCAGCCCACACCCATCCTCTCATCAGCTGCATGCAGGCAGCTATTCCCCTCACCCTGGCAGTGGGGTTTGGGGGAGCTCCACTGGCCCTGATTACAGACGCTACGGGAGCCGCCCACCAGATGGAAGTCAGGGTCACAACGGAAATCCACCCGGGCTCCATCCAGAGCTGGGAGGTCCCCACCCGTCAGGAACACCTTCCCATTTTCCAGGATCAGATAAGACTTGGAGCAGATTCGGACTGTGGAGAAATCAGAAAACAGAGAGAGGCAGGTTGGAAAAGGCTCAGCTTTGGGTTTGGGCCCACAAGCATCCTACAGTGCAGGAAATCAGATGTAAAAAGGATTGGCCCCTCTATCTTCCAATCCTCCCTTAGTCCTGGAAGCATACACACATTCTCACAAGAAAAAAGGTAAAAGCATTGCCATGTAGGAACCCAAGATGGAGCTATAAGCACATAAAATGCAATCTCCTCAGTGGGCAGTTCTCTGACTTTGGGATATGTGGATGTATGTGACTTTAGATGCACAATCAGATTTGCCTTTCTTATTCTAGTTGGCTTGTATTACTGTTAAACTGGGTTCTGTTTCTTGGGTATATGGTTTCTGCATTGGAGACAGAGGTATTTGGAAATGTGGTGAAATTATTTTACAATGCTTTTGCATAATCTGACACTAATAATCATCAAAGAGAGTAACTCACAAGGTGAATAATCAGGTTATTTTATCAGTGGTCAGTGGCCTAATGAAGGAAGGATGAAATGAAATGTGCAGGCTGCTTACTTTACTGCCTCCAACTATATACATCGAAGTCCCTCCTACATAGTAATCATTCAATAAAAGTATCTGTGAATTTACTTACACTGGATTTAAAGTGTCCATTTGCAAACAATGCTAAGTTTGAGGCAGGAAGAGGAATGGTCTTGAAGAAAGGAGGGGCTTTAGGAGGCTACTCACCACAACGGCTGGGTGTGTCCATATCTGTCCAGGAGCCATTTGCCAGGCACTTTCGGACCTTAGGCCCCACCACCTCACGCTCTCCCCGGCACACATACTCAATCTCATAGTCCACAGGCAGGAAGTTGATAGCCTTCACCTGATCCCGAGTCAGGCCCCTGTACCTGATGCCCCCTTCCCAGGGCGGGTGTATGATCTGGCAACCTGAGGGGTGAGTTGGGTAGGAGTAAAGAGAGGAAATGGTGGGGGAAAAAGGAAAGAGCAGAGTCAGCAGTTGGAGGCAGGAGAGCCAGGGCGTGGTCAGTGGGCAGGTGGAGGACAGAAGGGAGGGGATGGGATGGGATGCTAGAGGGTGGGAGTGGGGATGGGTACAGAACTCTGCTGAAGGACAGAGAGTAATGAGCCAGGGTTAAGGCTAATGAGAGAGGCCACAAGTCAGGAGGGAAGGATGCTGGTTGGGGGTAAGGAGAAAAGTAATTAAGAAATAGTGAAGGGGTGTGATCTGTGAGTGAGCTGGGTAAGGAAGGCTAAAGGAGGATATTTGAGTTGAATTAGGGTGAGATGAGATGGAGGTCTTATAAGGCCATCTGGGCAGAAACATAGAACCAAGGACAAGGCAGAACTGGGGTAGTAATGCGAGACCAGGAAAGGGGTGGAACTGGGGACATAACGCAGGGTCACAGAAAGGTGGCCTAGTGTAATGTGGGGCAGAGAAAAAAGGGTGCTGGGTAATAGTGTGGGTTGATAGAAAGGCAGCAGGAGTAGTAAAGTGGGGCCAAGACTGGGTTGCCAGGCCACGATGTTATGGCGGACAGGATAGTAATGAAGATCAGCAAAGGGAGAGTGGGGTGGAGGGGGGCCCGAGGTCGCCGGAGAAGGATGCACCTTCCGAAGTGTCGTTAGGGGTCTGCGCCCCGCCTGCGGCCGAGGGGCGGAGGAAGAGCGGAACCAACAGCAGCAGCAGCAGCAGCAGCATCTGAGTAAGAGGCGGCGGTGAGGACCGGACGGAGCCCCATGGGCACTGCATGGACCGGGAAAGCGACCCGGCCTCCCTCCTAGCCTCCGACCCCGCTCAGCCTGAGGACATGGAGAGCGCCCCACGAAGGAGGCGGGGGCGGAGCCCGGCGCGGGGTTGGGGGGGAAAGGAGGAGAGAAAGCCTGTCCCCACCCTCCTCCTCGGCGCCCCCCCACACCCTCCCGGGACTCCACCTCTCACCACCTCCTCTCCCCCGGCCCCCGCGGCTAGCCAGAGCCCGGCTTACCCACGCTCCCGGATTCCTTCCTCGCCGTTCCTTCTCTCCCCCAGCCCCCGTGTTCCCGCCTCGGCCCTCCCCTGCGCACCCCTCTCCGAGCCCTACTTCCCCCGGGCCTTGGCTCTTACCTCGGCGCGCCAGCCCAGCTCCCCGGCTCTCCCTGGCCTCAAGGCCCCAGGCCCGGCCGCTCCTCCCTCTCCCCACTCCTTTCTCTTCCACCTTCCTCTTCCTCTCGACCCTCCTCCCCTCGAATCTTGGCTCCTGCCCAGCCAGGGTCTCTGCCAGCTCTCTCGCTTCCCTCGACCCCACTCCCGTCTCTCCTTCCCTCCGGCGGCGGTGGCCGCGGGATCCGGGAGCCGGGAGCGAAGGAGGCGGCGCCGGGGACCCGGGAAAGCTCCTGGGCGGAGGGAAGAAGGAGGGTGCGAGAGAAGACAGGGCAGGGGAAAGAGAAGGGGAGACGAGGAGAGGGCCCCTCCCACCACCGGAGCCCCGGGAGCCGCCCCGGATTCGGGCCCCGCCCTGGACCGCCCACAGCGCCGGGGGGCGGGCGGCGGCGGAGAGCGGAGCTGAGGGCTAGCGGAGAGTGAGACGCCGGTGCTCACGCGCGTACGGCAGGGACCCGCGGTCAAGCCTACTGGAAGCTGCGGTGCGGGCGAGCAAACCCAAGCCAAATTTGGGCAGAGAGACTGGGGCTGAGACAGGGAATCTAGGATGCAGGTGGGAAAAGGCAGTTGCACCAAGAGAAGGCAGCTCTGGATCTGGGTGAGAGGAGAGAAGCAGAGGTCAAAGGCCTGGAGGAGAAGCAGACCGGTGGGAGAGAAAGGAGAAACCAGGGTCAGAGATTGGGAGTGAAGGCCTGGAGCCACCTAAGCGCGACAAGAGTTGGATGGGAAAGGACAGAGTTGGGAGACCAGAGCTGCTCCGCGAGTCCAGCAGCTATTTGCTACTCCCCTGCTCCGGGAAGGGAACGAGGAGGGAGGATTGGAAGCAAGAGATGAGGGGACCATCAAAGAGAGAAATTGAGATAGTAAGAGGAGGGGGTAAATAAGAGACAAATGAGCCTCCAAGTGAACGGGAGCTAGCATTACCTTCTATACTCCCAACAGGGCCTGGCAATCGATATTTCTTGACTAAGGGAGAACTGGAAGTTCTAACGACAGTGGGGGAAGTGCAGGCCTCTTGACAATTCTAGAGGCTCCTGGCTATTGTCTGGTTGTGGAGGGTGTGTGCGTGCGTGCGTGTGCGTGTGTGTGTGTGTGTGTGTGTGATATTCATGGGAGAGGCAACATAAGGCTCTTTCTGCAGGGAGGAGGGAAGCGGGGAGATGGGGACTTATTTCTGGCTAGTCCTGAGAAAAGGAAAAACCAGATCCTGCGAGACTGATTAGAACTAAGGTTCTCGATCCTTAACCTTCTTTATAACAAATATTTTGGAATGCTGATTTGAAATTCATAGATAATATAACCTACCTACATACATATGACTTAAAAAACAAACATGCTTCCCTGTCTGTAACATAAAATGAAATAAAATAATCTGTAGTAAAATAACATAAACGATATTATGATGTAAGTGTTGAGACCTGACTGTAGTAGAAGTCATGATGAAGTAGGCAGATGCTTGTACTTATCCACAGAATCACAAGGATGGAACTGCTACAAACACAGACTAATACAGGTGCTAAGTTAGAGGTATGTGACTCACATACCTCCAGCATGTTGCCATGCTTTAACGAAATATTGAACAACTCTCTTAGCAAAGTTAATCTTCTCTAAATTTACACGGAACTGTAATTGCATTCCTAGAAAGTTCATTGTATATTAAAACCGTTTTTTTAAAAATTGTTCTAGACTCAGATAATTAAACACAGATTTCACCTACATGAATGTCCTAGGGGACATTTGAGAATCTAGATGAGGGACAATTCTCCGTTGTGCAGGCTGTACTTTGAAGAACATCTTATACCCCGCCCTACCCATAAATGCCAATTGTGCCCCCCTCAATCATTGTAATTACAAAAAGAAAGCCCACACGTTTTCAAAATGTTCCCTCAGGACTAATTGAGAATCACTGAGCTAGAAAATAGGCAGGAGTAGAGAGTGGGGCAGGATTTCTAACCACTCAAAATGATAGCCACCCATCCTCCAAGTGGCCTGTCCACTCAGCAGGGCAGAACCAAAATATGTGGGCGTTGACTAAAACACAGTTATCGACACCGGGAAAATGTATGAATGAAAAGTTTTCCAGACTACTTCTTAAAGAAAAGTTTCCTGGCTCTGTGCCCTATCTACAGGCTAGTTCAACTGTCTGGTGGTGAGATGCCACCCCTCTGTTCTCCTGTATGGTCCTGGCATGGCTGAGTACCCAGAGGACAATCTCCCCAGACCCAGCAGGGCCTTTCTGTAGGAAAATATCTGAGTAGGTGCTCTCTAGGTCCTTATCTGGTCTTTTATTCTGGCAACTTGTCTCTGGCTTCCCTGAAGTCCTGCCTGAAAAGGGGGATGGAAGGAATCTGATTCCATGAAACAAAATTATTTTGGTGATATTCGTTACCACACTGCTGATGTTAAATCAGAAAAGGAAACCACCTAAAATCACAGATACTGATTCAGTAAGCTAGAATGTATCCATTCAAAGGAATAGTTATGAAAACATGTTTAAAAGAGTATCTTCCAATGACATTAACATTGAAAAAAATGAGAATTTGAGAAAAAAGAATATAAAATTTGTACGACTGTGGCATATATATGTTTAAAAGCTAGAAGAAAATACATCAAAATGTTTATAGGATTGCCTTTGGGGCCGTGAATTATTGGGCAAGGTTTTTTTTGTTGTTGTTTTTTTTGTCTTATTCGTTCAATTTTTGTCCAAATGTTTTACAAATGTTACCTTTACAACCACTTTTTTAAAGTTTAAAAAAAAAAAACCTCCCAAAGCACATTGAAACAATTTAGCCAACATCTGTTATTCATTCGGGCAAACTCGTTTGGGGATGTGGACAGAAGCTCCAATCATATTCACTATACACACTGGTTACCTTTCTCCACCAGTAGGTACAACCTCCTCTTCTCACCTTTTCATCATCCAATGTCATTTGCCAGATTCCTGGCCCTTATATTCCTCAGAACATTAATTGAGGTCTTTTCTCCACCACTGCTTGAATATCCTAACCCTACCCTCCCCACAGTCAATCCACTTCCTTCTTTACCTTAACACACAAAACTTCTCTGGGAAGGGCCCTGAACTTGATCCCTTGCTTCATCCCTCACTCTTGTATTCCTTGTGTCTTTGGTGTTACCACCTACTTTTGCAGTTTTTGACTGTTTTTCATAGAGACGAAGAGGTTCCTACTCACATTCCCTGAGAATTACCTTCTTGTTCATTTTATTCCCCATACTTCCGCTCCTTTCTTCTCTTCTGCTTTATTGTCTACCAACCCTGAGAGTATAGGGCCCAGAACTTAACACCCTACAAGCCCTGAAAACATGAACCAAATTAGCTCAATTTATTGATAACCTGCTAAATGCTAGTTGTTTTCAGACCATATCTAATTTAATTCTCACACAGCCATGCAAAGGAAATATTAATATTAATGTCGCGATTTTAGAGCCCGGTAAACTGATTTAAAGAAAGCAAGAAGCAAATCAAAGTTCACCCACTTACAAAATTGACGGGGTCAATATTTGAGTTCAAGTGTATTAGTTCATTTCCAAATTCTTTCTATTGCATTCAGAGACTTGGTTTCAAGGCACACCTCTCACCCAGCTCCCACCCCAATTCTTTATCCATGGTCAAACTGTATTTCTGTCTCCTTTTAAGGGAGAATACGCCTGTCCTCTTAGGTTGGGGTAAAAGTCTTGTCTTCAGGAAGGGTTTTCTGTTTTACACAGTTCTTGCTATTTAGGAAAATGTATCAAACAAAGGTTTAAAAATTAAACATGAAATTATTTATATGTTGGGCTTTGTTCTGGCTTTTTAATGAGAGCTTGGACCCTTTCTCATCATACTTTAATATCACTAAGACTTTCCTGTTTGACCTTTCCCTCATTTTCTATTTTTGTGTTCTTGCTCTTTCCTTTCTTGATAGGAGTAGGCACTCAGAATCAATGGGCCAAAAGAAAGTAGAGGGATGAGGGAAAATCTTTCACAATTCCCCTTAAGTGCTCCCCACACACAATTCTAGTTTGGTTGTACATTCTTGACACTTCTGGCCTTGGTTCTTTGTGCCAGGAAGAGGAAACAGGAAGATTACAAAGCTATTTCTATTATGCCTTTCCAAGCATATACAGGGGAATCCAGTCTGGAATTCACAAAACTTCAATGAAATAAAAAAGCCACATAGTAAACACTTGCTCCGACACCTATCTTCCCTGCCCACAAGGTGCTCAAAGTGTGGGGAACGCTGTCTCACAGGTGCTCTGGGCCAATAACCAGATTATGGAATTGACACTATGAGTTGCCTCTATAAATATTTTCTCAAAAAGTGAGCCCTTGTATAATAAATGAATAAACGCAATGTAGTGAAATGCTATGTTAACCTGAGCAACAAAAAAGAAAATAGCTTGTTTGTCCTTTCTTCTAAAGGGAATATGAGGTTAAGTTAACAGATTTAGATAAGATTCAGTTCTCACAAATAAATTTAGTGAGTTTTCTATTCCTGAAACTACAAAATAATTGGATTTTAAAGAATTTCAAACTACTATTATGTTCAATTAAATATGTAATTAAGTGTATACCAGGCATGAATATCTATACATAATTATTCATACCAATATGAAAAGCTCATGCATCATAATGTGTGTACCAATTGGTTGGTAGGGTTTTTGTTTGTTCATTTTGCTGCAACAGATTTCTCGTCTACTATGTCAAATTCAGTTACTTATAATGATTGTTCATTTATTCAAAGCACACTAGCGCACTATCCAAATAATACTTAGAGTAAAAAGACATATCACCCAGGTTTTTCTGTTAGAAACTACAGAAAGCTGAAAACTCCATTATGTGATATATGTACAGAGGTCTAATGCCTACAATAAGCACATATCTGTTTCTACAGTAAAATGCGTGACTATTAATATTAGGTGGAGTAAATAAATACCATACATAGTTTCACATTTGATTTTGCCACAAATTGAATACAAGTCAGGCCAAGATTGCCACCAAATGAGTTAGAAACAAAATTTTTGGTTTTCAGAGCATTGTGGATTTCGGAATTACAGAATAGGGTGTATGGTACTGAGGGTATATACATGAGAAAATATTTACATATAGATGTTCTAGAAGTCAAATGAACAAATCTGAGGTAACAGACTAGAAATCCTATTCATGGGAATACCATAAAAAACCCCAGTTAGGATCCCCATAAAGGCCCTATATGGAAGCCATGCCCCTATTACAGTGAGTGGACCAGACGAGTCTTGCCCTGGTCCAGGAACCTGCACGTCCCATTGTGATCCAACAAAAAGGAAAGCCTAGAACAGATGGGAAGCAAGCTCTGCTTTAGCAATCTAGAGTCATCAAGCATCTCCTGAGTTTTAACTCTTTCTTTTCTATCTTTCCCAGCCATCACTCTGAAATTCTAAGAGCCAACCTGACTCATACACCTTCCGATGCTTTCGGTATTTCTTTCACTTAGATCAGCACAGAAATATAAGACCTTATTGGTACATAATTTACAAAGAACTAACATTATCTCTTTTAATGCTTTCAACTATTTTTGTGTAGCAATATCTCCCTTTGTCTGATAAGAAAACTACAACTCAGGAAGTTTAAACAATCTGCCCAAGGTCACAGCCAATAAATAACAGAGCCAGGTCTCAATCCCAGGTCTCAGATCCTCCTTCCTCTCACTCACAGTGCTCCAGCCATGCTGGCCTGATTGCATTTAAACTTGCTCAAATACTTACAACTCAGGGACCAAGCACACCTGGCCCCTTCTGCCTAAGTGTGTCCTCCTTGGCCTCCCATGCCATCTTCACCTTTTTAATAGCTTAAGTGTCACCTCCTCAGGGAAGCCTTACCTGAATTCTTTGAACTAACCTAGACACCCCCACCCCCTCCCCGCCGCCACCTCACCGTGCTAGTCATTCTCATATCACATTATATTCATCATTCAAAGCACTTATCTCAGTGGTAATTAAAATAATTATGGAATCATTTATTTAATATGTCTTCCTGAGCAGAACTTTAGCAACATGAGGTCAGAGCCCCTAAATACAGGGCTCATTGTATCCCACTATAAAAGCTGCACAGTGCCTGCCACCTGGTTAGAAGCTTAATAAAATGTCGGCAAAAACATCTTTTGACTCAAAGATCAGTTGTCACTGAACTGTACAGAATTATCACACCACTTCCCAAGCCTATTAACTTCTTGATGGTCTGTTGTTTGTCAACAACCTAGATATTGGTGAAATGGGATGCTCTCTTTCATGGGCCATAATCATGACACATTCTCCACACATTTAAGTCCTTCCATCCTGTGAATTACAAGATCATAATAATAACATTTATCTTACTATAACCAGTTTGGGGCAGTATGCCTTACTTATCCCATTCACTTCTTATAACATCCTCTGACATAGATATTTTTATTTCCATTTCGTAAATGGAGAAACTGAAACTCAAATGAATTTAATAATTTGTCCAATGTCTCACATGTAATAAGCCAAAATGAGAACATTTATTTATCTGACTCCAAAGCCTCTGCTCAGTCTGATGATCAGCTGTGGAAAGCAGCCCCCAGGTATCTATGGGTCTATCCCCCTGGAGTCCTCTGCTTATCAGCATTGCTGTTGTAGATAAAACCAAAGGAGTACTCAACTACATGGGTAAGATTTCCGTTAGGAGTAGATTCGCCCTGGCATAGGGCAGGGGGCTCCAGGAAGACTTTTCCAGTGTTTATCAAGACATCTCCTTTTAGCAATGTCTATACTCACTTGCCTTATTTGTAGGTGTTATTATTTTGCTGTCTATGGTATGCTCAGTACCCCTCCCTTACTACAAATATTTCATGATTGTTTCTGGTATTACATTTTTCATTGTTCGTGGATGTATGGCCATTTATAAAAGATGCTGGGAGTCAGAAGAAATCACCACTATCCAACTAGAAGAATTATCAGGGCATATAATTAACCAGGATCGAATTGAGACTTTAGCAAAAGAGGAACCAATAACACCAACTCAGTATGATCTTTTAGTAAACCTGGACATCTTTGAGCCTTTGGGTCTTTTTAAAGTCTTTTGAATATTTTTAAATAAAAATATAAATTCTGGCTTAGAAACAAAAAGCAGCCTTTAGCATTACTAAACTGAAGCTTCCTGTCCAGCATTAGGCCTAGCAGGACCTCTGTTCATCTCTCACCTCCTGTGAGTCCTCTACTGGCATTACAGGTACAATTTCTGGTGCAGGCTCAAGTTCTCATTCATATGACAGCACTAATGGTGGTCCAAGTCAGACTACTAGTACAGCAAAATGTTATTGGGAAGGTGATTAGCTGCAATTCCTGCCACTTAAGAAAGTGGCCTTCCAAACAAACATCAGCTTCCTTGGTCTTGCCGCAAGATCCTATTATGAAAGTAGAACAAACATGGAGAATTTCCAAAGGTGTCTGAAACAAACTTTCATTCTGTCTGGATAATCACAACAAGTAGGATGAGGGAGGAGATGGAAAAAGAGAAGAAGGAGACTGAGACTCAATGGGCATTAAGAAAGAACTGGTGAATCTGTAGTCCCTGGTTGCTGTCAAGCAGGCAGCAGACAAAACACGGTGTCTTCTTTCATCTTCCTCCTGCTCTTCCTCTCCTAAATCCTCCATGGCCACTTCTACAGCTTCCAAGACTGTCACAAGCTGGGACCCAAGTCTTTCTCTCTGTGTCATGTCTTCTTCTCTCTTGCTCCAGGGAAGTTTTCCCACCAGTGGCATAAGCCACATGTATAGGCCAGGGAACATTGGTGCTTCTGGACCTAAGGCCCCTGGGCTGTTCAAGGACCCTCCGAGTCCCAAATGAGGAAACTAAGGCCCAATTTTAAAAAATTGAGCCCAATCAAACTGAATCAAACTTAGTCTTTATTGTTGAATGAACTTTATGACAGACATTTTGCCAAACAGCATGTTTTGGCTGCCATTTGCCCTTGGTTCTCAGCGGCATTCTTAATGGTCAGTGTTGCCAAGTCACCAGATTAAGAAGGCATATGTAGTTATAGTTCTGCTTGAAGTCTCCCTCCCTTTGCCCAACCCAAGTGAAACCATAGTGGGGAAAATATAAAATAGAAGGAGAAATGTACCAAATAAGTGTCTTTGAATTTTTTAGCTTCTTACTAATATTTTACTAAAAGGATTTGAGACAATGTGGCTTCTAACTCCAGGAGCCTATGACAGAAGAGTACATAGTAAACTAGCTATTAATATGGAGGGAGGGAGATGGATTAACTTGTCAGGGAGGAGGATGAAAAAGCTCAAGATAGAGGCACAACTAAAATGGGCTGAATGCCTACCACCATTCTTCTTGATTTTAACTCTTGAGTAATTTCTTCCTCTGGGCACTGAAGGTTCAGGCAAACTCCAAATTATAATAAAACATCTAAGTATAAAATTAAACCTGCATATTTTTGCCCTCAACTGCCGCAGACCCCTGGAAAAGAATGCCAGTCTGGTAACCTAGAGTCCAGGGTTCTAGGTCTTGCCCTGACAGTAATCACTTGGCTGACCTTGGGCCCCTTGCAACCACTTTGGTCTCAATTTCATCATCTGCAAAAGGGAATAAAACCATTTGATCTGCCTACGTCCCATATTATGTGAAGAAAAAATACAATTACAGAAATTATTTTGAGGTTAAAAACTCCACATGAATGCAAATTAGTATTTCCTCCATTGATTGCTACCAAGTTCTTAAATGTGAGTTCACTGATGGATTAATATTTCAGTAAGTATAAACTCTGTACAACTTTGGCAAATGACTGTGGTATGTTGTCCACTAAGTAGTCTCACCTGGCAGATCCTTGCAGAACTTCACCCAGTCTCTTCCCCTGCCCCCATCTCATGCCCCTCTCCCTCTTGCTCTTGTGTCCAAGGTCAGAGCAATAACTTCGTTTGACCATTAGATGGCACTAGTCACAAAGCGAGTTTAAGTCCCTTCAGAAATTGAGGATTTTTACCAACTAAAGAGCTTTTCCAGGTTTGTTTGTTTTGTAACTTTTTTAAAAACCGTTATTATAAAGGCCGTATGCTCACTGTGAAAACAAAGCAAACGGTATACGGCATAAAAAAGAAAGCCTCCATTTCTGGTACGCCTCAAGGCAGTTTCCTAGCCCTGATTTGAATACAATAGTGTGTAGCCCTGATTAACCTGTTAAGCACTAAGTTATGCTGGGCTCCTTGAAATCACTATATTGTCTCAAGGCTGCCCCAGAAGAGTAACCACAGCAACACAAAGCCCTCTACCCACACTATCCCATCCTGCCCCTACACATACATATTTCCACATTCAACTCTACTCTTACCAATTTTAAGGCCCCAGGCTGTTTTATAGCTTACTGGTACCTTACAAACTCCTTGTCCTTTTCTGAGGTAATATCATTAACATACTAATTGAGCTGATTGAACTTTTGTGGGGTAAGTCAGTAACTAAATCAACAGTTGTTCAAGAAGCATATTAAAAACTTCACAGCCGAATATATTAACATAATAGTTTTTCACCATCCACACATTTTTTTCTGAGATAAAACTATAACTACATATGCCTTCTTAATCTGGTGACTTGGCAACACTGACCATTAAGAATGCCGCTGAGAACCAAGGGCAAATGGCAGCCAAAACATGCTGTTTGGCAAAATGTCTGTCATAAAGTTCATTCAACAATAAAGACTAAGTTTGATTCAGTTTGATTGGGCTCAATTTTTTAAAATTGGGCCTTAGTTTCCTCATTTGGGACTCGGAGGGTCCTTGAACAGCCCAGGGGCCTTAGGTCCAGAAGCACCAATGTTCCCTGGCCTATACATGTGGCTTATGCCACTGGTGGGAAAACTTCCCTGGAGCAAGAGAGAAGAAGACATGACACAGAGAGAAAGACTTGGGTCCCAGCTTATGACAGTCTTGGAAGCTGTAGAAGTGGCCATGGAGGATAACTATAAAAGAAGTAAAAGGTGAGGAGAGAAAAGAAGATACTGGCTCCAAATAACCCAACTTGTGGGTTACTGAAAAGCAACCAAAGCCAGCAATCAAAGCCATTTTATCATAGGTCATCCCTGCCCCTCAAGATAGCTCTCTCTAGGCCAACAGACACTCGAAGTTCCTCATCAGGACACAAAGCCCTTAATACAGAATTCCAGATCAAAAGTCAAAAATCCTAATCTCTGAGCTGACAACTTGGTGTGATCAAGTAAAAGTGTAAATGTTGACCTAGAGGGATTAGAATGCAAAAAAGTGCTTGAGAGGGGATTCCAGACCTAAAACAGAGGGGAAAACAAAGGTTGGAGATCTAAAGGTGGGGATTCTACTTTTTCACTTATTCTTTTAACAAAATTATTCTATTATGTATCCCTCACTCTTCCACACTGAAGAGGATACTAGGAAAATAAAATAAAGTCCTGTCCTCACAGCCTAACTTCCTATGCACAGATCCTGCACAGTAGGTGTTATTATGGCTTTTGAGAGCCAGACACAGTCCTAAGCACTTCGTGTACCTTATTGCATTTAGTCCTCATGTCAACCCCATGAGGTGGGTGATATAATATCCATTTTATAGTTGAAGAAACTGAGGTTTCTTTAAGCTATCTGTCCAAGGTCCCAGGTCTCCCCACAGGTCAGTAAACTAGAGTCTGACATATGCGGAATGGAGCTAGATTTTGCCTCCAAGTTTTCCAAGCTTCCTTATATCCTATTATATGTGAAGATGCAGATCCTCCGTATTTTGGAATAGGGTTATTATGAGTCCTGTAAGAGCCCTAGGAATTCTGCATTACATAACTTTCCTTCCATTTAGTTTTATCTGCTAGAAAGAAAAGAATAAGGAGGAGGAGGGGGGAGGGGGGAAAGGGAAAAGAAGGGGAAGAAGAAGGAGAAAGAAAGGGGAGAGGGAAGAGAAGAAAGAGAGAGAGGGAGAGGGAGAAAGGAAGGAAGGGAGGGAGAGGGAGGGAGGGAAAAAAGAAAAGAAAAAGACTGTAATTGCCAGGCTTCCAGGTGATGGGCAAAATGACAGCTGCCCAGTTCCAAAATGGCCACCACCGCGGTTTCCTACTGTCGGAGCAATTACATATTGACAGAAGGGCCATCACTAGGTGAGTGCTGCCAGGGACTGGGTTAGGTGCCAGGATGGCCACCTGAGTCTTCCTTCTCCTGAGCTATAGTCCAAGCTGGACCAAACCGGAGAAACGAAGAGGACAGCAGAGAAAAGCAGGTGACCAAGAGCAGTGAGTCTGAAGTGAAAGGGAAAAAAGGATTTGTCTGTGGGAACTAGCTGTCACTGCACCTCTCGCAGGTGCCTCGTTTTTTGCTTCGCTTTTGCATATATGCGGTCACCGCCCCCAAAGGCTCTTGGCAACCAATTCTCCGTGGGGAAGCCATGGACGTCAGCCGTTGCGGGGCAGACTAGGAGCTCTTCCTGGGCCTTTAGCCTCAAGACCCTGCGGGGATGTTGGCGAGAGGTGAAAGTGCCAGGGAAATGGAAAGGAAGAGAGGAAGAGCAGGATAAAAGACAGGAAAGGAAAATTTATACTCTTGTACCATCCTACAGCTAGGAAAAAAACCTTAGTGTTACCTCGCCTAATGTCCGTTCAGTGTTGGCTTGAACGTCCTGGACAGGGAAGCTCACTCCCACAGGTCAGGGGGTGGACAGTTCCTATGGAGAAAAGATTCTTCTTTGTATTGAACTGAAATTGGCCTGCGAGGACTTGCATTTAATTGTTCTATCCCACCAGGACCTACGGAATAGCTTTAGCTTAATGCCTCTTCCACAGGGAAGTCCATAATATTTTGGTCAGAATCAGCACGAATTCATTCTCACTTCTGGAAAAAGAAAAAAGAAAAAAGCCTAAGAGCCTGACTCACCTGATTCATAACAAGCTGAATGGTTTTCTTTATGAGAGATGAAAATATTGGTAAATTTTAGGCTAGTAACAATGAAGATACAAAAATGAAAAAAATAATAGGAAAATTAAACGTTTGGCGATGCATCATTGGCTTTATGTTCTCTATATTCTCCTACCTTTTTTCTAGTTTTCTATACTGCGTGTTACTTATATAAATATACCAGTATAAAAGAGCAGCCTCTGGCTTTACTACAACACACGTGCTCACATGCTATAAGCATCCATTTGCTGGGTATCTGCATCAGATTGATTCAAATTCATGTTCTCATTTCTCCAGCCAATCTTTAAAACATCTGGCTAATGAGTATAAATTAGAACATTTTTCAGTTTATCAGTCATTGAATCTTCATGGAATAACCAGACAAATTTAAACACAAATACTATGAAAATAGGGCCACACGAGTGGAAAAGAAAATATCCAATACCTCATGATATTTATGTCATCAAAGGGAGTTCCAGAAGAAAAATCACTGAATGGCTAAGACAGCATTTTCTGAGTGGTTACTGTGTACCAATCACCTGGACTCATTCACGTAATTCTCATCACAAGCCAAATGAAATGCATGTTATTATTCCCCCACTTACAGAAGAGAAAGCTGAGGTACAATGTGTAGAGGTCAATATTGTAATCGTGACAAGTGCCAATTCTGAGGCTAGAAAGCCTGGCTTCAAATACCAGCTCTGCCGCTCCCTAGTGGTATGACCTTGAGCAAGTGACTTTGTACAAAGTATACAACTTCGTGCAGGGCAGTTTATCAATATTTGTTAAAATTACAAATGCACATGTTCTTTGTGCCAACAATTCCACTTGTGCAGAAGGCAGAGTGAACTTCATGGGAGTGTAACCAGAGCAGTCACACAGGGCCCCATGCTTAGAAGGGGACACTGTGTTTGGGATTTTAATGCTCTTTGTCACCAACTTCAAATTCTTAATAATTTCATCTTTCAATTCGTGTTTTGTAAGTGAAGTTCTCTGGGACACTAGAACATGTGATAGGGGCTTGGAGCCTAGGCTCTTGCTTCTTACACTTCTCAGCCTCCCCAGGACTGGTTTTCAGCTGCCCTCCTCCCAGGAATCATTGCCACCCTCTGTGCCATCCTCCTCCCAGCAGGGACCTAGGTACAGGGAAGGAAACAAGATAGGTCAGGCATACACACCTGTCTTGCCACGTTCAAGGGCAGGACCCTAGGCACTTGTGAAGGACTGCATTTGACCCCTAAGTATCACTGTGCCTGAAGAAGTGCAACATTAAATAGCAAAAACAAACAAACAAACAAAAAAGTTACCATGACATTTAGAGACTGAAACTGAAGAAGAAAGGAAAAAGTTTTCTCCTGCATTTTGTACTGGGCCCCTCAAATTATGTAGCTGGCCCTACTAGAGTGATATTAATTGCCAAATTATATGTAAGAGCAAAAAGTTTGAAAATAATGGCCTGGCACTCATTGACTTGTTCCTCAGGTAACATGTAACTAGAATATAGCTGCAATAAAACTGGAATATTACTTTTATGAAGGCAAGAACTTTGTCTTGCTAAGAGTTTTATAATCAAGGTCTAATAAAAAGCTTAATACATGACATTTGCTGTTAAATATTTATTAATATAAATTAATTGAATACATTTTTATTTCAACCTGGTAAAATAAATATTTAAAAAATTTAAACAATCTAAATAGCTTGGGAAATTAGTTAAATAATACATTCATGCAATAAAATATTGTGTAACTGTATAAAATAACAACTATATTCTTTAGGAACTGATGTAGAAAGATGTCCAGCATGAAGTGTTGCTACCATTTTTTTAAACAAAAGTTGGAGGCTATGGGAAGTGCTAGTATTAGTCCTTATCTGCAGTGACTTTCTCCTGGAGCTCCCTCTAGTGGCATACATGTGGAAGAATTCAGAGAAAACATAAATTGGCTCCAGATGGCTGGGAGGGAGTATTTCAAAGTACGTAATATGTTACCTTTTGGATTTTGGGATAGAATCAAATGTACAAACAAATAAATAAGAATCAAATTTTTAAAGTATATGAGAGCTATATTATATATTAATGTGGAATTAAACGTTGTTATATAAACAACAAAAGAAGCAGAACAGTATTTCTATTATTTGTATATGATATATACTTTACACATAATCTGGAAAAGCTTATGCAGTACTGTTATTAGGTAACTACCTGGGTAAACTACCATTTGTTTTTGTTTTTGTTTTTGTTTAGGCGAGGCAACCCTTGGTTGACCTCACAGATTGCAAGGACCTTGTCAGCTCACAATCCCATATATTTTATTTTTTACGCCTACAGCACCTGGTCTTCCTAGGTGGTCTCCCATCCAAGTACTAACCAGGCCCAACCCTGCTTAGCTTCTGAGATCAGACAGGATTGGGCTTGTTCAGGGTAGCATGGCCATAGATGCTACCATTTGCTGAGTGCTTACAGTTTCACATAGGAACAGCATATTAACTAACATACACATTCATTGTTATTTACAGTATGTCAGTTTGCATACATGACTGTGTATCAGACATGGTGAGAGATGCAGATTAAATGAAATTACTGAGGAGTGCAGTGCACTCAAGAAACAACTTGAAGATACTTCCAAGATCCCATAAGATATGCTAAACAAAATCAATTTCATAACTTTTAAAGGCCTAAGGAAATAACCATCTCTGATCACACAGGGCAGTTTCTCCTCTTAGACACATCTACATCTTGCTCTATGCCTAGCAAAAACTGAATGTTCCTATATGCCAGATATCTGTAAACACTGTGGACTTTGGTTTTGCTAGTCCCCTCTCCCCTTCCCTTCTTCACATCACCTTTGCCCAAAGAACAGTCATCCAAGAGACTCTTTGCCCAGCTTCAAGAATCCACTCCCTTTACAGAGATTTGAAGCAGTTGAGTACATGGAGGTGAATGAGGTCTGCTCTTCAGAAGTGAGTAGTACAGCGATCACAAAGTGCCGATTCTGAAGCTAGAAAGCTTGGCTTCAAGTCCCAGTTCTGTTACTCCTTAGTGATGTGACCTTGAGCAAGTGATTTAACTTCTGTTGTGCCTCACTTTTCTCATCTGTAAAGTAAGAGTGATAATTGTTTAACATTAATTTTACTGCTGTGAGGGTTAAATGAGTTAATACACATAAACCACTTAGAACAGTGGCACATGGAAGCATTTGGCCAGGTGTTTTCTGGTATTTGTGTTTTTCCACAGATGCTGTTCTTCAAAGTAGCCTTGATTGTCTAGCTCCTGACTCTCTCCCCCAATGCTCCATCTCATTCTGGCCTCTCATCCAGCTTTTGACAACTGGACTGGTGCTGCATAATTTCAAGCACCATATGACCCCTAAACACTGCCCAGGAAAGCATCTTGTGCATAACCCACCTACCTGAATCTGAACATGCATCATGAAGGAAGAGCACTACAGGACATTTTAGGTTCTAGACCAAGAGCATCCCTGCTTCAGAGGAAGTCAAGCATGCTCACCCGTTCACCTCTCCTGACCTTGACTTTCACCCTCACAGCTCCAGAATATCCAACCAGCTTGTGCCCAAACTCCAGCTGCTTTGCATGGAGAAAGAATAAGCAACTCCTAGACTCATCTACCAGAGTCTGTCCTTCTAGCCCCTGATGCTCATCTCAGACAAAAACAGAAAACATATGTTCCAGTCATACATACATATGTCATACTGCACTACTGAGCATTTGAAACATGGCTGGTACAATCAAAGAACTGAATTTTTAATTTTATTAAATTTTAATTCAAATGGCTGCTGTGGCTAGTTATTACTGTATTAGACAACATGGTTTAAGTTGTCCGTCCAATTCTTTATTATTATTATTTAATGAGATATCCTTGCTTTAAGATTGGAAAATATATTTTTCAAACTTGGTGCTGATGCTAGTCTCATCTTTCAGTGATCAGCTGATCTCAGGAGGTAAAGAAAAAAGTCATATTTCCGTTCCAGATCTTACTTTCCCCTATGACACTGAAGAAATCATAAAGTGATGCCAAGGCTGGAGGGACATGTCTTGGTTGCTGGCTTTGTCCTTATTGGCTGTGATGACTGACAGCTGCTGACCTTGCTAATAATCCTCTTTCCTCCATGCTTGCCTCTCTAAGCACAAGTGGCATCAACTCCCAATGTCAAACTTAGTGGGGGGCACATCCCAAGATGTGCCTCTATGGGATGCAGATTGTTTGAGCTAAAGGCAACCAAGACCCTGTGGGCTCAAGAGAAACTTCTGCTGTCCCCTAAACCACCTCGAGAATTTGAATTAGGGTCATGTCCATAATAACAGATTCTCAGAGATAACCTTATTTTTTTAGCTATCTATAGAGCAGGACAAACTTCTAATTACTAAACATCTGCTCTTCTCCTCATCCTACAATGACCCTTTGAAGCCTCACCTCATCCTTAGCTCAGAATGCCATATATACCTCATTTTAACTTTCTGTTCCTTTCATGCATGTGGGGTCTCTGACTCTCTCACATATACAGAGTTCCCATACATATGTGTGTAATTAAATTTGGTCATTTTTCTCTTGTTAATTTGTCTCATGTATATTTGATTATTAGACCAGCCAGAAGAATCTTGAGGGTAGAGGAAAATTTCTCCTCCCCACTTTGCCAACAAACTCATGACTTACCTAAATGTATTCTTTGGGAGCAAGGAGCTAACTAAGCCCAAACATATCACACATCCAAACTGTAAGAAAGGGAGTTTGGATTTGCAGTAGGAGAAAGGGAAGCTAGACATCAAGAAGAATGGCTTGGTAATGACAATTATGAGAAAGTAGAAATAGAAAAACAAGTCTAAATGTTCTTTCTTTTTTAAAAGCCAGCAATGATCCCTCTCCTTTGGCTAATATCAGCAAGACAGGGGTTGAAGGAAACTTACAGATTACATGTATAAGCCTCTTCCTGAGGTCCAATGAGTAAGCGGTCTCAGTCCCAATTAGTCATATCCTAGAAGTCCCCTCAAAGGCTGGGTTACTGCGAGGGAGTGGGGGAGGAAGGCCCAGTACCAGGCAGCCTCTGCTCCATAGCTCTGAGGGGGTGGGGAAAGCAAACTCTGGTCATTCCCCGGGTCTGTAGCCCTATTGTGTAAGTGCCTGGCAAGGATGACGTGGGGCTTTTCCTCTGAGCACAGCTGCAAGCATGGCCAGGAGGAGGCAGGACCTGGGAACACTGCCCTCCCAGATCCTTCCGGGCTTTTTCAGTGGTAGGTGACATGCACCCTGAGGGCTTCCATTCGGTCTGACTCTAGTGCAGGGGCTTTCTGTCCCCAGTGAAAGTAGAGATGGCAAGTTTCTTGAGCTCCTTTCTACCCAGCTGCCTCCCCTGCCTCCTTCTTCTTCTCCAGTTGTCTTCCAGTTATGCAGGTAAGACTGATCTTTATTCCTTTCCCAGGGAGACCCTGAGAATAAAAAAGCTAGTTTCCCTGGGCTCACCCCCTTCAATTCATCCTCAAGTTGCTATATAAATTATTTTTCTGAAACACAGATGTGCTGACATTGTTCTCCTCCTCCGAAAACTTCAATGGCTCCCTACAGCCTTCAGAATAGAACCCTAACTTCATAATATGACCTTAACTCCAGGCTTTCCTTGAACTCATTGTTACCTATTTTTTTTAGCTTTGGTTTCTCACCTATCACATGGGGATATAATAATAACAACCTCTTGGAGTTGCTGTCAGCATTCAGTAAGATGAGGTACCTAACATGCTTATGTAGCGTCTTTCCCATAGTAAATCTTGATCAATGTTTGTTGGATCGTAGTATCTTGTCATGTTTGTAAGTTCTATTCTGCATGATTGGGCACTAGTAAGTTTCTGAAGAAGTGCCCTGTACTCTTATGTTGGGGAGAAATAAAAGAAATAACAGACAGATTACCAACTTCAGGGAGCTACCTAACAGAGGAGGCCCAGTCCCCACACTCCCTTGGAAAACCTTTGCAGGTGTAATGAAGAAACTAGCATTATGGTCTAGTAGCTCAGAGTCTAACTGAGGAGACACATTCCATGTAAAAAAGACTGTGAGCATGTACAGGGCAGTGTCCAGGAGCTGTAGTGAGGACTGGAGGTACAGAGGAAAAGAAGAAGAAAACAGAGCCACTTCTGGGGTGCAAGGTCTCAGGGGAGAAGAGTTTGTGAATAGGGTTGGAATAAAGACAGAGAGCTGACAGGAAAGCTCAAGGGAGAATTAACTGCGAGATGCTAGATCGCATTCCAGGGTGGGACCTAAAGGCCAGACTAAAGAATCAGAGATGGATACAGTTGGCAGAAAGGTGAGCAGCCACTGTCCAGATGATCACACACCATAATTTTCTGTCCAGGGCTCTTTCCATAACTAGAAACTTTTTATTTATATAAATATTCAAGAAGAAAAACTGAGCTCTTTCTTGGCTCTAGAATGCCATTTAAAATGATTATTCAAAACTCCATTTAAAATGAGAGTATCTTCTTCCTTTCCTGTTTGGAAGAAGCCCTTCCCATGACTGCTTGTTTTTCATGGTTCCCTCTGATGCTGTTTCTTTTCTTTGGTGTCTTGGACAGGACAGTTCAGAGTAATAGGACCAGGGCACCCCATCCGGGCTCTGGTGGGGGATGAAGTGGAATTGCCATGTCGCATATTTCCTGGAAGGAATGCTACAGGCATGGAGGTGGGATGGTACCGGCCACCCTTCTCTCGGGTGGTTCATCTCTACCGAAATGGCAAGGATCAGGATGGAGAGCAGGCACCTGAATATCGGAGCCGGACGGAGTTGCTGAAAGAGACTATTGGTGAGGGGAAGGTGACCCTCAGGATCAAGAATGTAAGGTTCTCAGATGAAGGAGGGTTCACCTGCTTCTTCCGAGATCATTCTTACCAGGAGGAGGCAGCAATGGAATTGAAAGTGGAAGGTGAGTAGTGCCATATAATACTGGGTATTATTTGTTGGGTGGCCAAGACCTCCCTTTGAGACTTTAGTCGTTCTCTTACTTGAGATGAGATCCTTCAACTCAAACGTCTCACTCCTGGGAATCAATTCCATAGAAGTATGTACATCAGTACAGAGGCATTTATACATATACTCACAAATGTATGTTGCATCATTATTCAGAATGGGAAAGACCTAGAATCAAAGTCAATGCCCATGAGTAGGGAAGTGACTAAATGTTGTTATCCATACTAAGAAATTATACAGCTACTAAAAAGATTGTTTTAGGACTGTAGCATATGGCTTGGGGGCATTACACAAGGTATTGTTGAGTGATAAAAACAAGCTACACAATGTAGAGAACAAAAACAAAACCTTGTATTTGTGAGTATATATATAATGAAAAGAGATCCATAAGAAAGTTAACATGGTTCACTTTGGGGGAAGAGGGGAGAGGAGAGAGGATGAGGTGTGATCTAACCAAAGAAGATAAAAGAAAATATCATAATTATCCATATGATTATATCTATCCACTCATATAAAAATATATAATATATACATTTGTAGGTACATATAGAGAAAAATTAAAGAAAAAATTTTAAGAAATAAAATAGAAAAAAATGATAAATGGAAGAAGCAAAATCCAAAATGATCAATTTCTGATTCATTTGTGCTACTAGAGAATATGAATAACCTGAAAGTTAATCTATCCAAGTAGATTTTTTCCTTCTTGTTTTGCTTTGGAATATCTTTTTATTTATTTGTTGTAAACAAGAAGATTATTCCTAAAGAGTTAAATTGATCAAATCCAATGTGTTTGTGGTGTTTTATTATGTGAGAAACATTATTGAAAAATATATTCCTGGTCAACATAGTTGAAGTGAATAAGTAAATCAAACAAATATCTGAATATAACCATAGAAAGAAAGAAATGTCACCTTTAGATTTAACTTCCACCAGTTCCCTTCTCCAGAATTTTGTTTCAGTATGTTTTATGCAATGGATGACTTTGAAAAGTTTGTTTGTTTGTTTTATACCAGGATGGCTAAGATGTGGACAAGGTGAAGTGGATGAAGGGCTTTAAAAGTTAAATGCTGTTTAATTGAAGAACAAAAATGTTCTGAGAGTCCTTTCCCTTTCCCTCCTTCCTTCCTCCCCATCTGCAGCAAAACATCAGAAATCCATCAGACAATCAATCACTTTTGTATCTTGAGGGTGACTGTTACAGTGCTGGGACCAGAAGAGGCATTGTATGCAGGATAACAAAGAGCTATTTCTAAAGACAGATTGCAGGGATATGAAAATAGCTTTGTATGTCACAGAATGTTCTTCATACAGCTGTTTTTATTGGGGGATTTTTACCTGCAAAGAAGTCTGATAGTGAAGACATCTCCAATTGGCAGATTTTCCTCCTTCCTATTCAATAATTCTCTAGCTCAATATACTGCCTTCTCAGTATACCCTACCCCAACCATACTGAAAAGAGAAAGAAAGAAAGAAAGAGAGAGAGAGAGAGAGAGAGAGAGAGAGAGAGAGAGAGAGAGAGAGAGAGAGAGAGAGGAAGAAAGAAAGAAAGAAAGAAAGAAAGAAAGAAAGAAGAAAGAAAGAAAGAAAGAAAGAAAGAAAGAAAGAAAGAAAGAAAGAAAGAAAGAAAGAAAGAAAGAAAGAAAGAAAGAGAAAGTAAGAAAGAAAAAAGAAAGAGAAAAGTTACCTAAAAATTTTGCCTCAGGAAAGGAAATTTTACTTTGTATTGGTTTCCACACTCCTCTTCCTCCCATCTCATAGTCTGCATGCCTAAGTGTCTATAAAAAGAGTGTTTCACAACTAAACAAGGGACCACTTAGCCTGGGGAGCTGGGGAGCAGAGGCAAATTTAGGACTGAAATGCAGTAACTGTATTATTGCAAGTTTCAGATGTCATTACCTCTCTACCTTCTCTAAAGAGTTTTGCTGTCTCCCATTTTTTTCTTGTGATTTTTGTGACTTTATTAGTAGTTGTCTCTAATCCTTTTTATAAACTCTTCATTACAGAACTTTAAAACACACACAAAATAGAGAGAATAATAATAATGAGCTTCCAGGTACCCATTACTGCCTGCAACAATTATGGACCAAAAGACAACCTGTTTCAACTGACCCCACTCATTATCACCCTCTGCAACTGAATTAGTGAAACAAATCCTAGGCAGCATTATCATTTCATTGCTAAATTCTCAAGAATGTATCATTCAAATATAAGAACACTTTAAAATAATCACAATACTATTATGATATCTTTAAAAGTTAACAAAAATTCCTTAATATCATCAATATTGTCATCTCTACTTAACAGGTGAGGCAACTGAGGCTTGGAGAGTTCAAGTCAGTGCCTGACCTGGGATTCAAACCCAGGCTGCCTACCTCATTGATCAGGTTCTTTCTGCTCAGCCATGTGGATAGAAGGCCTTATTCATGTGGGAAGAATAGTAACTGAGTTTCTGGGATGAATTCAAGGGGAGAAAAAAAGACCCCAAAATAATTTTGTTCTTCAATTAAACAGCAATATTTGAACAGTCTGTGTTCAAATTTTCCTAATTGTTTCATAAGTATGTTTTTACAATTGGTTTGTTTGAATTGGATCCAAACAAGATCCACATGTTGGTGTGTGCTCTGTAGTGTTTCCCATGGTCTATATTTTGCTGATTTCATTCTCATATTGTTTAACACAGTGCTCCATAACCTGTATTTTCTGTAAACTGATAGATTGAAGATGCATGTTCAGATTTAAGTTTGATTTATTTTGTCAAGTATGCTTCTGTAGGTGATGCTACATACTTCTTATTATTTTACATTAGAAGGCTCCTAATGTCTATTCTTTTTGTGATTGTTCAAGTACACAAGGTGTGCAAAATAAAAGAACTAAAGTGTGTACTTGCTAAATCATGTTGCTATAGGTAACTTCTGATAAGAACTTGAAAGTAGAGTTTGCTGCATTTTCTTCTATGATTGCATTTAAACCTAAGAAACCTTCCTGGACCCACTTAATGTTGCTTGCTGTGACTTAATCCCTACCTTTAATGACGATGCCTTTATCTAGCCCCATAAAGCAGAGAACAAGATGAAAAGGACTTGATTCGCAGCATGGCACCTGGGAATTAGGCAGGCAGAGCTTGGGGACACTGAGGAGCAGATTCTATAATGGGAAATAGGCGGGAACCAGACGGTGGAATCCCCTCCCTCATTACCCAACCCACTACACATTCACTCAGTTACCAAATTCTGTGGATCCTCCTTTCTCAAATGCTCCAGAAAAGGGGTTCTTAATCCTTCTGTGTTATGTACCCCTTTGGTGGACTATTGAAGTTGATGGATCCTTCTTAGAAAGATGTTTTAAATGCATAAAACTTGGTACTGAAATAGTTACCAAAATATTAAAATGATAAGATATGGGGTGGCCCTGATAATTAGTGTAATTTTAAAATAGTGATGAATATAAGTAATATTTTGAGATTTCTACAACTCCACGTGATATGAAAATATTTGTGCTTTTCATTGATGACAAAGTCACAGGTTTTGTTCATATTATTGTGGTGTTTTGCCTACAAATATAATAGAAACACTAAATTCCAGTTTAAAGGTTACCGAAAAGAAATGTGTACTTTTTCCCTATTTAAGTTCACAGACCCCTCGACTTCCTACATCTCTACCACTGTCCTGCTTCAGGATGCTGTTGTTTTTTACTTCACTCTTACCATGGCCTCTTAACTGACCTCCCTGGGAGTCTCCTCTAGTCCCCGAGCCAGTAAATCGGAGCTTAGCACTCCTCAGCTTGCAGTGTGCAAAAGTACCACTGTGGCCTTGAGGATCAGATCTAAGTCCCTTAGCTGGTTCTTGAAACTCTCCAAGATTAGCCCAATATACAACTTTGAATCCTGTTTTTCTAAACCTCTAGCCCCTCTTAGAAACCAGTATTCCTTCAAGGCTAAGATCAGGTGTCAATTTTGTTATCTTCTTTGAATCTTGGTGATATTCATTTTTTTATTCAACCTGATTTATCGAGCCCCAAGCACTGTGCAGGGAGTGGAGGATACAGTGCTGGGCCTGCCGGTTCTGGTTTCAGATCCCTTCTACTGGATCAACCCTGGAGTGCTGGTTGTCATCGCAGTCCTGCCTGTGCTCCTTCTACAGATTGCTGTGGGCCTTGTGTTCCTCTGCCTGCAACACAGACTGAGAGGTACAGACTGAAGGGTGGGCAGCTTAGGATCCATCCCTGAAATGAGCTGTTTTCTTAAAGCTTAGTCAGCTAACATTTATTTTTTGAGTGTATTCTAGGCTCAGAATTCCTTAATGGCAAGTTTTACATCGTACTGAATGCTTTAATATGGATAATGGGAACTTCCATCTCCCTATGAGGTAGGGTAACATGTAATAGCCCCATTTTACAGAGGAGGCAACTAAGGCCTGAAGTGGTTTCATGATTTACTTAAACTGACAGCTTGTAAGTGGCAGAGGTCAGGCCCAATCCCATCCTCTGACCCCTGTACCATATCTAGCAGTTTTGTGCAACTGGGAGAGTGTGAGCTTCAAAGTCACACAGGTCAAAGCTATTACAAAGTTTAAATAAAAATATTGTAAGCAAAAGACCCTACCACATAGGTATTCAAAAACTGTTTCCTCCTTCTTTTCTTCTTCTGTTCATTTTTTTTAATTTATTTTTTTTAATTGAAGAAATTATTTAAATTGTTTTTTCCCCTGTCTACCTCCCCCTTTTCCTCTCCCCACTCCCTTCTGATACCACTAGTCCATTGTCTATGTCCATGAGTCTCTGTTTGTCCTGTTCATTTTTTACTTTTAGGTTTATCTCCCACATATAAGTGAAATCGTGTGATTTTCAACTTTTTCTGTCTGGCTTATTCTGCTTAGCATGAATATCTCAAGGTCCATCCACATTGTCACAAATGGCAGTATTTCATCTCTTCTTAAGGCTGAGTAATATTCCATTGTATATTCCATTGTATCACAGCTTCTTTAGCCAATCATCTATCATAGGACACTTCAGTTGCTTCCATGTCCTGGCTACTGTGAATAATGCTGCTATGAACATCAGTGTGAAAATAACTTTTCGAATATGAGTTTTCAAGCCTTTGGGGTAAATACCCAGTAGAGGGATTGCTCCATCATATGGTAGATCAATTCTTAGTTTTTTGAGGAATCTCCGTGCTATTTTCCATAGCGGCTGTACCAATTTGCACTCTCACAAGCAGTGTATGAGGTTCCTTTTTCTCTGCATCCTCTCCAACATTTGTTATTACTTGTCCTATTGATTAAGGCTATTCTAACAGGTGTGAGATGGTATCTTATTGTGGTTTTGATTTGTATTTCTCTAATAGCTAGTGATGTTGAGCATCTTTTCAAATATTTGTTGGCCATTTGTATGTCCTCTAGGGAGAAGTGTCTGTTCAAGTCCTCTGCCCATTTTTTTGATTGGATCATTTGTTTTTTGTTGTTATTAAGTTGTATGAGTTCTTTGTACGTTTTGTATGTTAGGCCCTTATCGGAGGCGTTGCTTGTAAATATATTTTCCCATTTGTCTCTTTACCTTGTTGACGATTTCTTTTGCTGAGCAGAAGCTTTTTAGTTTGATGTAGTCCCCGTTAATTGATTTTACCTTTTACTTGCCTCGCCTTTGAAGTCAAATTCATACAATCCTCTTTAAGTCCAAGGTCCTTGAGTTTAGTTCCTATGTTTCTTTCTATGTATTTCATTGTTTCAGATCTTATATTCAGGTCCTTAATCTATTTTGAGTTACTTGTGGTGTGTGGTGATAGATAACAGTCTAGTTTCATTCTTTTGCAGGTGGCCTTTCAGTTTTCCCAGCACTATTTATTGAAGAGGATTTCCTTTCTCCACTGTATGTTTTAGGGGTTTTTTTTATCGAAAATTATTTGTCCATATAAATATGGGTTTACTCCTGGACTCTCGATTCTGTTCCACTGGTCTGTGTGTCTGTTTTGCTGTCAATACCATGCCGTTTGATTACTGTCACTTTGTAGTATAATTTGAAGTCGAGCAGAGTGATGCCTCCAGCCTCATTCTTTTTCCTCAGGACAGCTTTGGCAATTTGGTGTCTTTTGTGCTTCCATACAAATCTGATGATATTTTGTTCCGTTTCTTTTAAAAAAATACCAATGAGATTTTAATGGGGATTGCATTAAATCTGTATAATGCTTTAGGTAATGTGGTCATTTTAACTTTGTTGATTCTTCCAATCCAAAAACACGGAATATCTTTCCATTCCTTTGTATCTTCTTCGACTTCGTTTAACAGGGTCTTGTAGTTTTCATTATATAGGTCCTTCACATGTTTCATTAGATTTATTCCTAGGTATTTTATTCTTTTTGTTGCAATTGCAAAAGGAATTCTTTTTTCCACTTCTTTTTCTGACACTTCGTTATTAGAGTATAGGAGTGCTATGGATTTTTGAACGTTGATTTTGTATCCAAAAACTTTACTGTATTTGCTTACTGTTTCTAATAGTGTTCTTGTGGAGTCTTTAGGGTTTTCTATATAGAGAATCATGTCATCCACAGATAGTGACAGTTTGACTTCTTCGTTTCCTACTTAGATGACTTTTATATCTTTCTCTTGCTTGATTGCACTCGCTAAGACCTCCAATGTTATATTGAATAAGAGTGGTGATAGTAGACAGCTTTGCCTTGTTCCTGATCTTAGAGGGGAGATTTTTAGTTTTTTACCATTGAGTATAATGTTGGCTGAAGGTTTGTCATATAAGGCCTTTATTATATTAAGGTATTTTCCTCCCACACTGATTTTAAGTGTTTGATCATAAATGGATGCTGTATCTTGTTGAAGGTGCTTTCTGCATCTATTGATATGATCATATGATTCTTAATTTTTAATTTGTTTATGTGGTATATCACATTAATTGATTTGCCTATGTTGAACCATCCCTGTGCTCCTGGGATGAAGCCCACTTGATTGTGGTATATAATATTTTTAACATGCTGTATTTGCTTTGCTAGTATCTTATTTAGGATTTTTGCATCTGTGTTTGTGAGAGATATCAGTTTGTAGAGTTTTTTTATGTGTGTGTTATCTTTACCAGGTTTTAGTATCAGGGTGATATTGGCTTCATAAAAATGTGTTGGGAAGTATTGCCTCCTCTTTGATTTTTTGGAAGGATTTGAGGACAATAAGTTTTAAATCTTCTTTGAATGTTCAGTAGAATTCACTAGTGAAGCCATCTGGTCCTGGACTTTTACTTTTTGGTAGGTTTTTGATGATTCTTTCAATTTCCATACTGCCGATTGGTCTATTTAGGTTTTCCAGTTCTTGATTCAGTCTAGGAAGGTTGTATTTTTGTAAGTACTGAACCATTTCTTCTAGGTTTTTAAATTTGGTGTTATATACTTTTTCATAGTATTCTTGTATGATCCTTTGTATTTCTGCAATGTCAGTTGTAATTTCCCCTCTTTCATCCCTGATTTTGTTTGTGTCTTTTCTCTTTTTTCTTTAGTGAGTCTAGCCAGGGATTTGTCAATTTTATTAACCTTCTCAAAGAACCAGTTCTTTATTGCATTAATTTTTCTTTTTTTGTGTGTGTGTTCAATTTCATTTAATTCTGCTCTAATTTTGATTATTTCTTTTCTTCTGACGATTTTAGGCTTCATTTGTTCTTCCTTTTCTAGTGTTTTTTAAGATAGCATTAGGTTGTTTATTTGGGCTCGTTCTTGTTTTTGGAGGTAGGCCTGTGATGATATGAACTTTCTCCTCTTATGACTACTTTTTCGGTGTCCCAAAAGTTTTGATATGTTGTACTATCATTATTATATCATAAAGAAGATTTATTATATAATATTCCCTAGCTTGTTGCAAAGAAGGTGTTTTTCTTTTGGTTTCCAGTAGATGGTGTATAAGCCTCTTGACTCTCTGCTTTATATAAAGTCTTAATAATGTCTTTTTTTTCCTTATAGATGTTTGATCATACTTGCTACCCTCAGTCTCAGTTCTTGTCAGTGTTAATGACAGTTTCTGTAGCATTTGCTCAGATTCCCCTAGAGTTCTGCAGCATTCCTTCTCAGAGGGTATGGGGGAGGGGCCCTCTGGGTTGGGGGATGGGGGCTGCAGCTTGACTTCAGCTTTGCAACCATGTCTGGTAAAAATCAACTGTTGTTTCTCTGCAGTCCCTGTTTTTCTGCCATCCCGCTTCTCTGCTTTCTGCCCAGATGACCAGGCCCTGCCACAGGCTGCACGGAACTTGCAACTTCCCCAGGCAGGGATATTCAAGGAAGTTGCCGCACCTTATCCCCTCCCACTCCTCCTCCCCTTACAGGGAGCTCCAGCAGCTGCAAGAGGAACTTCTTTATTTCTCCCAGTCCACCACCCGATTCCCAGGGTTCTGACCTGTGGTAGCTCTTATGCTCAGATCCCATGCTCAGACGTGCTTTTGTGCAGTTTGGGTGTTTTTTTTTGTTGAGTTTTAGATGTTCAGCTTATTGTTGTTTCAAGGGGAGAGATCCAGGGACATTTCTCACTCTGCCATGTTTCTGATGTCTTCCTCCCTCCTTCTTTTCTATTCAACACTAAGGACTCAGGTTCAGCTGCCGATAAAGCTCCTCTTTTGTGCCCAGAGTTTCCATTTGAGTCTTCTCCTCCCACCAAGTGTTCTTCTCAAAACCAAAGCACTCAGGACCCTAATTCTTCTCTTGCCCCTCTCACTCCTAAGAAGATAAAGCAGCAAGGAGGGCTTGGTCTATGTGAGGGGGGATGTTGGTAGGATCAACAATGGGGTCTTTTTTTTTCTCCCCTTGAATTCATCCCAGAAACTCAGTTATCTACTCTTCCCACATGAATAAGGCCTTCTATCCACAGGAGTGAGCAGAAAGAACCTGATCAGTGAGGTAGGCAGCCTGGGTTTGAATCCCAGCTCAGGCACTGACTTGAACTCTCCAAGCCTCAGTTGCCTCACCTGTCAAGTAGAGATGACATCCTCCCTCCTAAACTGTAAGGGAGGATTAAAGGGGATAATGTTATGTAAAGTGCCTAGTACAGAGCCCCTCACAAAGTAGCTGCTCAACTAAATGTTTAGTTCCTCCCTTCCTCATTCAGATGGGAAGTGGCTTTATATTTACAAAGTGACAACCCAGCAGGGTGGAGTGGCAATGTGAACTGAGAACCACCTAGAAAAGGAGCAAAGAGCAGTGGGGAAGATAATAATAAAACCTGGTTGGTTTGGGGCATTGCTGTCTACCAAGGCTCTCCACATTCTTTACCCCAATATTTAATCCAGACAACAGCCAGGGAAAGAGCCTTAACTCCTGGCTCCAAATCCAGTGCCCTTCCCACCAAAAGGATCTCCTGGGCTGGGCAGTAACAGCCTACACAAAGGCCCAGGGCACTGGGTGTGGAAGGGGCCCACCTAATGCCGGAGCAGAAACTAAAAATGTTGACTTTTTCTATTTTAGGAAAACTTCGAGCAGAGATAGGTGAGTTCCAGGCACCTTCCCTCCTCAATCCCTCCCTTCTGGTCTTTTAGCATAACCAAAATGGTCATTTTCCCAGACCATCTTTGCCTTTATCCCAATACCCTGTGCTCCCTTCAGGTGGGAAATTTACTCTTTAAAACTCTCAAAGAGCTGAGAATTATAGAAAATCTTATTCCTCTTCCCTGATGCCAGCCAGGGTAGGCACAAAATTCTACAGTTTCCCTCCCTCCATCATGTGTCACTGTGTCAAGACTAGAAACAATTTTAAGTGATTATATAACAAAGATTCAGAGGAGAAAGTATCTCCGTTTGAGTGCCTATTAAGTCCCTCTCTGTTTGTTCCTCTTTCAGAGAATCTCCACAGGACTTTTGGTAAGTGCTGGGGTACCCAGCACTCCCAGGTCAGTTTAATGTTTCACTCAGTTCCAATTATCTGAGGAAATAAGGACCCCTGGCTCCTGATTGCTCTCCTCCCTCTTTTTCTTTCTTTAAATAAGTCATTTGCATCTAGGATTGGTAAGATAGGAAATACAAACATACATTTTTATGTGTCAGGCACTAAAACCTTCACCTGTTAACTCATTACAAGCACTGTATGCACACTATTTCTCTTTTCAGGAAATACAAAGGGGAGGTAGACAGATTCTTTGCACATATACTTGATATCTAGTTGAGGAGGTGATACATACACATGAAGTAGCTGAAGAACAAAGTACATATGTATTATTAACTGAACTCATGTAGTGGTATTTTCATAGCTACAGAATGAGTAAACTATACATAACTAATCTGGGAAGGCTTCTTGGAGGAAGAGTGAAGACAAGACACCAAGCTCCACTAAGATGTTGTTCGGGTCCAATAACTTGTCATGTCAAAACAGGGATAAACATAAGCAATATTTTGAGATTTCTGCAACATGTTAAAAAAAAAACCTATATGGAGAGGGGTGGTTGGGCATAAGGGGGAACACTGTTAATCCTGTTTGTTCTGTGGTGAACAATTCAGATCCTCACTTTCTGAGGGTGCCTTGCTGGAAGATAACCCTGTTTGTAATCGTGCCAGTTCTCGGACCCCTGGTTGCCCTGATCATCTGCTACAACTGGCTACATAGAAGACTAGCAGGTGCAGTGGTGGGGCAGCAAACAGGACCACCCATGAGTGGGGGACCCAGTCAGTCCTGAATGGGAAACAAAAAGATAAACCAGGGCTCCAGATTCGGAGAGCCAGGATTTCCTTCTTCTTCTGTCCCCATGGCCAACCCCAGGCTCCTCAGAGAAGCCATGAAAAGAACCACTTATTGGGATTTGCGGGACACCTTAGTGAAAAGGGCGGGGGGAGGATCCCTGTGAATCTGCACAAGGAGGATGTGGGGAGGGAGCTAGTCAGCTTCCACCAATCACCTATTTCTCTTTGTTTTCAGGCCAATTTCTTGAAGAGCTAAGTAAGTTTTCTCCTGCAAATAAAGAGCAAAATACCAGGAAAGCAGCAAGAGAAAGAGGGGGCTATTGAAGGATGGAAATCTCAGAGGAAAGGAGGGGCTAGACTGCATGGGTAGAGGGAGAAATCCTGTGAGGCAGAAGCCACTTTGGCCATTTTACAGGGTGGCAAGGAAGGAAGCTGGGGGCACTCCAACCTGCTACCTGATTTGCTCCACTTTCAGTGTCCCTCAGCAAAAATCCCACTCAGGAGGACCTCCTTTCCCATTCCCTATAGCAGCTGCCCTGTGCCTCACCTACAAGACCATCCACTGAGTCAGACATGGAGACTGGATGACCCTAGAGGGCTTTTCCTCTCCCTGGCTTAGTGGTTTCATGTCAGAAACTACTGGCAGATTTTTCAAGTTATTTTCTTCTACTTCTAGGAAACCCTTTCTGAGTGGTGTTGTATCTTGGCAGAAGTGGAGGAGAACCTGCTTGGTCTAAGGACTGGTCCTTAGGGATGTTGCAGTCAAGTTCCATACTCACTGGCCTCTTTGCTGTGGGAACATTCCAATTTGTTCTTCCAGAAATGTTCTAAATTCCAAATAGAATTGATTTCTCCTCTTCTGTCACCTACCTTTTCCCAGCTCTTTTCTTTCCCCATTTTTGCTGCCTACATCTTTCCCACTCTATCTTCCATCTGGAGGCCCTCTCAGGCTACAACCAGGCAGGTGTTCTTCATGAGAGGAAACTTGTGATGGCAAGTAAGGTACAAGAGGGTCTCTGCCATGAACTGAAGACCAGGAACCTCCTCGGTGCAAACTACAGCATGCCAACTTTGCAAAAGATGGTTGCCCCTTCCAAGACCTCAGCTCCAACGGACAGAACTGAGGTGGAAGAGAAGGAACAAGATGAGTCCAAAACGTCAGAGAGCTAAGTGAGCTGCAAAGTGAAGACATGGGGAGAAACCCATAGAATAACGGCCAGAGCTACATCTTGCCCTGGCAGCCTACCAAGGAGCTAGGGAAGTAAAGGATGCAAATTAGGCCACACGCCTCCTTCAAAATGCTTGTTTTACTTCCATGGCTGTATAGATGGGTCCCTCAGACTCTTTCCCTCTTCCCATCATTTTTCTCCTGTTTTCATACCTATCAGAGTATCCGCTGTTTTACTCAACAATAACACCGGATGGTTTATCAGACACAAAGAAACAAGCTAGGTGCTAATAATACAAGTTTCCATGTGCCACTTCTTGTCCCTTTTCCTTTCTGCATTTCCTTCATTATCCCCTCACCTCTCTTCCTCTACCCTCCCCCCACCCCTTACCCTGGAGGTCGGTCAGTCCTTAGGAAAACCAAACACAAAAAAAGAGCCTCAGTCAAAAAAGAACATTTATTTATGTTTCAAGATCCTCTGCTGCCTCATTTGCTTTTTCTCTTCCTTTCCAACATGCTTTCTCCCTTCCTTCCCAACCCTCCCCTAGGGGTATGGATCCTAGAAGATGCATTTCCTTTCCAAGCCACTGATCCAGGATAACCCAGCATTTTTGAGGACTGCCCAGGCACAGCCCTTCGCCTTTGTAGCTCCCCCAGTGACCCACAAGATCCTCCTTCTCCCCAAAGCATATGTCACAGATAGGGCAACGGTAGATCTTCTGCTTCCAGTGAGTCTGCTGGTACCTGACCAGCTCAGAGAATGAGCTAAAGGACTTGCCACAGCAGAAGCAGCAGTTTAACTGCTGTGTGAGGTGTGCCTTCTGGTGCCTGGAGAGATATGTCTTCTTACTAAAAGTCAAGGGACAATAAGGGCAAGAAAAGACCTTGAGTCTTGAAGCCTTTGGTAGGTGAGACTTGGACCTGGTATCCAGGCAGTGGGCTCTAGGGTTGGCTGCCTGGGTCCTGGACACAGGCCCTGGGGTTGTAATAATTGGTGCCCAAGTTCTCACAGTGATCACTTGGTTCTTGCCTGTGGGTGCCTGGTTCCCATCTACAGATGGTTGCGTGTGAGCTACAAGACCCTTGGCTCTAAACATGGGTTCTTGGGCTCCAGCCACTGGTGCATAGTTCTCAGTTGTAAGCCCCTGGCTCCTGACAATGAGTTCCTGGAATCCAGTTGTGGTGCCTGGACTCCTCACAATATGCTTCCGGTTTCCAGCTACTGTCCCCTGGTTTTGGTGTGTCTTCTGGTGGCGTTTGAGCTCGGACTGGTCCCGGAAGCCCTTCCCACAGAAGGGGCATGAATGGGGCCGGTAACCCAGATGGACACGGCGGTGACGACTCAGTCCAGAAGCATCACAGTAGGTCTTGTCACAAAGTGAGCAACAGAAGGGCCTCTCCCCAAGATGCATGCGTCTGTGGTGGCTGAGGGCCTTGGGGTTCTGAAATGACTTCCCACACTGGCTGCAGTTGTTAGTCTGCTTAGGATTATGAACAAACTGGTGGCTATGGAGGTTGGAGCGCTTGCTGAAACACCTCCCACAAGTGTGGCAGGAAAAGGGTGGCCCAGCCCAGGATGCTGGGAACACTGGGGCCATGGACCCAGCTGGAGCAGAGGCTAGGCTTGACCCTCCATAAGCAAGGGAGACCTTGTCATCATTAGTCCCCTCATCTCTCAAACTCTGACTGTGTTCTTGCATTTCCTCCTTCTTGCCTCCTACAATGAAGAGGAAGAATAACACAAGATTCACCATGAGAACCTCAACACTCCATTCAGTCCAAGCTACTTCCCTCTTCCTGCCCTCATTCTCCCAGTCAACATATTCATGTTCACTCTTAGACTGCATGGGCTAGAGTTAAGTAAAAACTTTTGGGTTTTTCAAATTAAAAGCAAATAAAAATTGAACTGGAATCCTCCAATAGTATCAGAGATTAAATTTTTAACCTATAACCATAATTTCTGAAATCCATTTTCTCTCATTTTCAGTATTGCTCACACTCCCATAGATACTCCACAGATACTCACAGGTGACCTCATAATATATCATGCAAATTGGGACACTTGAGTGACAGGCGGTGCTATTAATAATCACGCTTGGATGAGAAGTTAATGAGAAGTAAACCAGGACTAGGACTGTCTTGGCAAACTAGGACATGTGGTCAGTCTGGCCTTCAGTTTCTCTCAAATCCTTATTCTACTCTCAGGAACAAGTCTCTTCAACTTCCATTCAGCATCAAGTTCATCTTCCTTCTTTTCCTTTTCTCCTGGAAAGGACTTTTTCATCAAAGGAGTATCACTGACATAAGCAACCTACACATAGTCCCTCAATTCCTAGAAAATAGAGATATTCACTTGTCCTGAACGACTTATATATTCATCTTCTCGAAGCCAAAGGATTCCAACAGATGATCTCAAGGTCTCATCCAGCTCATAGTCTGACCAGTCTGGAAGGATACAGGCTAGGAGATAATATACAGAGCCCTGATCCTCTTAGGCAGCTTTCCATCCTTCCTCTCTCCTTTGCAATCTTACCTGAAGGGTGGCCTTCTCTGTTTGGGGGACAAAGATCTGCTCTCCACTGTTTCTCATCTTGTTCAAGCTTGGTAATCAGATCTGGATTAGACAGAAAGATGCAAGCTGGAGAGTGGGAAGGGAGAAGGTATTGAGGTCCCAGGCTTGGCCCCTTCCTACCAAAAGGGGACAACAGGCTACCTTTTTTTGTAGCCTCGGTTTAAGAACCATAATCTGGGACACAGATGAAGAGAGGAGACACTCAAAAGACCAGCTTCTAACTGGTGCCTGGTACATAACAGGAGTGACTCAGTAAATACTGAATGGATGAATAGGAAAATTTGCATATTTTGTCATCATGTTACAAGTGATATCTTCGCCTTCATGTAGGCTTTCATTTCTTTTCCTTTACCTTAAGCTTAGTGATCCAGATCTTTCAAACCCGAGAACCAAGGGTCAGTGAAGCTCCTTGTGAGCTGATTTACCTGTCCAGGGAAACCAGGTATCCAAGGGTCCTGGGATAGGGGGCTTGCTAAGGGAACCCCAGTCTCTTACCCACAGACACCAGGTTTTTGAAGGTCTCTGACATAACATCCTGGTAGAGGACCCTCTGACTGGCATCTAGAGATTCCCACTCTTCCTGGGTGAAATTCACTGCCACATCCTCAAAGGTGACTGGCTTCTGGAAGAGTAGGAGAAGCTCAGGGAGTCTGTACACATACAGAGACAGACATCCAGTCTCAAGGTTCAGAAAACTGAGAGAAAAATAAAACCATGGAAGTAAGAGAAATATAAAACAGACAAAGTCAACAACGATGATGTATAGAAAGGAAAGGAAGGATAAAGAGGAGGGAAGAACAATATAGGAGAAAAGGGAAGGGTATATATTGAATATAAATAGGAAGGGAAGCAAAAGAAAAAAGGCTGTCACTATGATAGATTTTAGAAGTACTCTATGAAGGATGCCAGAGTGGTGTAGGAGACAAAGGCCTTATAGCCCCCTTTCCTGGGTATTGCTCAGCTTGAAACAGTCTGAGATTCCATTTGACCTGTAGACAGGGGAATGGATGAAAGAGCTTCTGGAGTCTAGGACCTGGGCCCTCCCTCTCTCTAGCTTGGTCTCCTCACCTTCACCCATGCTTTCCACCAGCCCTCTCTCTTCAGAGCTTCCTGAAGAGTCTCCTTGTCCACGTGAGGGAGCAGCTTCTGTACAGGTTCAATTGGCTTCAGCTGGTCAAACACCTTCTCTTCCATGGCGTCTCTTTCTAGTTTTATCCACTCCTGGCTTTGCCCCAAAGGCTGGCTGGACACCTTCCTGGGGCTATCTACTTCCCAGTAATTAAGCAGATGGAGAGGCTTTGCAAAGGCCCCAGGGTTTGACGTGGCTTCCTGTGACAAATGTATCTGCTCCAAGGGGCTGTCTTCCTTTTTTTGTTCTGTGTTCTCAAAGTTGTTCTCAGTTGTGAAAGTTCAGGGATCTCGTCACTCCTGCTTCAGCTGCCATTGTCCAGTAATGCCAGGTTGGGACTATGAAGGCATCTGCCTTCTGTTTCACCCTGCTTCTAACCACTGGCTGGTGCCAAGTCTAGGAACCTGAGGTCAGAGAGAAACAAAACACATCAGCAAGGGGGGGGGAGAGGAACAATAGCTTCCTTATTTGGTCAAGTAACTCCAAAAGTTATTGAATTCCTGCTCTGTGCCATGGAATCCTCTCATCACTGTCTTAGGTAACAATTACTAGCCTCATTTTAACTAATCTAAAGTGCAGAAATGCTAAGTTACTCAAGGATACTCCTGGTCCACAGCAGAATCAGTGTCCAAAGCCTAGACTCTGTACCACTGAGGACATGATTTCCGCTGTCTCACAGCATTCTCTATAGCAGCGGTGCAGAATTCTGGAAAGAAAGTATATGCCTGTGATAACCAGCCCCGGACCTGTCACAAACCACCTTGCACAATTCCTTTCATTCTGATCTGATTTCATTGGAAAATGGGATTAAAGGAGACACTCTCTAAGATCCCATCTGGGAGCAAAAAAATACATGATTCTGTGGATTTTAAATATATACAGATCCTTGTTTAAAAAAAATAAAACAATAGTGATAACTCAGCAGTGAACATTTATTCTGGGCTTACGATGAGCCCAGCACTGAGGTTTCCTACCCACCTGGAAATTTCCTGCTCTGCAGCAAACATGGTTAAACCCTCGCCTCTTCCTGCTGACAGTCACTCACTCTACTTTTCATTCTACATTTCATCTACTCCTGAGATGAAATGAAAAGAATAAAGGCATAAAAACATGTTGGCTTTTTTCTTTCACTTTTTTGGACAGGTGATGAAATAGAAAATATCATCAAGGAAAAGCATTTGGCAATGGAGTTAACTGGATCTCTAAAAAGAAAGTTGACATGAAAGGTGCATTCCTGGTAACTAAAGTTGAGTCCCTCCCTTCCTTCCTTCTTTTCCTTCAAGACTATTCAAAATCATTCTGTTTGGTGTGCAAGTCTGGATTATTTTTCTGCTCTTCAGCGAAACACAATAAAGGTAACATTTCCAAACAGTATCAATAATAGCATCTTCAAGGCCCTGGCTTTCCTGTTCTCCAGCACGAAAGACCCACTTCTGTCACTAGTCCTCAAAGCAGCATTTGCTGGGGTTTGTAGGAAGAGACCCCTGGTGTGGATTCTAAACTAGCTCTGGTTTGGGGAGGGAGCAGGACTGTGGAGACTGAATTTCTGGCAGCTGCTGCTTGCCTCGAGCACTTGTACCTCCCACAGTACTTTCTCCATTCAGAAGTTCCAGAGCTCAACCCGGCCCGCTGGCTAGTGTAAGGAGGCTTGGTATAACTCAAGAGACTCTCTGCGCAGGGGTGTTATCTGATCCCAGCCCTGTCTCTACCCTTCCAGAAGTAAATCCCCCGAGAAAATGTGTCGCCATTTTCCTGTCCTCTGAGTCCACCCAGTCTCTCCCTAACCTGAAACCCGTCAATCCTTTCCCAAAATTCCAAGAACGACTGTGGGATACGACCTCGCCGCCCCACCCCAGTGCTACACCACTTGAGTAATTACTTCCCTTCAGCCAAGTACAACGGCCCTCGGACACTCGCCCCTCTCACGTGGCCTCCGGGTCTCTGCTCAGTCCTTCAAGGACCCTTTTCAGCCACTGCCCAGCTCTTCCTCTAGTGGGTGCTGGCCCAGCCCACCATGCTCACCTCGTGCCACTGCGCGCCCAGCTCCCGCACTCCAACCTGGAGGCTTCCCTCGGGCAGAAAGCGAGACAGTTTTGCTCACCATTGCGTAGCACGGCAGGCGCTTATGAACACCCACTGGGTGAGGTTTTTGTGTTCAAAATGACTCCACTGACTGGGTTGTCATTGCCCGAGGTTTCTGCCCCCGGAACTTCCTTCCTGGGATCCCAAATTTCTCAACACGTGCCAGGAGCCCCTCCTCGGCGCTGAGTCCCCAACGTCGCCGGAGTTGTCTGCGCATTGGGCCACACTCTTGACTAACGCATGTTGCCCCAACGGGCCCCAAAGGTTGGAAACTCCTCCAAGATTGGAGGCGCAATGTTCTCATCTGCCAAGATCGGGTCGGGGGATTACGAGACAAACACCCTCCCTTAGCCTGTGCCATCGTGAGCTCAACTCCTCTCGGCCCCACTCACCCGCCGCAAAGACTTCAGAGCGTAGGGATCCCGGGGGACCTGCGGTAACCTGCTCTCACCCTTTCCCCGACGACAGGTAAGAGGCGTCCGCGACCCCGCCGCGGCCCTGCTCCCTCTTAGTCCGCCAACTCACCCGCGTCCGCTGCCCGGTTACTGAGCTGAGGCTGTGGGTCCCGGCAACATAAAGTGTTCACAATCTAAAAAGCCAGAAAGGAAGAGACCACTCCCCGCCCCGCCAGCCCACCCCTTTTACCAATTGTAACCGCTGGTGCCACCTAGCGCTAGGCTTTTTTTTATTCCCAGTCTTAATTTACTCTTGGAAAAAGGATTAGATTTTAAATTAAAACCTCTGGTTAAAGCACACAACCATCCCCACCATCACCACCCAAAGGACAAAAACGAGACCCTCACAGGCCCCCAGAAAGAGACGTGGAGGGACACATCATCTTAGAAAAGCAAAGGCAAAGGGGAGAATACACAACTGTGATTTGTATGATGACAGACGGCAGACAAAGGTAGAGGATCAGAAAGAACCATGCCCAGGTAAAGTTCTATTTACCTTGTCCACTTACCCGAACCCAATTCAACTTTTCTTAGAGACTTTTGTTTTGTTTTGTTTTGATATCAGCCCAACGGAAATATTTCACAATCGGCATGGGGTTTTACAATTCACAAAATACTTTTGAAAATAAAGCCGCCATTCAGTCTTCAAAAACACCATTGCTATTCAGTCTTTACAGGTGAGGAAACAGGCCCAGCAATGTTGAGCCTTGCCAAAGCCCACGTCCTGCTGCACGGGGACCTGAACCAGACCCTTTGCTTTAAGTCACCACACTGGATGACTGGCAGATGCAGGTTTTAAATCTCTGTGTTCCCAAGGTACCTGACACAGTGCTCCTCTGCCTTAGGGATAGACAATTCATGTTAGTGGACTGAAGAGTCTCCAGACAGCAGGCTGATGGGGAGGGTGGCAGGAAAAGCATGAGGTTGAAGCAGTCATGTACATTACCACCATCTTCAGACCAACATGTAAACAGGCTGGAGGAGGGGATAGAAAATATACTTCCCATTAACCATGAAGAAACTAAACTAGTCCTTCAAAAATGATAGGATCTGACCCTGCATGGCATAAACCTGCTTCACCTGCTTGCCCTTATCCCAGCCCTGGTTCCAAATCACTTTATTTAGAAAACTAGGCAGCTGGCCCCTGGACCATGGTTTGCCAATTTGATTTGATCCTCAAGTCTTGAAGGTCAGCAAAGAGATATAGGATGAATAGGGCATTTATTCATTCATTCAATGAGCATTAGACTCTAGGTCTGGAGAGAGGGATTGGGACAGACTCAGTTTTATTCATTTCTGCATGTCTCAACAGCACTCAGCACAACGCTTGCTTTGCAGTAGACACTCAGCTGAGTTAAAGGAGTTTATAATCAAAACAGAAGAGCAGCACTATAAGAAGTAATATGCAGGGCTAAGTCCTAAAATAGAGAAGCGACCAGGTAAGGGAAACTGATTCAAATCTGATGACAGAGACTGAGGTAGAGATGGTTGCAAGGGGGCTACACTCAGGTGGAACAAGGTATGAGATAGATGTTGAGGTCTAAGTGTGAAGAGAATGAGCTAGAGGAAGAAAGCTGAAGGAGAGCTGGGTATTGTGGGAACTTCTATATATGGAGTCTGGTTTGAAAGAACTAAAGGCTAAGAGGAAAAGGGAGAAGCCCACCTGGTTCTGATCTATATGGTTCCAAATACTGACACAAACCCTTGAGCTAATCACCAGACTAGTGACAAAAACCCTGGTGTGAAGTTTACCACCATTTGGGCAGATGTCTTTGAATCAATTTCCTGGTTCTCGGTCTGCAACCATTGCCTCAATCCTTTCTCATGAATAGGCAATAAATGGAAGAACTCCACCTCATTGTCACTATATAGCAAGCTGTGGTAAGTTCTCTACCACTAGAGCTCCATAAACCTTTGAGCTTCTGTTGGAAAGGGTAACTGAGAGGACATAACCACCAGTTGACCTGTCAGTAGGACCTAGGCAATCAGAGGCTCTTCATTCCCTCCCCTGTTCGTGAATGTATGTTCTGCCCATCATTCCCACACTAGGAGCTGTTTTAAGGACGTAGCCTTGAGAAAGTAAGATGTTGTTGAGACCACCTGGACTGAATATGTTACTGAACCCAATTAAGGCCTCTATGTAAACTGTTAAGATTTTTACAGGTGGGTCTGGAGATCCACTTGTCTTGCAACCACCCAAGACAAACCTTGTATGTAAGTTCCCTTGCTTATTAAACCCTCCTCCTACCAATCTGGAGTGGCCTGCCTCTCAATCTCAGTGCGTTATGCAAAACCCAAAATGGAAGCTGTCACTACTTGAATGCTGTCACTACTTGGTGGGCAGAACTCAAGGCCATTTTCATAACTCCCATCAATACTCCCCTTGATCAACCTTTCTATAATTTTACTCTTGGGCTGTTGCCAATGGCTTAGCTATTTGATCTGACACTTGAAAAACTAGACTCATTAGGCATCTCTCTTTGGAGCTTCAATCTGTGGAGATAAACCATAATTGCTAATCTAACCATCTGGGTCACTCAGGTGAATACCCACAGGAAGAGCTAGTTATCTGATGAGACTGACCAGAATCAAGCTGTTGATGGAGCCTATTTTGCGCAGATTTGCCTCCATTGCTGCCTGGATCCATCATACAAGACATGGCAAGAACTTCACTATTGCAGACTGTGCACAAAATAAAGGACTCAGTAAGATTTAGACTTGTGACTACTACCCAAAATTAACCTGTCTTACAGCGAGGGAGGCCACATAGCAAGGGGCATTGTTCACACCTACGCCTGGTAGATGAACTTCACTGGATCTCTGACCCTTTCTCAGGGATATCAGTGGTGCCTCACCACTGCTGACACTTTTTTTTAGGATACAGTGCTGTTATTCTACTCCAACTAGCCTAATCCAGCTACACCATTGTGGCTCTTGAAACTAATCTGTCATTTTCGGCTTTCCAGACTATTTTTAGTCTAACAATGGTGTGCCTCTTGACAATGGGTATCAATGGTAGGGTATCAATGGGCCTTTCATGGAAGGGTATTAAAAAACAAATTAAGTAAATAAATATATTTTAATACCTCAACTGAAATATAAGGACAAAAAAAGGTCGACTATGATTGTGTATGGACAGGATATAGGAAGGTATGTATACTGGTATAGTATCAGCCGTTTTTGTATTTTGGGTCTGGCTGTCTCAGACACAGCTGTTTCCAGCAGTTGACAAATGTCCTTTTCTCTTTCAACAAATATTTACTAAGGATGATATGTGCCAGATCTACAGAACAGGCCTATAGGTATAAAACCACAATGGAATAGAAATCTAACAATCCCCAGGATGAAGCTTGTAATAATGAACATACCACAACTTATATATTTTGGAGAAACTCTTACACACGTGCACCAGAAACACATTAAAGGAATGTTTACAGAAGTAGAAGAAAACAAAAGCTGGAAAGAATCCAAATGACATCAGCAAAACAGGTAATTAAGTTGTCGCATATTCATGTCATGAAAATGAACTACACTAGAAATATACATTTGCATTGTTGGTGTATCACTATGTAGATAATGTTAACGCCATGAGATTCAGTTTAATGAGAGAGCAAATGTAGAGAAGGGGGTCTAAAGACTCAGCTCTGTAGCACTCCAACATTTAGAGACTGGGAAGATGAGGGGAAAAAAAAAACTACACTTCCACACATCAACATAAATGAATTCAAAAATATTAATGAGCAAAGTAAATCAGATAAAATATATTTCCATTTTTATTAAGGCTATAAACAGGCAACGATGAACAATTATGTCACTTAAGAATACAGCTGACCCTTGAACAACACAAGTTTGAACTGTATGGATAGACTTATACATGGATTTTTTTCAATAAATACATAAAGTTCTATAAATCTATTTTATGATTTTCTTAATAACATCTGTTCTCTATTGTAAGAATACAGTATATAAGACATACAACATACAAAATATGTGTTAATCAATTGTTTATGTTATTGGTAAGGCTTCCTCTGATCAACAGTAGGCTCTTAGTAGTTAAGTTTGTGGAGAGTCAAAAGTTATACATAAATTTTCTACACCTTGTGGGTCAGTGCCCCCAACCCCATACTATTCAAGGGTCAACTGTACATGCATAGATGATAAAAACTATAAAGAGATGACAATTATTACAAAATTCAGGATAGGGATTGCCTCTAAGGATAAGGGAGAAGGATGTGAGTGGGGAGAGCACATAAGGGCTCCTGGGGTGTAGTAATGTCCCATTGCTCAGCCTGAGCAGCAGATACCTGGCCATCTTTTACTGTTCTTCCAAATGTACATATACATTATCACTTGTATATTACATTTCACATTGAAAAGAAAAAAGAATTTAGGACCAAAAAAAAGCATTAAGTGTGACTTACTATTATGGTATCATTCACACATAGTACAAGAAAATGAAAAGGTGAATAGAGTTTATGAGGTGGAGATGATGGACTCAAGTTGGGCCAAACTGAGTCCCTTTAATCACAGACTTTTATTCTGAGCCATGTGAGATGTGAAATTGCCTTGAGATCATCAGTTTTTATGCAAGATTTGGAGGAGGAAAAGAGTGCAGCTGAACTCACCAATTTATATGTCCAGAACTGAAATCTTCATGGTAAACAATTACTAACAGTAATGCATTAGGTTACTTTTCAGTCCCACTCAACTCAAAGGGCTTATCACCCTAGTGATTTGGATTTCTAAGTCTTCTGCCTCTTGCATTCTGATGATCCACATCTTTGAAAGGTATAAAATCTAAAGCTGAGACATGGTGATGGAAGACCAAAGAACAGACAGGACAAGAGTATCCATGAGGCAAATCAGGTGGGTAGGAATGAGATTCTGGTATATGTCCTGGTCAAATTCTAGAATGAGCAAAGAGAGGGCCAGTTCCTGAACCCAATTTAAGTAACTTCAGCCATCTCATTTCCACACAGAAGTCATCTACAGTATTTCTGAATTTCTTCCAGGAATTAGGGCACCTCTCAAATATAAAGGAAACTAAACTGATACTAATGTAAGATGAGCAGTAATCATACCTGCATATATTGTCAAAGACAGAAAACTGATTGTGGGACTGAAGTCTAGAAAACAAAGTATGTTTATCTAGTGCCATGCTCTACAATATGGCAGTCACTTGCCACATGTGGCAATTTAAAATTAATTTAAATTAAATAAAATAAAAAATTCAGTTCCTTAGTCACATTGGCTACATATCAAATGCTCAATAGCCACATGTGGGAAGTGGCCACTATATTGAAAAGCAAAAATATAGCACAGTTATATCATTGGAAGAGGTTCTATTGAATAGTGTTGATCCAGCAATATCCTGGGTAAAGGGTATCCTGTTAGTACAGAAGGGTAGGCATCAGGAATATCACAAATTAAGTATATTCCTTAGGGCATCCAGTTTTCATTTCTCTGATTCTCTGTTCACCTACTCTGAACCTCTCCCTTCCCAACTTTCTGGTATTTGAAAAGAAAATGAACTGAATGGAAAACAATAAATTTCATTCTGCTTGGGGATTAAAAGTCTCACTAAATTCATAAATTTGCTTTCTGATTTATCAGTTAGTGTTGGACAACATCTATTTTAGAGAAGGTGAGTGAATCTACCTCTGAGTAGATTCAAACATTGGAAACATCTTAAGTAGGTGATAGAAAATGACAAAATACGGAGTTGGAAGAAACATGAGACTACTATACTCCCTTCTCTGACCTTATTCCTCCTTACCCTGCTCACGTAGGCCAGGTTAGGTGACTCGCTTCTGTACAACTCCTCTGCCATAATCCTTACCACATTTTGTTACTTGTTTAGAGAATGATCTATGCCATTAGTTATAACCTATTCAAGAGCAGGGACTTCTCTTTGTTCACTCCCAGTAACTAACAATGCTTGGCACATAGGAGGTTCTCAGAATTAAGCTTCTCATACAAATAAATTGCACAGTGCACGTTAAACTTTCAGGGCATGGTTAATAGTTCCCTGATAAAAGTATGAATGGGAAATGAAAGATCACATACTTACCTATAGCAATCTCATCAAGACAGCCTTCCAGAGTTGGGAGCAGAGGGATGGGAGAGACAGATGAGAACAATTCCTTATTCACTATCACTGCCCAAGCCAGGTCTTCCCAAGTGGGAAAACTAACATTTATGTAACATCTAATATATCTAATATATGCTAACACTTCACAGAAATCATAATCCTCCTATAAATGCTATGTAATGCTTTAATCTCACTTTACAGATGAGGAAACTGAACATCAAAGAAATAAGCAACTTAAATACAAGGCAACTAAAAATAGCTAAGCTAGTTTTCAAGTCCAGAACTATCTGGTATTTACGTATCTGATACAAATGGAGTTCACTGAACTCTGGGGAGAGATGAGAACTAGCATTAAAAAAATTAAAAAGGTTTGTTTAAGAGACATGATTTTATCAAAAAAGCATTGAAATTTTACCAATCTTTTATTTTTCCTATTTGACTCCTCAAAAAGCGTGGCATAGCTAAGAATTTTCTTTGATATGGTTTTATAATTGTATTCTCTTCTTTATTTTGAGACTTTTCCATAAGAATATTCACTTTAACCTGACTTCCACTGTGTGGCTGGAAAAGTGGATATGCAATAACACTTTCAAACTCTTTTATCTCTTTGTTAACTCTCTCATGCTTCTCCTGTGTAGGTGGCTGGCTCTGGCCTTTTCTCAAGTCTTTCCTTGAGTCTTTGCTCTACAAGTTCTCTCCTAATCATGCATTCCTGATGATCTTTAATTTGTATGTTGTCTCTCATTTACCTGTTTTCCTCTCTGTGCCTTCTGGACACTGTGCTCTTCCGGCACAATTTTTGGGATTGTTGTTTCACTATGAGACCATAGTAATTGTTTAAACATTTTCTTCTTAAATTCTCTGACCTGTCCTGCTCGATATATGTGCCTCTCTATGTGTTTCATCTCTATCAGGTACCAAATAGTACTATTTTTGTCTCTCTATGCTTTGGGTTGTTTTTCCCTCCAACTTCTTCTTGATTGCATTGCCTGTGTCTTGTTCTTTCATCATTTCCACTAATCTTTTATTATAGTAAGACTCCGCTTTGGCAAGCCAGTAGTCAAGAGAAAGATCTTGCTCCCTACAAAGTGATTCATATTCTTCCCGATATTTTTGAGTTATCAGTTGTCTTGCTGCTTTTGTATACATGCCACCTAGATTCTGTCAGAGTGAGGCACAGAGTTTTATAAGGTGACCATCATTTTATTTTGAACATTTAAACAGGAGCTTACCTGAGCTTACCAAGAAAAGATGTGTGGTCTTTTACTTACTTTGGTGTAAGAACTGTGATTTTACTCTCATCATTCCTAGATGAGCCAGTGAGCTGTGAAAGTTGATGTACCCACCACCAAAATCAATAACTAGCTTTTTAAAAATAGAGTGTTGGGAGTTTTCAAAATAATACCTTGTTTTGCAAGTACAGATAACATTTGCCAGTGTAGACACACTACTGGAGAGTGTAGCTTCAGCAGAAGAATTTTAAACCTAACAATCCTTCTCTTAGTAGTTCCAAACTATGATGTGAAGATAATTTATTTACCAATATTTTTTTTCTCCAGTGGAGACTGCTGACCTGAAGCAGTCCTAGGGTCTCTAGATGCTTTAGCCCAGATCAATCTGAAAGATAAATAAGCAAAGGCAGATTACAATGTGGGAAGTGTCAGAACATATCTCATATACTATTTCCCCCATGGGAAACCACTGCATTCCTGCGGTGGAGAACAAAGATTTTTTTTTTTTTTTAAATAAGAACATATCCTTTCACATAAATTAAAAGCATACTTCTCTGGTGGACTCAATGCAAACCATTCTGAATCTTTTATCAGGGATTTGGACAAGGGAGAGACAGGTTTCTTGGTGAAGTGTTGCTCAAGCACATCTATGTCAGATTGCTCAGTCTCCCAGCCCCCTCTGCTTTCTGAGATAATTCTAGGCTGCAGTGTTATCTGTTCATTCTCTTTCTGCAGTTTCTTGATCTGGGCCCTCTCTGCTTCTATCAGCACATATAGCATCTCTGCCTTCTAATCTTTCGTTCTGAAATTCTGTTCCTCCTTATATTGCCATTCATCCTTCAACTTTAAATCCATTATGAAGCCATTCTCTGTTCAACACCTTATGATGGGAATTTGCGCTTACTCTGGGTTTATTTATAGTACAGGCTGACGGCAACACAAATGAAGACTACCAACTTTTTATGTCACCCCTGGTCCAATCTGAGTTTGCTATGAGGTCATATTTAAACCACTGAAGATGCCTGGCATTTCATCTCTATGTCTTTTTTAAATACTATTTATGATTAAGAGCATGGGCTTTGAAGCTTGACAGTGCTGTTTGAAACCTAATTCCACCATTTCGCAGATGTGTGACTCAGGGCAAGCAACTTAATCTCTCTATATCACTTTCCTTATCTATAAAATGAGATATAAGACAAAATTCTACCTCTTGGGATAATAAAGAAAATGTGAATTAAAGAGCTTGGCACAATGCTTGAGATCTGGTAAGTTATCAATAAATGCCGGTTGTCTATCCTCCACAGGTCAAGCCCCTCTCTATAAAGTCTTTCTAGTTTACTCTGTGTAACAGTGATTTTGCCTTCTTCTGAACACTTAACATTTTTTATTTCTATAACTCATTTGAAAATCAATCATGGTTTACAGATATCAATCATATCTGTATTCATATATCACTTAAATTTTTGATGCTGAATTTAAATTCACAAACTGGAATTATAATTTATATCAACAAATAAAATGATGTATCTATATTATCAAAGGGATCTGATAGCAAATATTGGATCTCACTGACCTCTTACGTACATTTTTATCTGCCTATGTATACCTATTTTGAGATTTTAAAATGACTTTTATTTCTCAGTACATAGCATCTAGCACAGTACTTAACATTAGACTTTTTGATCCCAAGTTCTCATAATTAATGATTTAATTGATTATCTTTATCATATAATATCTGAGCATCTTTCTCTTATATTCCCTATAACACTGCATCTATTTTTTATTCAAATATTTACCAGTCTTCCTTGATTGCATAAGGATATTTGTTTCATATGCCTGTCCCTGGTTCTCATATTTTGTCCTATTAGTGTACTTTCATTATATTATAATTATTCATTTGTATTTTTTTAAGGTCAGAGAAGTTTTCAACTTTGCAGCCCAAGCCTCATCTCAAAGACTAACATAGGTGCTTAATAAATACTAACTGAACAGATTGTGAGCTTTTGTTGGAAAAGGGCCATGCCTTATAACGCTTACGTTCCTTTACTGCATTAGGACAGAATTCAACTCATGGTGGATCTTCAATGAAAAGGTAAAGTTGGTGGGGGAAGAGGGCTAATTTCAAATTCCATTTTCAAAGGAGACAGACACACAAAGAAGTGAGAATAAAAACTGCCTACCATCATAGACTCTGTAACAGACCTCCCCTTTGTAAGACAGACAAAACACCCAGGTAAATCAAATTATGGGACTCTCGCTCTCTGGTAGCTTGCTCAGAGTTCTAACCCCTTCACTATTGTGTCTCTCCATTACTGCAGAGAAAGGAAGACCAGAGCCTTTCTCAAGGAGACCACATCTTTTATCTTTCAGAGGAGAAAACAGTGACAGTTCCAGAACTTTTATATGTAAGGAGCTTAGTAAAGCCATCTGGTTGGGTGGGGATGAAAGGGCCGGGAGGAAACTAGGAAACATCCAGGAGCGGTCCCTTCATGGCAACGTTCTACTTTAGACTGTACTAACAGATGACTGAAAATAGATTTTCTAAAGATATTTGTCCTCGTGTTTTATAAAAGATTTGGGAGATGTCAACTGTCCGCCTTACAGATGATGATGATTTCGAGTTGGTTGGACGGGAGGCGAGGGACGAGGTGAAAGGGCTGCAAATGAAAGCCAAACTCGACCTAAGTCCTATGAAATCCTACCCGTTTGCTCCCTTGACCAATGCTAGCATCTAAGATCTCTTCTGTATCGCCACCTCCAAAGTCCTGAGCCTGTTCCCAAGTGTCCAATTTCATCACTGCTTTCTTTCGTTCCCAGGGACGAAGCATTCCTTCTCCGCTTTTACCCTCACCACTTCCTTCCCCTTAAGAAGCCGACTCACCCCTTCCAAAGGCCCAGAAGACCTCAAAACACACGAGCCAGACTGGTTTTGTAGAAAGCCCTCGTTTGGCCAGCGAGGCCCAAGGAGCGTTAGAACTGGAACTCCCAAAATGCTTAGCTTTCTAACTACCGCGCAGCCGCAAAAGGGAAATACTGGCTCAAGAACGGCGGGGATTGTAGTTCTCTATTCCGAATAAATTAATATTTCGAAGGTTAGTACGAATTTCGGAGGTACGCCCTTCCCCCGCCCCGCACTGGGCCTCTGTAAGATGGAAGACCAAGAAAATAAACATCGCAGCTCGGAGTCCTGAGGGGAAAAGTAGCGGAAGGCACAGCGTTGAGTACCCGTCTTCCTATCCAAAGTCGCAGAGCCAAGCTAAAGGAGGCGCTGCCATCCTTCAGCGAGGTTCTTCTCCTTCTCTTAAGGTTCTCGGGATCTTGTTTGCGATTAATTATGACGTCACAGTGAACCGTGAGCCGGAACGCGTTGACGCTCTAGCCCGTCTCGCGCTCGCTGTCTCTCTATCCCTCCAGAGCTGGCGCTCTAGCCAGCGGAGTTGGCTGGCTCTTCTCACCTGGCCCAGGAAAACCCTAAAGTCCAGTGGTACTCGACTGGGGCTGGGAATTCCAGACGTTCGGGCTCCTTGGTTGCAGCGGAACGAGACGTGGGTGGGAGGAGGTCCAGTAATAACAAGAATGACCCCTGAGTGGGGAGGAGGCTACCCTCTTTTGTTAATAAACTTCTCTTTCTCCTTCTCAGCCCTCGACCACCTGTCTGTCATGGACCTCGCTGGCACCGGCTCCAGTTTTCAGTCGGACCTGGATTTCTGTCCGGATTGCGGCTCCGTCCTGCCTCTGCCAGGGACTCAGGATACAGTCACCTGTACTCGCTGTGGTTTCTCCATCAACGTGAGAGGTAAGGGGCTTCTACGCAGCGGCCCGGGCTGTAGACCCAGCATGGGAAGGTTGGAGGCTTGAGGACCTCCAAATTGGTTCTATCGGTGGGGGACTCTAAAGCAGGACCTCAGGCACTTAGTAATTTTCGTCTCTGGACCAAACTTGAAGGGAATTTGTAAGGCCACCTGGCCTAACTGAGAGGGAGTTGCGGGCGTCAGCTCCCTCCGCTTGTTTGTACAACCAGTTCTCACTGCCTGTGCAGACTTCGAAGGGAAGGTTGTGAAGACTTCATTTGTGTTCCACAAACTGGGGACAGCCATGCCTATGTCGATGGAGGGAGGACCTGAATTCCAGGGACCCGTGGTAGGTTAATGACATCAAGGTTGGGCCCCTATAGGGAGGGTAGGAAATATATGAGGGGTGATTGCTGAGATCTGGAGAGTTTTGTACCCACTTTCAAGAGAAAAGAGGGACCTTTAGAGCAGCAATGTCCGAGGAGTGTTATAGCCTGCTTCCTGTGGGAAGTAGGGAAATATAACTAGGTCTCCCTAACCCACCAGTTGCTTCCCAGGTTGACAGGCGCTGCTCTCGATGTGGTCATGAGGGAATGGCATACCACACCAGACAGATGCGCTCGGCGGATGAAGGGCAGACTGTCTTCTACACCTGTACCAACTGCAAGTGTGTATCCTTCCCCTTGCCCTTTCTCAGTCTATTTGCTAACTAAACAAATCCAGGGATTTATTTCTTGTACTGAATAAACAGTTGTTTCTTTTGGTCCCATCCATTTCTGTAAGTTCAGGTAATAGATTTGTGGTTGTTTATATTTCTAAAAATTATACTTATCTTTTTATTAGCCAGTGAAGTAAACTTTTTAAAATATTTAAAAGGAAATGAAAAATACAGAAGGCAAGTATTGCTTAGTGTTCAGCATGTTGTATTGGAATCTTCCACTGCACTCAAGTTGTACTTTTGGGAGAATTAGCTGTGCATGATTTAAAGAACATGGGCTCTCTGAATGGTATTTATAAACTCCTCTTTGTCTCTGGTGTTCTGCATTTTCACTACACTTTATGAAGATGTGGCTTTCTTTCATTTATCCTGTTTAGGATTTGGACTTTTTGAAACTGAAGATTGATTTTTCTTTTATTCACATCATCTTTAGAAAATCATCAGCCATTATCTCATTGAATATTGCTTTCCTCCCATGTTCTCAATGCTCACATTCTGGAACTCTAATTATAATTAGCTATTTATTAGACTACTTATCCTCAGTTTCTCTCACCCTGCCTCTCATATTTCCATTTCTATCTATGCTGCTTTGGGTAATTTCTCCAGGTCTCTCTTCCAGGTCACTGAGGTTTTTTTTGTTATTTTACGTTAAAAAATTTTTTAGAGTTCTACTTTATCACTTTTCTAATCTCATTTTTAATAATTCCCAATTCCTTAATCATATTTTAAATTGTTCCTTTTATCCTTAAAGTATATATTACATTTAAATATATTAAACATGGTTATTTATATTGTCTGATAATTTCAATACCCAGTTTTTGAGAGTCTGATGCTGCTGTACATGATTTCTGCTCTCATGGTGCCTTTTTCTTTGTTTTGTGATTTTTGACTGTAAGTTCAGTTTGTTTGTTTTTGAATGAGAATTCTTTGAGGCCTCAGGTGAAATCGGCATTTGTGTTTCCTGTTCAGGTGTCTTGAGGCACTACCAAGCCAGAATCACTTTAAATAAATTCTTGGCTCCAGGTTTTTTTTGACTACATAGGTAGTATGAATTTGGGTTGCAAATCGATGTAAGGGCCAGCTTATGGTTAGAAAATCTCAGGGGAGATATTTTCCTTCCTCTACCGAGATAAATTCCCCTCTATAGAGGTGGAATTTTTTTTTTTTTTCTTATTTACTTTTACACAGAGGGGGAGGTCCCAAATTTATGCAGAGTATCTCCTATCAGATACTGTAGCTTTGTCTCTGGTTCCTCCATGTCAGAACAGCAAGGGGCACCACAATAGCAGGGGCATCAGTTTTAACTTACTTGTTTAGTTTCCTGGTTTTACATTATTTTACTCTCTACTTTTTTGCCATGTCATCAATGGATTAAAAATATTCATTAGATATATCTTTTGAGAGTATTTTTCCCAGTCTTACCTATTTAACTTTTTTTAAATGAGCAGTTTTCAATTTTTACTAGGTCTAGTTTATCTCTCCCCGCCTCTTTTATGGCTAGTGCTTTTTGTGTCCAAAAAGTCTTTGCATACTTCAAGGTCGTAATTCATTAGATATATTTTTAATCCCAGCATTTTTAGTTGGCTCGAAGTTGGAGGATTGTTTAGGGGAGCTAGTCCTTCCAGTGTCAATAAATAAAAGTCTTTCCTTGATTATTTGAATATTTCATCTTACACTGCTAGAACATTTTCCTTTGGTCAAATATAACAAAGAAATCCTTTCTTCCTCCATAGGTTCCAGGAGAAGGAAGACTCTTAATTTTTTTTTCTGGATGACTCAACAATCCTTCCCTCTCCTCTTCCTTTGAAGGTGATGGACATTGGTTCTTAGATCTCTTGTCCATCCACTGGTTGCAGTATTTTGCTCCCAGAAGAGAAGCATCTCTTCATCATGTGAAGATTACTATTGTCCCCAGGGTACTCCTATTTCAGTTGAGTTTTCCTATTAAAGTTATATTTTTCTGTAAGACCTAGACATATGTATGTTATTTATACTGTCTTGCTCCAAAAGGAATTTAAATGAGCTTATATTGTTCTTTCAACAAATATATCAGTAACAAAGAGTATAAATTAGTACAAGAAAGAAAAAGGAAAAAAAAAAAGACAAAAAATGGAGCCAGAAATGAGGCTAATATAAAAAAAGCAACTGTAAGTATTTCCTCACTATCTAAATCTATTTGGTTCCTGAGTGTAGGGAAACAAAAAGTGGATGTTTGGAGAGATTCAACAAAAAATTTACCCAGACCTATTTGATACGTTAAGTTTGAACAACTAAAAATCTGATACTAAGGGATATCAGTATGTACTTACTACAGGTGGACATTTGGAAATTGCTTTTTTGTTGCTCTTGAGATAAATGTGATATATAATTTATTGTAACATGTAGAAAAAAGTAAAAATTATCGGGAATTCCACTCCACAGAGATGTTTTTCTTTTAATGGGCTATAATATATATGCTGAGTTGTACCTTACTTTTTTCACTTTGAACCAAAAACTTAAAAGGGAAATAAGTATATAGTCCAGGCACAATAAACATATTCAAATTTTCACAGATGACATTTACATCTACGTTAATATCCCAATGTCTTAATATTTTTGTTAGTCCTAAGCATGCCAGGCTTTCCCACAACACTGGGAGCTAAAAGGCAGGGTCTAAGTGTTTCATGCGCTTCCATCTTCAAGGCCTAGTACAATGACAGGGAAAAAATCTAAGTTGAACACGCATCAGGTGCCCCGTTCGAACACTTGCCGGCACAGGGCGAGTACTAGAACCCAGGTTCTTAATCAAGTGTGTTTCCAACTGCTCCTAGATCCCCTTCCCGTAATTCCCATAAGAAATAAGGAAACAGAATAGACCATTGTCGGATCACTATTGCTTTAGTAGCCTCGTCCTCCCACCCATCCAGGGGATGGGAGGGAATGGGCTCAGCAACAAGATGTATGAACCAAAGTGCGGCACCCAGTCTACAACGCCGAATCCGCCTCTCCCCTTCGGTACCGCCCCCTCCTGCTTGAAGTGCTTGTGCCTGCGGCTCTTGACTTCCCTCCGTCCACCACCGCAGTGACGCCTCTTACGCCAAGTTTTTTGTCTCCTCGCTGCGCCTGCGCACTATTACATTACGACGGAACTAATCTGGCGACGCCTGCGCTTTGACGCATTTAGTGTCGGGGAAGGGAAGTGGTACTACCACAGCCTGCGTCACACCCGGAAGTAGAGAGCCGGAAGTGGGGTTGGACAGGTTATCCCAAGGGGTGGGGAAGCGGAGGCCTAGGACGAGGGGGAAAGAGGAAGTGGAGGATCCTGGCTACTATTCTGAATCCGATACCGATTTTCTTAGACCCTGGAGACACAGAACAAGGGAAGGGTGTCTCATCCCCCTTCATCCCTTCCTCCCTTTCCTCAGCCTTAGCCATGGCCGAGGCAGGGGCCGGGTTGAGTGAGACCGTCACTGAGACAACGGTTACCGTGACAACCGAGCCCGTGAGAAAGGCGGGGGGCGGTGCTGTTTAGGGATCTGGGATATACTGGGAGGGAGGGGATAGGGCTTCGGAGAGTTGCCGGAGGGGCTAGGCTTGAGGATATGGGAGGAGTGGGTTTGAATATCGGAGTTCAGAGAATCGCAAGGTCTTGGGATATTTGGAGTGGCAGAGATGGTGCTGAAGGCTTATCAAGCCACATGTAATAGAGTTAGGACGTAGGCGATGCTGCTTGGGGTAGTGAAGTGTATAATTAATGAAAGAATGGTAACCTGGGGATTAAGGAGCAAGGGAGGTTCTGGGGGCAAATGAAGGGCTGTGTAAGAAAGCATGGTTGGAGGCCAGCTGTAGGGGAATTTGATGGGAAGAGTACTCATCAATAAATATTTGTCGAAGGGGTGAATGTAAAGAAGCAGAGAGAAAGGAAGCAAAAGGATGAAAATAATATTTTGAAAAATCAGATGAGATGTAAATAGAGAAAAAAGCATTTTTGTAAAAACAGGTTGTTTTCAAAAGGAGATGGTTGTATTGAGCTTAATTACACCTGGATTAAGGGAGATTAGAATAATAGTTACCAGAGATTCCATTATGCTAGGGAATAGGTGGATAAGAGGTAGGGCTTGAGGATGAGAGAGGTGAGAATGGAGTTTTCTTTAATGGTAAAAAGAATAGGGGGTTTGGAAAAATAGAGATCATAGATTAGGCATCAAGACTGAGAAAATAATTTTCATGTATTAGTACCCCAAGGAGGAAGACGGAGAAACAGTGAGGGTTATACTTTCCTTTGAAGATTTGCTGGGACATTCCCTAGGTTATGAATTGTGTCTTCTCTGTGTACTAGTGGTAATCAAGAATAGGAAATACTATTTCATGATTCCTCAAGGAGGTCAAAGACCTGTTTAATTTCATCTTTTCCCAGCTCTCAACTCTTCTGGTGTTATGTCTGTGATACTGATTGAACTGGGATAGGGCAGATAGTAGGGCCCTGGATGGGAGTGGGAATGGTCAATAGGAAAGGACTACATAGGTATGCCCATCCCTATTAACCTTCCAGGAGAACCGGAGCCTAACCATCAAACTTCGGAAACGGAAGCCAGAGAAAAAGGTGGAATGGACAAGTGATACTGTGGACAATGAACATATGGGGCGCCGCTCATCAAAATGTGAGTAATTGTTGGCCCACAGTAACCCTGGAGTTCTGGCGCCCATCTTCATACCTTTTACCTTCATCTACATCTTAAGATGCTCACAATGCCTTGGTGGTTCTCTGGCATCAGGGAGAGGAGGTTAAAGTTAGAGGGGAAAGAGGTAGGGAGGGGCTCAAATTGGAATGTGCCAATGCTTGAAGGCAGGAGCTATCAGAGGTGGGAGAAGTGGAGCTTTGGATTCCTGGCTCTCTAAAAAGACAAGGGAATTGAATGTCTGAGTCCCAGAGGGGGGAGCTGGGGAAGCTGGATCCTGCAAGGTAGGAGACAATGGTGGAAGTAGGAATTTTTACTGAGATCCAGTGGGAATGGAACTGACTCTACATCTTATTCTTCCTCCTTTTTAACTGGGCTCCTCCTTCCAAATCCAGGCTGCTGTATTTATGAGAAACCTCGGGCCTTTGGCGAGAGCTCCACAGAGAGCGATGAGGAGGAAGAGGAGGGCTGTGGTCATACACACTGTGTACGGGGCCACCGAAAAGGACGGAGTCGTGCAACCCCAGGACCCAGCCCCACCACCCCTCCCCAGCCTCCTGACCCCTCCCAGCCCCCTCCAGGGCCAATGCAGCACTAAATTCCTCTCTCCCCCACCATTCCTGTGTCTGTCTGGCCCTGAATGTGTTCATGTGGCTTTTTTGGGACTAAACCCATGGTTTGATCCCATCTCCAGCCCCCCTCCTCTCCTCTTCTCTGCCTGATAGAAGGAGAGGAGGGTGGACAGAGATCCTGGAATTCTGACTTGCTGCTATTCTTGAACTCAGGCTTCTGGGTTCCCCCAGCTCTCATTTTTCTTTCCAATACCCATCATCCTGTCCAGGGATCCAGGCATCTTGGTCTCCGTATCTTTCTTTTGTTCTCACTGCCAAACTGGCTGTCCTGGGACCCAGTTATCTTGGCCCCTTGCACTCTCTACTTGAGTCTCAAACATTTAAATTGGGTTTCCAGCAGCCCCAGCTTTTACTGCCAGGGTCCCAGTCAGATTCCAGGCAATCTTGCCTCCGCTATGCTTGTGAATCCTGGTTAGAGCTCTTCCACTGATGTGATTATATAGTCATAACTCTTAGTCCTTGCCTGTGGTATGTGAGGTGTTATGTGAGGGCTCCCGGCCCTCCCCTTCCCCTCCTGCTCACTCCCTTCATGCCTTCAAGAGGAGCTAGGAGAGAGAGGTGTTTGTCATTCTCACCTTTAATGGAAAATGAAAAAAGAAGTAGTCATGTCCACTCTCCTCAGCCTTCTCATGTGATCTAGGATTTCTGACAAAGCTGGCTTCAAGAGTGGTCACTTAGAACCAACTATCTCCTCAGCCTTTGGTCTTCCAGCTTCAGAGACAGATCCAAATTCATCCCAGGGGCCGGGTCCCTGGGAGAGGAAGGAAAGGGAGCAAAGAGATGGGGGTACATCCCCTACACTATATTCTTACCCCTTCCTTCCTAGGCTTTGATGTCCCTGCCAGTCCAGATGTCCAGCTCTCTTGGCCCTCTCCACCCCTTACTGGGATCTGAATATCATTTTTCAGGTTTCTTGCCATGCACAGTTGCAGAGATTGGTCAAATCCATACCACCTTGGAGATCTCATTTATTGCCACAGATGTACAAAATAAATAACCCAACATCACAAAACGTGTTAAATACGGGCCCATTTATACATATGGGGAAAGATGTGAGACTATACACAAGGATGAATTTGGGGTGCCTGGGCCCAGGTTGAGAAAAGGTAGCACCACTGGTTCCTTACTGTGAGTATGTGCAGCAGGTAGTTTAAAGAAAGTTCTTAATGGGAAAAGACTGTGAACATGGAAAGCAGTCACAGTGGGGTAGGATCCTCATTCCTCCAAAACAAAAAACAAAAATGATATTAACTTTCTTAGAGAGCCCCAAGGCCCAGGCCAGAGTCAGGCCTCTTGTTTTTTAGGAGGAGGGCCTTGTTTCTCCAGCAACATGAGAGTGGACAGGGCCAAAAGCCCTGTGGGGAAGGCTCTGGACCCTTCTTTGAGACTAGGAGAAGCAGAGTAGGAGGTAAATATTTGACTAGCAGGGACTCTGTGTAGTATACATGGGCAATTTGCCAATTCCAGTGGGGCACAGCCTGTTTTCCAACTCAGACCTGGAACAGTTAGGAGGTTCTGGGGTAGCTGGGGAGCAGCTCCCAAGAGGGAGGAGCCGGAATGGATTCGGCTTTGGGAGTGGATGTGGAAACTGGAGGCCAGTTGCGGTCTTCCTATTTGGGAGGAAAGAGACAATGTAGGTGGGTGGGGTGTACTTATCAATGCTCTGGCTGCTGGCTTGTACATGATCCCTGGAATGAGTAGGGATTTCCGATACCAAAAGGAAGCAGCCTCACTGTGAGCCAAACGAGAAAGTTGTAGGCAATGTTCTCAGCCTTCGGCTGGCACGATGCGCAGCCGGGCACGGGGGTCTCGGATGCAGAGCAGCGGGAAGACGCGCTCCCCCAGGGGACCAGGCGCCTGGAAGGCGAAGAGCAGGTCAAGCGAGTGGCCATCGTAGAAAGCCACTCGGCCTCGCTCCCAGTCCAAGTCCACGCGAATCCGCCGTGGTGGGGGCCCGGCGCCCCCCAGCGGGGTGAGTTCTGGTGCCGTGAGTGCCCACAAGCGGCCGCCGCGGCCCTCCAAGGCCCACACGGCGCCCGCGGGGCACAGCCCTACACGGCCCTTGCGTCGCACGGACTCTCCAGCCGCGCCCAAGGCATAGTGACTCTCCCAGTCGTCCTCATTCTCAGAAGAGTCTCCGCAGGAGGCAGCACCCACAGTCTCCACCTCCCAGCAGTGGCGGCCAGCCCGGAAGCCCTGTGCGCCCAGCACAGCTGGGAGCTGATCGAAGCGATCTGGGCTGTCAGAGGGCACAGGTGTCTCTGGTGGGGCCAGTCGGACGCTGCGGCAGTCGGCAGAGATGAGCAGGCGGGGGTGTGCGGTGCCAGGGTCCAGGGTTAGGTCGGCTGAGGAGAGCAAGACAGAGAGAACCTAGTGAGGGGTTTTGGAGTCACAGGTAGGCTAGGACAGAGAATATGCAGCATAGGGCACTTCAGAGGCTGGAAAGGGCAGTGAGACCAAAGGAAATGAAGGCATATGAAGGGTAGGCCTGAGCAAGACCCACCCTGTGCACTAAAGTGCCACTTACTTCTGAAGAGTTGGACTTGGAAAAGGACTGGCTGGCCCAGAGCAGTGGGTACAGCCTGGAGATCAAAGGAGATTGCCTGGTTTGTGGGGTTGGGGAACACTAAGGCAGATTGGATGTAGAGGGAGGAGTGAGAACTGATACCTCAATCTGTAGTATCTGGGGTGGGGCATGGGAGCTGGGTCAGCAGGATGGGGAAGGTGGATCTAAACAGAAAGACTGATACCAGACAGGAACCCCAAGTGTCAGAGGGGAGGAGCACAGGGAGGAATCCTAGGTATCCTGAGAAACCAGCCCACTCACAGGAATAGCTTGAGAGAGGACAGGCCTATTTCTATAGGTAGAGTGGGGCAGAATTGGAGAGAAGGTGATGATAGCCAAAGGAACCAGAAAGAAAAAAATTGGCCTTGTATATATGGGGTACTTTGTGTGTATGGGGTACCCTGAGGAAAGATTTCTGGATTAGGGGTGCTAGAAGCAATCTGAGTTGAGTGGGATGGTGGGTGACCAAGAAGGTGGAACATCTCTAGACAGTTTAAAGAAGGGTGGATAACAGCCTTGGGAGTGATTGGGAAAGGAACTCCCCAGAAGATGCAGAGAAGGCCCAGAGTCCCAGGGACAAGGAGATGCAGAACTCCTTAGATCCTTCTGGAGGGGAGTGACGAAAAGTGGTGAAAGCAGAGATTCCCAAGACCTCCAGGGGTCTGTTTTGTGAGAGTATGAAAAGGTAAGAGGGGAGAAGGGTGGAATATGAGGAATTGAGGATAAGCATTCTTATGCGTTGAATTCTATTTTCTCTCAAAAAGATACGTTGAAGTACCCCAATACCTCAGAATGTGACCTTATTGGGAAATAGTCTTTACAAAGGTAATCAAGTAAAAATGAGGTCATTAGTGTGGGCTCTAGTCCAATATGACTGGTGTCCTTATAAAAAGGGGAAATTTGGACCTAGACACATGTGCAGAAAGAATATGATGTGAAGACTCATGGAGAATACCAAGTACAGGCCAAGGAACGTCAGAAGCTACCAGAAGCTAGGAGAAAGTCATGAAACAGATTCTCAGCCCTCAGAAGGAACCAAAACTGCCAACATCTTGACTTCTACTTCCAGAACTGTGGGACAAAAAAAAAAAATTTCTGTTGTGATGCTTTGCTGCAGCATTCCTAGGAAACTAATATGGACATCAAAAAGGATGTGATTATATTTGAGAAAGAAAAGGGAGCAAGCCTAAAACACTCTCATTCAGTCCCCTCCTTTCTGCCCTCCTTACCTGTCAGTCTGTGAAGCATATTTTTGACCACTGGGTAATCTTCAGGGAGATCGTCCTCTGAATTCGATGACTTGGGTGTTGGGGCATCCAATCTGGACAGATGAGGGAGCAGAGTCAGGAAATCAGTAAATACCCTATGCCCTGTGATGTCCCCTCTCCTACCCCAGTCACATCTCTGAAGCAGGAAGGGGTAAAGCCACAGCCAGAAAACTTGTCTGTGAGTGGGTACAAAGATGTGAGCCAGTGAGAAGGTGATGGATATAGCGGCTTGTAGTGGAAAGGAAGGAATAGTAAAAATGGAACTCACCTTTTCCATGTCTTCTTCATATCCTGGGGTGGGCAGAAGAAAACATGGATGTAACCTCTGAGCTTCATACTGTGGGGACGAGCCCTCCCCTTCCCATTCAGGTAATCTGGGTCTGAGTTAATTAGCCCCCTCCTCCATCTCTCAGCATTAGCTCCTCTTTATCCTCTGTGCTCTCTATTCCTCTCAGTCTCCTCATCTTTTCATGCCACTTCCTCTCACTCCATCGGCCCTTTCATTTCATTCTCCTAACTCCACCAGGCGCTGTCCTTTCCTTCCTCATTATCCACAGGATCTCAGTTCCCAGCCTCATTCCTTGGCATTTCTTGACCCCGAGTCCTTACCTTTCTCTGCTGCCCCCACAACCCCATTCTCTGTCTCAGTGACCCCTATCCTTATCCACCTTCCTGAGGGTGTTTCCCAAATAAACATCCCCTTCCCCTTTCATCACAAGTACTCAGAGCCCTTGGGCTAAGGGTTGGTATATAAAAGCCTTATAATAATGCTGCTTCACCTTTTGCCTTAAAAGCCCAGTGGCGTTTATTGAGCCCTACCCTGGTCAAGGAGGCAGCTGGGCTTGGATGAGTCCCAGGAAGCTTAACAGATCTGCAGGGTACCCTGGGAGCCAGGAGATGCTCCCCCTCCATGTAGGAGGATTCCTTTTTCTCCCTTCCCTGTCCAGCGGGGATTGACTGGAGCAGACCAGTATGGTGGTGAAGGGGAAAGAGGAAAGGCAATTTGTCTAATTATGCCAATTATACTTAGATTAATTGTGTTTATGTAGACTTCAAAGGGAGGTAACCAAGACCCCAGACGGCATGGCTGCTGGGGAGAAGCCAGTCAGGAATCCATGATGCATGGGGGTACGACAATGGAATGGAATTGGTTGATGGCCAAGGATTTGAGGCCCAAGAAGGATGCAGGCGGGTTTGGTGGGTGCTAAGGCTGAGAAGGAGAGGAGAGCGAGAGGCCCCAGGGACTATATATACTCCAGGACTTCACCTCCACCTCTCTCCGGCCCTGCCTCATCGCTGTCTCAGGCCCCAAGAGGAGCCCAGGACAACAATAACAACATTCAGCTCTAGGGCCAGAGCCCAGGGACCAACCCCGCTTTTTAGATCTGCTACCCTCTCCCTTCCTCTCCCCTTTAGACAGCCCCCTCCTTATGCGCCACTCCACTACAGATTTTTCTCCTCTCTCCCTCGGGCTTCCCCGCCCCCTCGCCCCCATGCTAGTTCTGATCTCCCCCACCATCCTCATAGGTCCCCACTTTCCCTCACACCAGTCATCTTCTCCTTCCCCTCGGTTCTTCTCCTCCTGGAGCTTAACGACACCCCTCCCTATACTCCCGCAGAGACTGCGCTCTTCGCAAAGTCTCCAAAGGGCCCTCACACTGTCCAGTGCCCAAACCCCGTCTCTGCTCCAAGCTCTCTCACAGGACTCAGGCATCTGTCCAGCTCCACCCCTCTGGGCAAAGCGTCAACTCCTTCCCACTGTCCTTCTCGGCACTTTTCACTTCACTTTGAGCACTCGGGGTCAGCCCCCGCTCCCCAAGCCCCACTGCCGCTGCCCGCCACCCACCCCACTTTCTTTGCTTTTCTCTCCTCAATTCCATCCTTTGCCCCAACTGCCATAAGGGCCCTGGCTCAGGAGGTACCATTTCTCGCTTCTCCAGGGAACCCATGAATCTCCCCGGTCCACCAACAGCTGCGGACCCGTGAAGCACACCCCGGCCTCACCTCTCCTAGCGGGTCCAGGCTGCCCATGGTAGGAATGCGGCCCCCTCGGCGTCTCCCAGTGCGGGCCCCTGGTTCAGCCAGCTTCTCTCGCAGCCCGCGGCTGATCCGCACCTCCACCGCCAGCCGCACGTTAGACCTCAGGCTGCGGCGGGGGCACGGCAGGCCGCAGCAGGGGCAAGCGGTGGGGGACGCCTCGGTGCCGGTCTTCGGCGGGGTCCCCCAGCGGCGGGCCAGGCACGCGCGGCAGAAGCTGTGCTCACACGCCAGGAGCACTGGGTCCTCAAAGGGCCCCCCGCATAGCGGGCACGTCGCCAGCTGCTCCAGACGCTCCACCAACCCCGGGCCCAGCTCAGTCGCTTCCATGGGAAGCCAGCGTCTAGGCGCCGTTTCTTCCGCGACCACCGCGACCGCCTTCGAGCGCGCAGAGTTGCTGCTTGCTGAGTTGAAGCCCCTCTCTCCGTCTTCCGCATTAACTTTCTGACACTTTTCTGCCCCTTTCCTGGAATTGCCTATCTTGTCAACCAGTCTCAGTCTCTGCCAATCGCCCCACCACGTCAGGCTTTATAGGGAGGAGGAGGCCCCTGTGAGAGGTAAACATCAGGCCTTGCGTAACACCTCATCTGGTTCTCCCGCGTCTGGAGTAAGGTTTGGGGGAGGAGGGAGGGAGGAAAAGGACATCTAGGTCCTTGAGCCAGAGCGGTGGTCACTAGGAGACGCGGGGCAAGGTAGCCATGTGTGGGGAGAGTAGCCCCGTCACCCCCTGAAGAGCCGGAATGTTATCTCCCCCCTTGGCCTGTGGTGTGCCAGGTGGGCAGGGTGCCCAGGCTCACTTTTGGCATGTGCGCCCACATCGCCAGAGTGTGAGTCATTCCAGGTGGCTGGCACACCTACATCTGGGGGCTGGGGCCGGAAGCACGGATCCTGGTTTATGTGGCTTTGGCAGGCCTCTGAGTGTTGGTGTGTGGCTGTCATTCCAGATGCCTGTCTCTTTCCACCTTCCTGCCTTACCTATTAAGGGCTTAAGGATCCTCTGAAGCTTTGGGGTAAGGAGTGGGGAGCAGGCACCCACAATCCTGCCTCAAGGATTTGAACTCAGCTCTACCTCTGGCTGGCTCCCAGGGCCTCTCTTGTTACTTTCTTCCTATGTCCCTCTAGTTCTTTCTCTCTATTTTCCCCTGCGTATGTTTTTATTTTCACTTTTCTCTCCTTTGGCATATACCCACGGGTTATCTACTTCAACTCTTTCGGTAAACTGAGGCCCAGAGAACTGGCATTGCCAAGGTCACACATCAAGGGAATGACCAGAAAAGCGGAGCCCTACCCAGGAGCCCTTCTAATTTGTACCCTTGCTGTGACTCCACCCCACCTCTTTTTTTTTTTTTAAATTTCAGATCCCTAGAATTCTCTTCTGCTTTCTGATTTTTCTTCTTGATCTTTCCTTGTGCCCTCTTTCCTCACCTCCATCTACCCTGTCTCCTCTCTCCTTCCCTCTCCTCTTCCCTCCTCTCCTCTCTTCCTCCCTGCTCCCTCTTCTTTCTAGCTCTTCTACCTCTCTCAAACTAGGCCTGTCTGTCTGGATATCCTTGGGGGTTTGTGAGTAAGTAAACATCCAGATGTCTACAATTATGATCACAAACACTGTTGTGCAAACATGCGTGTGCATCCATCAATGTCCAAATGCCCAAAAGTACTCAGACATTCATATTATGCAAACATCACAGAGATGCCCCAATACTCTCATATACAATGACTATCATAGGGACAAACATCCAGTATTATTTAGGGACAGATAGACAAACTCAAAGAAAACATGCAAAGAGATACTCTGTCATTAGTTTTATTGTCAATAAGAACAACAGTACAACAGCAGTATGTCTTTATGGAACAGCAGCACTATATTACACTTCTCCTCCAAGCATCCTTCTCCCCCTTCCATACTTATCAGGGAGACATTCAAATACTATCCCCTAATAAACAAACTAACAAATAGACACATGTACACTCATCTTGAAACAAACCTCCAAGCACAATGCTCATATAACGCACAGCTGCCCAAGTAAAAGACTACAAATACAACCAAAACCTGTTTTGTAAAAGATAGGCTTCTATGTTATGTTAGGTAGAATAATAGTCTCCCCAAAGATGTCCATATCCTAATTTCTGGAATATATGAATATGTAATCTTATAAGGCAAAGGGGAATTAAGTTTGCCGATGGAATTAAGGTTGCTAATTAGCTGAGTTTAAAGTAGGGAAATTATTCCAGATTATCCAAGTGAGGATAGTATAATCACAAGAGTGCTTAAAAGTGAAAGACGAAAGCAGAAGAGGACAACCAGATAAATAGAAACATGTGAAGTACTTGGCAGATATTGCTGGCTTTGAAGACTGAGGAAGGGAATGTGAGCAAAGGAAGTGGGCAGCCTCTAGAAGCTGTAAAAAGTAAAGGAACGGATTCTCTATTAGAGCCTCCAGAAGGAACTCAGCCCTGCTGATATCTTGATTTTAGACCAGTAAGACTCATTTCAGACTTCTGACCTCCAGAACTGTAAGAAATGTGCGTTGCTTCACACATTTCAAACCTAAGTTTGTGATAATTTGGGACAGCAGTAAATAAGAAACTAATACACAGGCTTTCCCTTCTCCCTCAGTCTCTGGCTCTTTGGAACTATCCGCACTTGTCTCTGTTTGTCCCTTCCAATTTGTCTGGATTTCTCTGAATTTCTTTGCCTCTCTGGGTCTTCTCTATCTTCTTTTGTCTCTTTTGTATTGCTTTATTTTCTTGGCTCCACCTCCAGACAAAGGCCTACAAGACATTAGGTTCTTTCTGGATCTGGGTCTAGAGTATTGCAGAAATGCCTCTGGGTCTCTTCAATTGTCATCAATCCAAGGGTCTTGCTATGGCCCTCAAGGTCTTGTCAGTGGTTCTTATCCTTGGTTGCACATTAGAATTGTCTGGGGGAACACTTAAACTCCCAATGCCCAGGAGACACCTCAGATCAATTAAATAGAATCTCTGGGGACGCATCCCAGGCAACAGGAGTTTTAAAAGCTCTCCAATGTCTACCTAAGGGGAACCCACTGTCTTACATAACGAGGTATACAAGTAGACCTGCCCCTTCCCATTTCACTCCTATGCTTTAGCCATAGTGCTTTATATTTTATGTTCCTTGAGCATGCCAAGGCTGATATTGCTGTGGGGCCGTCACGCTCACTGTTCCTTCTGCTCTTCCTGCCCCTCTCCCTCCAGAGCTTTACATGGCTGTCTCCATCTTCTCATTCAACTCAAAGGTAACATATTCGGAGAGGATTTCTTTCATCATCATACCTCAAGTAGTTTCCTTTATTACTATCTGAAATGATCTCTTTATCTGTTTTGATCTGTTTCTATCCAATAGAAGGAAACTCTATAGGAAAAAGAACCTAGCCTTCATGTTCACTGCTGCTTTCCCTGAACCTGGAAAACTGCCTAGCACACAGTAGGTCTGAATAAATATATACCCAGTCATTAAATCGCCCATCACCACATGGGCAAAGTGAAAAGCTCCTTTGCTTGACTCTGCTTAGACCTTCTAGATGCCAGACAAAGATATTCTTACCCTTCTCAATCAATAGTCATTCCTCACTCACAGATGCCAGACGCAGTTCTGGAATATGCTTGTGTGATATGAGACATGACATTTAGTCTGATTAAAGAGCTCATAGTTTAGTTGTCATTTGCCTTCTAAAACTAGGTGATGATGATTCCTACTAACGATGCTTCAGCTCAGCCTTTATGCCATGGTTACTAGAGTTCACACCTGATGATTCTAGGACATGTAGTACAGAGAAAAGACATCTGGAGACAGATGCTGCCAGCAAATGTCTCACTTCTCAAAACTTTCTCCTCTGCTCTCCAGAATCCCTAACAATGCTATACTTGATCTTCTAATCCCCTTTGGATTCATTCTCTCTCCAGAGAGCATGATGGGTGGAGGAGATTTTTGGTGTGTGTTGGCTTGGCTTGGTTTGCTTCAGTTGACCTTGACTGGATCCTGCCTCTCTGTTAGCACCATATCTTTTTAATAGCTATGCCTCCCACATATCTATTACCACTCCTTACCAACACCTTCCTGGATATCTACTGGTGGTGTTGTAGAATGTTGTAGCTCCATACCCATGCATGGCCCTGGGGAATGCTAGAGGTGGGATAGGCCTTAGCCCTTTCTCTCCTTTCTTTTTCTACTCTCTTTTTGTTTATTCTTCAGTCTATCTCCCCTCCAGATCAGTAACATCTCCATCCTTTTGAAGAGTCCACACATCTTTAGGAGACTTCAAGGGGGAGAGATAGTTACAAAGAGCTGTATGGGAGAATGATGAGAAGACAGTCATGGTCCCCACCCTTAGGGAATGTGATAAGGCAGGTAAAGTGTATCCATCATCAACCAAAATCTGTCATTACCAAATTGTAAAGATGCTAAAGTGAGAAGAGGGGAGAAGAGGATGTTGAGAGGATTCTGTTGAAAGATTAAAGAATGCATGGGAATTACTTCAGGAAGTCTTCCTAGAGGAGATGACTTGTAAATGAAGGGTGGGTTGGGTTGAGTGAAAGAGATTAAAAAAAAAAAAAAAAAGTCTGAACAAGGAATTTGAAGCATCTTTGGGGAGAAAACTGGAAGAGGGGAGAAAAAGGTGAGATGGGTAAGAAGCACAAATGAAGGAGACCAAATTCTTTCTCAATTCCCACTTACTATGCCCCTTTCTAAAGATTTTCTTCAATCTTGATTGCTTCTATAATGACTTTTTTTTTTTTTAAACAAAGTCTCTGTTGTTTACAATGTGCTTTAACATAACTGGAAGTTCTATTAGAGCAGGGCAGCTTTCCTAAACTCTGATTCAAACAGCCCCTGATGGAAAGGGAAGCTTCAGGAGGGGTGGACTTGAGGTAAAGATAGAAGACTGACATTCAGCCAGATTAAGCAGAGTCCTGATGCTAAAAGACTTGACCCAGGTCATAAGAATGTCATCCTCACAGCCTGGTCTCTTGTTAACTCTATAACAGCCATGGGGCAAAGAGACCAGTCATTTATAGTGAGGACTCTGGGATTCTAGCATGGTAAGGGATTTGCCTAGTCTCAAACAGCAGGTTAGAGGCAAAGCCAGAGCTAAAATTCAGATCTACTGCTTCCAGATTTGGTGCTCTTTCTCTTAAACATAAAATCCTCTCTTCTGAGACTTTACTTTCTCTTTTCTCTTGCCCCTCCTGGAAACCTCCTTCATCCTTCTCTCTTTAAAGCCCTGCCGAGGGCTTACAGTTCTCTTTCTTTCTGACAAGCTCTCATTAATGATTTTTCTTTATCCATTCTTTAAATTCTCCTTTAAACATTCACTAATCATTCTTCTCTTCTTAATGTTCCCTAGGCCTTCTAATTCCTCACCCGCTTAGCAGTGTTTCTTTAAGAGCCATGCAGACTTTCATTTAATCACTCAACAACTATTTACTAAGGACCTACTATGTGTCAAGCACTATTCTAGGAGTTAGGGTACAGTGATGAAAAAGCTAGCCATCGTCCCTTATCCTCTGGCAATTAGATTTTATTGGGAAAGACTAACAATAAGCAAGTAAACAAATAAATTAACAAGATAATTATAGATGTGACAAGTGCTTTGAAGAGTATGAAGGGAGTAATGTAAGAAGAATTAACTGGAGGTGTGTACTACATTTAATAAGATGTTAGAAAAAGCTTCTCTGAGGAGGTAACATTTGAGCTGAGTCCTGACTGATGAGAGGGAGCCAGGAGTGAGAAGAATTGAGGGAGAGTTTTCCAGACAGTAGGAACAGCAGGTGCAAAGACCCTGAAATGGGAAAGATTTTGATAAAGAACAAGGTGTAATGAGAATGGTTTGATATGAGATTGGAGAGGTACTAAGGGCCAGGCTGTGTAGGCCCTTAAGAACCAGGATAAGGAGTTGAATTTGGTTTGAAGAACGGTAGAATACCACTGAAAGGCTTAAGTGGGGAATTTACATGGTCCAATTTATGTATTTAGACACTCACTTTGTTCTTTGTCCTTTTCTCTCCATTTCCTTTTCTAACTCTCATCTTCCTTTGTATATTTACATTTAAAATGAGCATCCCATTTCCATTCTCCCCGTGGGGGAGAATGAGTCTTCCAAACAAATGATGTATTAACTTGAGCATCAAATGTAGCTATAGCGATTCTGGTTCCCATCTCTATTATAGAGAGTTAAAAGAATCATAGATTTGTAGAATATTAGAGTTGAAAGGGACATTAATGACATGTAATCTAACCCTTACATATGGATAAGAAAATTGAGGTCCTGAGGGGTGATCTAGCTTATGAAGATAACTCATCTATTAAGGGGGGAGACTTTCTGGTCTTTACCCCTCAGGAATGCAGGAGCAGGTTGCTTCCTGTCTCTTAGACACTTATTTCAATTTATAAGGTATTAACTGACCGCTCACTATATGTCCAGAGTTGGGGCCCAGCTTCACAAAGAATAGAAGAAGCACATGATGAGGTACATGCACAGTGACACTGGGGTATGATGATGAATATAACAGCCACTACTCCCAGGCAGCTTAGAATTTATGGGCAAGAGAGATACTGCACAATCACATAGTGTATACAAACTAATATGAAGGAAAATACAAGTGATGAGGACTGCGTCAGATAGGCCTTAGTGCAGGAAGCAGAAATCACTCCAGATGTTTTAAGCAACAAGGGATTTAATACAGGAAACTAAATGATAAGAAAATCACTGAAAGGCTAGGAGGATTAGAAGTCAAATGGTCCTAACTGGACTCTTGGCTTCAAGTTCAATTGTCATAGGTCAGAAACAGCTACTTCTAGCACAGCAGCTATAGCCCCAACTGTCCTGTTCACATGAACCTCTCATGTTGATTGGAGCTTGTCCACCCTGTTATAGGAAAATGGCCTCCACCTTATTTCTGCCTTTAAAATCTCAAACAAATACATCTGATTAGCAGAATTTAATTCATGTCCAGAACCTAGCTGCAAAATTTTCTGAGAAATAGAGTTTCTTTTACTTTCCAGCCTCTCCAAATTGAAGAGGAATGAAGTCAATCTATATATCTATAATTACCAGATAAAATACAGGATGCCCAATTAAATTTGAATTTCAGGTAAACAATAAATTTTTTTAGAATAAGTATCTCCCAAAAATTGTATGGAGCATACTTCACAAAAAAAAAAAAAATGATTTGTTATTTCTCTGAAATTTAAATTTAAACAGATGTCTTATATTTTTACTTGCTAATCTCACAACCCTGCAAAAATCTAGTACAGAAACTGATAGCGGGGTACCTTAATTTAGGTGGGGGTATTAAATGTCACTTCACTGAGGTGAAACCCGAGAGACAAATAAGAGTTCATCAGCCACAGAGAGCAGAGAAGGGCATTCCAGGCAGAGGGAACAGCTTTGTAAAGACTCCAAGGCAAGAACACTTTGGTCTAATTTAAACAAAACTGGTTTATAGTGAGCTAGAGGTAAAGGTGGTATGAAGTGGATGAAGACTTAGGCAGAGACCAAATTATGAAGGGTCTTAAGTTTTGAGTAGTAGAATAAGACGAGCATAGAATGGGAGAGACCCAGGGCCACTACATGCTAATGGCACTCCCCAGATTTGTACAAGATGGTCATCCTGAAAAGAGAAAATGATTCCAGTAATTTAGATGAGAAATGATGATGGCTTAAGTTAGATGAGAACCAGTGGAGCTGGAAATGAGGAGTCCAACTTGAAGCATATTTTGTAGATAAAACTAACAGGAGTGTTGGAGTGGCCATTATGGGGTGAGAGAGAAGAAAATCAAGGATGAATTCCTAGTTCCTGGAATAGACAACTTGGTTGATGCAAGTGCTATTACAGAAATAGGGAAAGGCTCTTAGGGAGCTTTGGGTGTTGAGATAGGATCACAAGAGAAGAGATAAGGACAAAATGATGAGATATCTTGTTTCAGTTCGACAATGGTGCACAACCACTGCCTCTCTGCAGAATATTCCCTAACTTAGACTTTCTTGCTTCTCCTCTCCCTCCCTCCTTGCCTTCTTTCTCCCCCATCATTTTTACTTTCTTATCCTCTAACTCTCTGTCTCTCTCTCTTTTTTTAATTTTTTTAAATTTTATTTATTTATATACTTATTTATTTTGCCCTCTAGTCATCCTATTTCCTAGACAAAATCAGAGGCTCAGCCTATGAGATGGATGGAATGTAGAAAGCTAGCAATGGAAAGATTTTCCATGATTCAGTGGTCCTGTTTCCCAGTAGACCTGACAAACCATTTAGCATCTCTTCCACAGACCCAGGAAGGAGGAAGCTAGGAGCAGGGAGAAGAACTTGGGCAGAAGGAGCTGAGGAGGCATCATTCTCTAGCAAAGGGGAAATCGACTTGTCCAAACTCCTCATTTTACAACTGAGAAAACAGAGGCCTAAGCCCATTTTGACTAAACTAGGTAAAAACCTGCATGAAAGAGTATATGCCCCACTTGGAAACAGTGGGGTTTTCAAGGTTTGACTCAACTCTTGTTAGTTTTGTGACTATAAAGTGAAAACAATTATACTTACATCAAAGAATTATTTTAAGGGTGAAAGAAAATAATTTATATTTATTTACTCAACAGATGTTTTTTAAGCATCTACTATGTGCCAGATACTGTATTGGGAGCTGAGGACTCAGAAGAGAACAAAGCAGACAAGAATCTGCCCTCATGAGAATTACATACTAATGCGGAAAACCAATAATTAACAAATAAATAAAATGTATGATAGGTACCTGTAACGCAGGAGCCCCAGGCCTGGAACTCACACCTAGGTTTGGATATTCCGGAAACCACCAGAAGGACCAGAGGAGAAAGAAATGCCATTTATTACTCACAAGGCAGGAAAGCTTCAGCAGCTGTTCGCTGGTCGAAGCTGCAGGAATCAAGCTGCTGACCAAGAACAAGCAGAGTTTTTTATGCACACAAGCAGAGGGAGGGGTCGTCTCATTGGGGAAGCAGCCACCTTCTCAGATGGATGAGAGCAAGATGTGGTGCTTGATAACAGGAGCAGATAACGTCCATGGGAGCAGCAGAAAACGACCTTAGGAGCAAGCGTTGCTGAAAGGTCTTTGTGTACTGCCTTCCTTGGCAGCTGGCCTGGTATCTCTCAGTCTTCTGAGAATGTAGAAGGGCCATGTTCTGAGTTAACCCTACACTACCATAAAGCAACATAAAACTGAGAAGGAAGATAGGGTTGCTGGATAGAGTGGGCAGGATTATAATTTTAATAGGTAATGCTTGAGCAAGGATTTGAAGAACATGAAAGAATTAACCAATCCCTTATGTGGAAGAAGAGTGGTCCAGATTGAAGGAAAGGCAGGGCAAAGGCCCTGAGGCAGAAGTGCTGATATGTGAGATTCAACATGAAGGCCAGGTGATTGGAGCAGAGTGAAACAGTGGTAGGAAGTTAGAGAGGCAATGGGCTGGCTTACTGCGAAGGATCTGGAGGCCATTATTAGGACTCCTTTCCATGCTGAATGAGGTAAGCCTGGTAGGGGATGGAAGTGGCAAGAAGGGGCCGAGTTCTGGGCAGGAGCTGATATAGAGCTGACAGAGGGTATGCTGGTGGATTGCATGTGGAATGGAGAGCAAAAAAGTAGTCAGGAAGCTCTAAGGGGTTTGGCCCAAGCACCTGGGAGAACAGAGCTGCCAGTGATTGAGGTGGGGTAGACTGTGAGGGTTGTGTTTGGGTGGGAGGTCAGGAGTTAATGGTGGGCATGCGAAGCTGAGCTATCAATAGTTTTATGAACTGTGCAGCCCTATATAAGCATATGACATTATGAGTAGTGGCAGAACCAAAAAGAACAATAATAGGTCATGTTTATTTAGGAATTTATAATCTTCAAAGCTTCTTAATTAATTTATTTTTTTATTTTACTATCTACTCCAGAGAATGTATAACACCATTGCAGGGAAGAAACTGGGCCCATTCTTGCTTGCCCAAGGTCAAAGACTGCAAGAGGCAGAGTCAGGCTGGGACTAACGTGTTTCTTCCCCAAACACAGTGTTAGAACCTGACTCCTGACTCCTAGTAACAGAGACACAATGAGAGCCAGGAACATGAACTATGAGTCAGAGAAACCCAGTCAGAAACATGAAAGGAAGCAGGAGGCGGAGCAGGAGGACAACTAAGGGAGACAGCAACACAGAGAGACATAAAAAAGCTTGATGAACTGGAGAGTGAGCTGAGAGGAGCCCCATGTGCCTCTCCCACATGACAGATTCTCCTTCCCTTCCTTCCTCTTCCCAGGTGACCTGTCATCAAAACATCACAGGCATGCTGCTGGCATCCAGCCTGCCAATTAGTTCAGGAGCCTCTCCCTGTGACTTCCTTAAGAACCTCAGATGTACTCCCCGCAACATACCCTCCAGACCGTCCTGCCCCTCCCTGCATCTCAGGGAGAAAACTGGCCCTGAGACCTGCCAGGACACACTACGGCTCCCTTCATCAAGCCTCTCCCTGCCCAGAGCCTGGCATCTTGTGCCCTTTTATCTGCCATCTCTGAGCACCTTTGCAAGCGTCCTTGAAACCAGTGCTGGGTAGAGGCATCCACGCCCATGCCTGGAGTCCCACCACCAGCTGTAGTGTGTGTCGCAGAAAGGGCAAGGAGGGGCTTCAAGGAAGCAGAGGAAAAGAACCCAACAAACGCTCGTGGGATGGCCCTAAGGAAGCTGTGGAGATGGATTTACACTCGGAGGGAGAAAGGAGAAGGCTGTAGAGAAGTGGTCACAGGAGAAATTAGGGGAGAACAGGGCCCGCCAAATTAGATGAAGGGGAAGGGTGGGTGAAACAACACCAGAAATGTGTGGGGAACAGAGACAGGGAAGAGAAAGATGGTCTCATAGACATGTCTGGGCTTGGGAGAAGATTCTGTCAGAACTAAAGTATAGTTGGAAATTAGTTTGGAGAAGGGATAATAATCCTTTTACATTTTTAGAGCCTCTACATATATATTAATTTATTTCATCCTTTCGAAGTAGATATCTTTATCCCCACTTTACATATCAAGCAAGCACAGTGTGTGGGAGTTGAGTGTGTTAAAAAAGAAAAAAAGAGAGATGTGAGGGAACTGAATAGAGAACAGCAACATTTAATTCATGATGTATTTAAAACCATTGCAGAGCTGTAGTAAGGGTTGAGGAAGGATCTTACAACTATAGTGTTACAGGATAATGAGGGTGTTTCTCCATTATGTTGGGGTGATAGGAACTTAAGTGAAGTAAAGAAACATTCATCGAGCATTCCTATGTGCCAGATAGCATGAAAAATATTTTCACATACATTATCTAATTTAATTCGTATAGCAGCTGAAAAGAATGAGGAAGACCTATTTGGACTGGCATGAGATCTCTAAGACCAATGGTTAAAAGAAAAAGTAAGTGCAGAGTATTTTGTACTGTGAGTTATGAGCCATATTTAAAACACACACACACACATACAGAAGTGTTTGGTTGGAGGGAACAGGTAGCACAGAGGCAGGCAAGCCAGAGAGAATGAGGTATGTCTGGAGAATGGCGGGTAGTTCATCTTGGTAAGGATTACATGTGTGGTAAGGATGGTGGGTTGTGCCTGGGGCTGAAGCTGAGAGGGATGTGGAGCTTGCCATGCTAAGGGCTTACTATCAACCCTGTTCTCCTAGGTGAGTCTCTGAGAGTTTTTAAGTAGGAAGAAATGCACTCTGATACAACATGTTACAGGGATGGTTCTGGCTGCAGGTGGAGAATGAATGGGAGGAGGGAGAGAGACCATGAGGTTCTTCACAAGGCGGGCCATGGGAATGGAGGGGAGCAGGAAGTGTGTGAAACTAGTCTGAGGGAGTAAGTGGGTAGCAGATCTCGACATGGCTGTTGAGGGAAAAAAGAAACGAAACACAGATTATTTTTCAAGATTGCAATTGAAGTTATGCATACATATGAAAAGTCAAATATTTAGGTAAGTTAATGAGAAAAATTAGCAGCCCCACCTCCATTTCTACCATTTTCAACTCTTTTAGCTGATTTGCTTTTTGGCATTTGTCTCCATATCTGTAAACACCAAGATTATATTATTACTGTGCGCTCTTTCAGTTTAAGGCATTATGTAATAATTTGCTTTGACCTTTTTTCCAACTACCAACTTCACTTGATCCACAGATATCCTCACCATCCCCACCATTTTCACTTTATAGATATTTTAAAAATACATATGCACACATCACACATGTATTTCCCTATGTACATAAATATGCATGTAAATGCACAGAAAAAATGTGCCGAAGGACCACATCCAACCAGGATTCAGGGGACAATGGCTAAAGGAGAATTTCATTCTACCTGTCTGGTTTAAAATCTTTACAAATGAATGTATACATTAATTATTTGTGTAGTAAAAAACAAAACAAAGCAAAACTAATCCACATAACACTACTAATAGGTAATTATCATTACCCACAGTTTACAGATACAAAAACTAAAGCCCAGAGACTTAAGCAATTTGTTCAAGGTCTTACAGTAAGCAAGCACAACTGGTGAAAACCAGATTGAAACCTAAAGGAAGGGAAGGGACAAAAACTGTGGCCAGACAAAAGGAAGTGAACAAAAAAACTAGGCATTGGGGGGTGGGGTAAGGAGGAGAAACCCTTAACAGGAGAGGGGCCACCCTTGGCAGAAAAAAATAGTGAAGGCAGAAGACAGCAGGCAGTAACATTATAAAGTAGGGAGGAGGCAAGAAAATTAAAATGTTAATCAAGCTACAATCAGAGACTGCAATATGCTGATTAGCCTTCAGCAAGGCCAGGAGGCCGCCTTCAGAGCAAAGGAAGATTTCTACTGGGATTGCTAACAACCCATTTCCCCACACCTGTGGAAGGGGAAACAGAAACAATAGAGTCTTTAAGTGGCTTCCCTTCACAAATAAAATCATTGGTTCCCTAAGGCTAAAACCAACAGGGACTTATAGATTAAAGGCTGGGAACTGCCAGCAGACATTTCACCCTTCATACTCTTCCCCTTCTTCACTGTATGTCCATACCAAAAGAAATGGGAACTAAAGAATGATATATAAACTGAATTCCCCTAACACAGACTCACTGTCTTTCTGTTCTTCTCACTGCTGCTCAAGGGTACCACATTCTGTCTGGAGTGTCAACCTTTTTCTAATAAATTTTCCTTTTGATTCTAACTTTGGTGTGTGTTGAATTCTTTCTATACTCTCTGCCAAAGGACCTTCTTCTTTAGGTGCTGGGCTTGGTCTCCCTCTACTCAGGGAAGTTTGCCCTGTCCTGCATCAATTAGAGCTGATTATTTGAAGGAAATTTAAGGGCCATGTCGGGGAAGGGGACTCACTAATAGTCAGAAGCACTGGACATGGCCCTACATCCTTAGAGAGCCTCGCCAGAGAGCTCAGATGCCAGGCATCTACAGTGAGTCACTGGATCCCAGAAACTAATGGTAAGAGTGAGATCATCACCCCCAAAAGGCAGGGAGCAGAGACAACAAGGCCCTTGGGGTCCAGGGAGTTTAACCTATTTGGTCTGAGGCCACTGTCACAAAACCAACAAAGAATTCATAGCTAATAGCTTTTCTTTAGCACTCAAATGAGTAGGTATGGGAGTTATCGAGAGGCTGTGACACCAGGGAGGATGACTCACAAAAGCAGTCAGCCAAGAAAACAAGCTGCAGAGTCTCTGCCCTGAGAAAACGAGGGATGCCTGGAGAGAAGGCTTGAGAGAGGTCATAGCCAAGGCCATCCAAGGCAGATGGCTCCTCCCTAATCAAGATTCAGCTTTATCAGTGTCCAGGGTCACCTATCCCCTCCCATGGCCATGGCGGTGGTGACCATTAGGGCTAAAAACATCGGCCCTGTGATCTCTGATTATATGGTTAGGTTGGGGGTTAGACACTGGAAATAAGCTTGAGACTTGCTATATTTGAAAAATTTCTTGCATTGAACGGATTTGTATACAGATATACAATATACACATGCCCCAATCCTACCAAGTTATCCTTTCTTCAATCCCCTATTCTAAACAATGAGAGAAAAACAAAAGAGCAGCCTCTGACATTTAGAAGCTGGCCTGACACGCAACATCTAAACTATGTCATTCTCCTATTAGGTATAAACTACCTTACGGAATACCAACCTCAAACAAATTTACTCTGAGACCATGATAAAAGGAGACAAAGTAAGTCTAGTTCATAATTCTGTTTGAAGACGCAAAAAACAAGTTAACTCTGCCACCCACAAAATACCAAACATCCTGTCTCTTGGCCAAAAAGAATGACTGCTACTTTTTTTTTAAAAAAAAACCAATTGCAGCTTTATCCTAATTCTAGTTTTCCCTATTTATAAATAGGATTGATCGAGATATCCAGTCATAGAATTTTCCCTGTTCTCTGACAGTATTCAAGCTAGAGCAAATCTCTACTTCTTTAGACCCTCCTCCAAATCACCTAATCAAAGCCCATATCCTGTAATAGGTATTTCCCTAACACTCTCTTAATGAGATACCCCACGGTTCCTGTGGTACACATCCTCTCTTGCAGCAAAGAGTAATAAGCCCAACTCATTCAACTGCAGGTATGTTTCTGGGGGGTCTTTGGCTGGAGGGCATTGAAAACATCCAGCATTTCTTTTTCAGTCTTACTTTCTGGGATCTACTTTGAGAGTCTGGAGCTAGGCTGTGTGGGAAAAGATGGCGTAAAGGCAGGAGGTGTTGTCAGAAGGGACAAAACCAGTCATACATTCACTCAACAAATATTTATTGGGCACTCACATATGCCACAGACTGTAGTTGGTGCCAGGGACAATAGACAAATTAAAGCAGGACCCATGATTTTTCAGGAAGCTCTCAGTTGGCAGCAGGGGTGGGAAAGATAACTAAACAGATCACTATGATTTGTGGAGTTAAATGCAATGACTGAGGTATGCCCCGGGGGCTGTTACATGCTTGTAGAGGAGGTACATATACACTACTGTAATAATGGAGGCTTTCCAGGGAAGGGGGTACTTGAGGCCCTGGAGGCTGAAGACAAAGAGAAAGGACAACAAGAGCAGGTCAGGCAGATTATAAACAGGATAGTGAGTGGAGAATTTTACATACAATTGATCTTATTAGAGTGAAAAATAGGAAGGAGTTTGGGGAGGAGTTAGGCTGGAGGTAATTACAATCAAGATATGGAGTTTGGGCTTTATTTTTAAGCAAAAGTAGACATTATTGAAAGTCTATTGAAAGTTCAATAAGTCCTGACATGATCATGTTATGTTTTTAAAGATCATTTGAATGTCTGCAACTTATATGAAAATGTACAAAATTATAAGATGAGCTGGTAGATGGATAAAGGAATGAATAGATGGAGACATTTGATAAAGCATTTATGGTAATGATAGAATCTAGGTGGTATTTGGGTGACTTCTGTTAAGTTCTTTCAACTCTTCTAAATGAAAATTTTCATAACAAAATTTTGGAAAAAATTGTTTACTTTAGCCTCAGTCATGGAGGATGGACTGGGCAGGATAAGTCTAGAAGCAGGGATATGAGGGAGACAGCTGCCATCATAATCTAGGTGAGGTTAACAAAACAAAAAGACAACCTACTGAACTGGAGAAGATATTCGCTAATGATTACACCTGATAAGGGGTTAATATCCAAAATATATAAGGAACTCAAACAACTTAAACCCAAAAATCTCTACTTCTTTAGACCCTCCTCCAAATCACCTAATCAAAGCCCATATCCTGTAATAGGCATTGGAAATTGGATTATGATCCAATTAAAAAATGGGCAGAGGAATTGAATAGGAAATTGGATTATGATCCAATTAAAAAATGGGCAGAGGAACTGAATAGGCATTTCTGCAAAGAGGACATACAGAAGACCAACAGACATATGAAAAGGTATTCAGTATCATCAGGGAAATGCAAATTCAAACTGCAATGAGATATCACTTTACACCTGTCAGAATGGCCATCATTAATAAATCGATGAACAAGTGTTGGCGAGGATGAAGGAAAAAGGAAACCCTCATGCACTGTTCGTGGGATTGTAAATTGGTGCAGCTACTATGGAAAACAAAAGTATGAAGTTTCCTCAAAAAAATTAAAACTAGAACTATCATATGACCCAGTGATCCCACTTTGGGGTATTTATTCAAAAGAAACCCAAAATATGAATTTGAAAAGACATATGCACCCTTACGTTCATTGCAACATTATTTACAATAGCCAAGATATGGAAGCAACCTAAGTGTTCATCAATAGACGAATGGATAAAGAGGAAGTGGTACATATATATAATGGAATATTACTCAGCCATAAAAAAAGAATGAAATCTTCCCACTTGCACCAACATGAATGGACCTAGAGGATATTATGCTAAGTGGAATAAGTCAGACAGAGGAAGACAAATACCATATGATTTCACTTCTACATGTAATCTAAAAAACAAACTCATAGATACAGAGAACAAACTGATGGTTTGCCAGATGGGTGGGGTGTTTGCGGGATGGGTGAAAAGGGGGAAAGGGATTAAGATGTACAAATTGCCAGTTATAAAAACAGTCATAGGGATTTAAAGTACAGCATACAAAATATAGTCAATAATATTGTATATGGTGTCAAATGGGCATTAGACTTATTGGGGTGATCAATTTTAAGTTATGTAAATGTCTAATAGCTATGTCATATGCCTGAAACTAACATAATATTGTATGTCTTCTTCAATTGAAAAAATTTTTTAATTAAAAAAAAATGAGATAAATATTAAAAACAAAAAAACAAATCTAGATGAGGGCTGATGGCCTGACCTAAGCCTGTAGAGGGTGGAGAGAAGTGTGTGGAGTCCTGAGGCAGAGCTAATGTCAAAAGGGTTGGGGCTTGAAAGACTGCAAGAATAAAGAAAGAGTTAAAAATAACACCCAGGTAAGGGTGACTGGGTGGGGGATGGTGGCAACAATGAGTAGAGTACAGGGCAATGGGAATAGATCTGGGGAGGGGGACAAGATGACTTGATGATCTTGAAGCATCTGCAAGAACATGCCTTGGGACTCATAGACCTCTGGACCTTTAAGGGGGACTTGCTGGTGGGAGGGAGAGGGTCTCAGCACTGTGGGTCTCCTTCTCTTGACACTTATTCAGGTTTTCACTGGCTTCTCCAAGGGCGGAGTGGCTCTTGCTCACTCTCCTTCTCTAGGGGCAGCTCTCCTGCCCTACTAGTGTCTCCGCAACTCCCGCTACACCGTTTCCTCTTCTGCCTTTTTAAGACCATCTCTCTCCTCCCTCTGGTTCCCCCAGCCCAGATACCCAAACTTGACTCTTCTTGGAGACTACATCCACTATCCCCCACTGTCTTGCCTTCCTTTCTTCTCATCTCAGCCTCCCTCAAATCTTGTCTGTGGCTCTCTTTTCCAATGTCATTATCTTTCTTTCTTTCTTTTTTTTTTTTATACTCATGCTTTCTAGTGGGTGATAGGTGGAGTTATAGGTTGAATTCTGTCTGCCCAAAAGCTATGTTGAAGTCTTAACCCCTGGTACCTGAAAATGTAACATTATTTGGAAATAAGGTCTTTTCAGATGTAATCAAGTTAAAATGAGATCTTACTGAATTAGCATGGACTGGATATCTCATCCAATATTACTGGTGTCCTCATAAGAGAAAGAAATTTGGACACAGATGGGAGAGAAAGCCATGTGAAGATGGAGGCAGAGACTGGATTGATGTGCCTACAAACCAAACAACACCAAGGATTGCCTGTAAACACTAGAAACCAGAAGAGGCAAGGAAGGTTCTTCCCTAGAACCTTCTGAGGGTGTACAGCCCTCACAACACCTTGATTTCAGACATCTAGCTTCCAGAACTGTGAAATAAGTTCCTCTTGTTTTAAGCCACCAATTTTGTTATAGCGGTCCTAGGAAACTAATACAGTTAAGGTTGTCAAAGTGGGAGGCAATACCATGGAAAGGTCATTATTCGTTATAACCATACTGTCATATATTTAATGGAATTTTATATTTTCAAGATGGCTTTTGTATGTGCTTTGGGTTAAAAGACTTGAGTTTGAGCACCACTGTCATATCTGGAACATGGAAATGTAATGATGCCTAATTTAAGAGGTTGTGAGGAGTAAATGGAATAATGTCTATGAAACTGTTTAGTAAACTGTTAAGGTCTGTAAACAAGTTGTTATTAGTATTTTTATAATCACGCGGAGGAGCAGAAAACACCCAGGACTAAGAGAATGGTTATCCAGGCCCTTGGCCTCAGTAACTGCTTGATTTCCCAGCCCTTATGTCATGTTATGAATGGCTAGGACCACCTTCAGGTATATCAGAGACAGAAGGGAGTGGTCACAGTTCATAGTTAAGGACCAGGGCCTACCCAGATACCTTGCCACTAAGCATCCCTTCATTCACTAAGGGAGGGTGGGAAAGTGAAACCAAGATGAATAAGAAGCTGCGTCTGCCCTAGAGAAGTTCACAGTCTACTTGGGTCAGTGCTGTGACCCCGCTGCAACGGCCTTGGGAGTGTGCACACTTCCTACAGGAAGAGGGAGGAACCGTGTCTGGGGAAGGCCTCCAGGAGGAGGTGAGGTGAAGCTGCTCTACAAAAATTGAGTGGAAAAGAGGAATAAGGGGATGGTTTCAATTTAGTAAATACTTGCTTATTAACTACTCCATTCTAGGGTCTGTGCAAAGTGTAAGGGGTTAGGAGAGGGAGAAAGAAAATATGAAATCAGTCTGGGAAGCTCTCTTTATTGTAAGGAAGTTAAATCTGCACACAATGAAAGGAAACAACAATATAAATTCTGTGATGTCAACGACTAGGGCTTTGAGTACGGCAAATGGGGAATTTGGCCCTCCAGAGATGATTCTGAATGAACGTCTGGAAGTTTCCTGCGGGTTCTGGTCCGAGTGTCCCCAGTC
>NW_011889334.1:763789-792455 GCF_000151845.1 Pteropus vampyrus | reverse complement strand
ATTTATTTAGAGAATTCTTATAAAGAGTTTATTTGAGCCAAACTGACAACAATAGCCAGGGGAGCAAAATCTCAAATGCTCCAGAGAAAAACAGTTTTGCAGTTTCTTTTATGCATTTGAAAGTAAGGATGGAGAAAACTTTTTAAAAAGTACAATTATGTAATAATTTCTCACTTCTCTATGCTTTGTACAATGGATTAAACCAACTTTGTAAAATTCCAGAAAAGTACAATGATCACATCTTAAAAATGCATGATTCTTCATTATAAATGTACAGTCAATGTTCACATTTCTGTTTCATACTTTAAAAAAATAGATGGCAATTAATTTGTTCAAACTAGAATGCAAACAAGTCCACCAACACATTTTTGGTCAGTATATTCTTTAAATCTCTTTTAATTTAGAGGTTAACTTTCTCCCTCCCCTTTTTTTTTTTTTTCCTGGCAATTTATTTGATGAAGAAACTTGCCTTTTGTCTATGATTTCCCAAACCGGGATTTGCTGGCTGTGTCTCTGCAGTGGTGTTTAAATGATTCTGATAGATTAAGAACCCTGATGGGCTTCAGGTTCATTATTTTTGGCAAGCATACATCAAGTGGTTACTTCCTGTTGTATTACACTGTAAGGCACATAATGTTGAATAGCCTCTCTTTTTATGACATTAGGATTGATCAGTGAGTTCAAGTGTTGTCAGCCTGATCCAACATTTCAAGATTCCTCAGTCAGCAGCTGTTGACGATAAGTTATTGCCAAGGTTGATCATTTCTTTAAGTATTACAAAAAAGTAATTTCTTTCAAACTTTCTTCATTTATTAGCTGGAGTTTATACTAAGGAACTGTTCCTTAACTATTTTTGTTATCCTAGATATGTTTGTACAAGAATGGTAGTATTAATACTTAGTCTTTATTTACTAGTTTTCAGAAAATTGAGTGGTTTCTAGCATCCTCCAAAAATGACCAATGAGTTTATTTTTTAATTATTATAATAAACTGATGGAAGTTTTTTTTTACATAAATGATGTATTTCAATTAATTGCAGTTATTATTCTTATTAATGGTCAAAGTATCCCATCTTTGACCCTTTAAGTTGTCTTCTGAGTCATTTTTGAAGTCATTCTCATGCTTTGATATGACAAGGTGTTCCAGAGTCATCTTGTTTAATTTTTGTCCGAGAGCTAGAATTAGTCAATTTTCCAGGGGGACATTTTCCTTTCACTGGAAAATAATATTTGGAGACTGCCATCTAGGTATAAGCAGTGCTCATTCTAGTGCATGTAGTTAGGCCATATTATTAGGCCTTCTTTGTGAACAGTTAAGAAATACATTTTTTAAAGAGGAAATAAATGAATTTATACTGCTTTTCCAACTCATATTTGGGATTAATTGTTTTTATTTCTGTTTTTTTAGATCACATTATATGAGAAAAATCTAAACTCTTAGGTTAAAAATTTTGGTTCCTAGTAACACTAACATTACTTGCTTTACCAAATGTATATGCACAAACATATAGTAGACTCCGAATAACAATGATAATATTATTACCAAGCTGATAACAGACAAATTTGTTTTGTCATTAGGATATGTCCCACTAAGAATATATAGCCAATATCTACATTTTAAAGTCACTTAAAATAACTCCTCTCCTCTCAAATAAATTTTGTTTTATAATGATGTAAAATATTTACATGGTTCCAAATGTACAAAACAAGGTACATTCAGGAAAAACTAATTTTTATCCCTTCCAACCAGTTTTTCTTTGCCCCTATATGTTTTGTTAGGTTTTGGTTTATCCCTTCACTTAAAAAAATAAATATAAGCAAACAAATATGTACATTTACATTCCACCTTTTTTAAGTAAAATGTAGCATACCATGTGCACTGTTTCCCATTTTTCATTTAACAATATATCTTGGAGCTCAATAATACATAGGTAATCCTTATTTACAAAATGGTTAGAAAGCACAGGTGTGAGTCTGGCTGAGTCTCCTGAAGAAACAATGTCCAGCATCACGTTTTTCAGATTCCTAGAAAGGAAGAGGTCCAGATGGACCAAGACCACCTTCAGGGGCATGGAGTCTTCGGAAAATGAGGTGAAAGAGGAAAAGAGGTAGCCCCTGGTCAGTTGTCCAGTCCCCTGTATCTGCTTCTGAACCAAAATATGACTGGATGCTTACTTTCTCATTGCATCATTTCCAATCATCACCTGTTGATTTACATTTGAGTTGCTTCCAGTCTAGTCTTATTACAAACAGTGCTGCAATGAATAGCATTGTGCAGAGTCTTTTCATGTCTCTGAGGCTATATTTTTGATATAGGTATATTGAGGGGAGGGAAACTGAGAGAAAGAAGGAAAATTTAAAGCAGAGTCCAAGACATTCGTCCTGGCCCAAGAATCAGAGAATGTAACCTTCCTAAAGGGGTCCTGGAAGCCTAGCTTCAACCCTACCAGCTGCAGCACATCTCAAAGTGAGGGGGTAACGGGGAAGAGATGGAGAGAAAGGCAAAGGAACAACTCTAGAGACTCGGGGTGACCTGGCTGCCGGAAAACAGAAATGGTTCCAGTTTCTGCTAAAGACTTAGGAATGGGGGGCTTTATTCTATCTCCCAATGTTATCTAATCTCACACTCTCTTACTGCAATATTAATTAATTTTCTCTTGCTGGATGTGAAGGGTTAGGAGAGATGGAAGATATAGGAATGTGGGGAAGAGGAGAGAGAGTGGTCAGGTTAATCGAGATGGTTTAAGCGCATTATTACTCAGGCAGACTTTATTCATCTCTAGACCCAACACCTGACTGAACTGCGGCCTTAGTAAATACTAGTTGGGGGCGGGGAGTAGAACAGAAAGGAGTCAGCGATAGGGACTTTCTTTATCCACCAGGGGGCACCACAGCCGAAGCAATAAGGAGAAGACAAAAGTAGGGCAGAGACCTGGGCATCCGGGTGGTTTCTTCCTCAAGAACACCCGCATCCCTTTTTCAAGTCTTCACTACCACCTCCGTAGGCATTCTCAGTAGCCCGGGCTCCACTCCCTCAGCCTGACTTCACTCAGGGACCCTTGACAGCTCTCAGCTACTCACTCACCTCCCCCTTGAGCTCTTTTGTCCACTCAGCGCCACGCTCCTCCCTGGGTTCTCAGGGCTGGCTTGGTTTAGGGACGTTTCAGTAAAAGAGGACCTGCTTCAAACCAGGAGCTATGATAAAGGGATGATTCTCCCTGCAAAGAAGGCCCGGAATAGGGAGTGGAATGGAGTTGAAGGATGGGGATTTGGTGACACTGGCGTAGTTGTTCTGTCACCTTTGAGAGTGAAGGAAAGGAGAAGAGATATCAGTGGGAGCAATAATCCTCCATTGCCAGAAAGTGCTGCTGAGCGATCAAGAAAGTACACTGAACAAGCTAGGAGTGGGTTATCAGGGGTGTATTATTTCTTAGGGGAGGTATAATTTGGAAAAGAGTAAAGATGGATGAGATGTCCCTATACCCACTCCCTATATCTGCCCACATGCCATCTTAGCATCTGAAGTCTAAAAGAACTGTGGATTCCACAGCCCTTCCTCTCCCTCTCTCAGCTCCCAGTCCCTCCTACAGTCTCTCTAAATGCTCCTCTTTCTGCTCTGCCTCTACTCCCTTCCAACTCAGGCTGCAACTGAGGAAAGTCACTCATTCCTACCTAACTGCTCAGGGAGGATAGTGTTAGGGAGTTCTTTTTGCAATCTAGTCTCCTCCCTTCCCCTGCAGTGTCAGTTCAGTGCAGTCTCAGCTGTATTTTGCATGAAAAGAGCATTTGGGCTCCCTGGAGACTTGGCAGTCCCCTCACCACACCTCATGAAGCCTCTAGTGTTCAGAGGCAGGACTCCTACCTGGAGAGGGTAACTCAGGATCTGAGGTTTTGTTTATTTTAGGATTATTTTTCTCTGATAAGCAGTCTAGGAATTGGGGAGAGAAAATCAATTTTGGATTGATAACCAGAAGCTGCAAATTAAAAACAAAAACAAACACCCTGCCATTATCAATAACAACAACAGTCAGTGGAGAAAGTGAAAAAAGCAAAGGGGAAGAACTCTGTCTCTATGATCACAGGCAGGCCAAATATGGCTGAATGCCCATTCCACAGCCAATTGAGAAGAACAGGCATATGGATACACTTTATTATTTGAAACTCAGGCAACTCTGTGAGCACCACTCTCACCCATGGGGAGTGTGGAAATTTTCAGGTTATCTCAGTGACAGCAGGAGATGGGTTCTGGCCTATATGCTTCCAGAGGCCTGGGATGTGAAACATTCAACAGGGCACAAGGCAGGGAGCACAATGGGGACTTACTCTTTGCCATCGCCAATGACTCCTCTTATGGAGAAATGCTGGAATAGATTCCCCGAATCCTGCTCTGTCTTTGGAATGCATTATGTCATTTCTGGCTTCAGCAAAATGAGTTCTAAGTCTGTCTTTTCCACTTCATGGTCAGGGAAATAAACGTATAATTTTCTATTACTTTTTGAATGCTTTAAAATTTGAGATTAGTTACCTTTTTTGTGAGTTGCCTGAGTTTCAAATAATAAAGTGTATCCATATGCCTGTTCTTCTCAATTGGCTGTGGAATGGGCATTCAGCCATATTTGGCCTGCCTGTGATCATAGAGACAGAGTTCTTCCCCTTTGCTTTTTTCACTTTCTCCAAATGGCAGAAACAACCATCAGTCTCCACTTATAGCTCTTTATGTAGTTTTCATTCATGCCTTTGAACTATCTACTTTTATCTTTCTTCCTTTCACCCTATGGACAGAGAATGGAATGAGATGGAGAGAGTCCAGAGAGGTTGAGCTAGGAATCCAGTACCACACAGCAAGACACTGATTAGAATTGCTTTGGAGAAATGGGAGCCAGATTTGTCTCTCATATCCTTAGTGGACCAAGAAGGTATAAAACACTAAGAGATGTCCCTTCTGCTCCCCTGAGATGGCTATCCGGCCCAGCACTGTTCATAGAAATATAATCTTAGCCACCAAAGTCACTAAAAATTTTCTAGTAGTCACATTAACAAAAAGTAAAAAGAAACTGGTAAATTAGTTTTAATTACATAGTCTATTTAACTCAATATTTTAAAAATATTGCCATTTCAATATGTATTATAAGGAATTATATCTATATTTTACATTCTATTTTCATATGAAGTCTTTGAAATCCAATGTGTACTCTTTACTGACAGTACACTTGAATTTCGACTACCCACCTTTCAAGTGCCCATTGGTACATGTGGTTAGCAGCCACCTAATTGGGCAGTACAGATCTAGTCACTCCCTCACTGACAACTGAGGAGAAAGGACTGAGGACAAAAGGTACTTTGTAGCTTCACCTTTTAGCCTCAAAGGCAGCCTGCTATGGTGCCAGCCATCCAGGAGCAGGTGTAAATAAATATGTATAGGATCTTATTAAAAAATAAAAAATAAAGAGGGGTCCTATCCCCCTGAAGTCTGGATTTCAATCGCACCCTCCTCTTCCTAAAAAAGGAATTGAGAGGGGAAAGGAGACAGAGCTCCTGAAACAGGGAGCTCAGTGCCCCTTCTCTCCCAGTGCAGACTTGATGGGCTGTCGACTTGCTTGCACCCTGGCAGAATTAGGGGCAAGGGACAAAAGACCTTGTGAAATTGGGAGATGAGCCCAGAACCTGGGGACAATGGCCTAGATTTTCTATAGGGGTGCTAGACTGGGTGAAGAGCTGTAGAGTGGGACCCCCAGATGGGAGGGCTTCCTCTGGGACCCTATACTCTTCTAGTGGCACGCCGGTCCAGAAAAACATAGAGGTGCAGGCGGCTCCCCTGAGAGCCACCAGCTGGGCCATGGGGAACAGTCAGCGACCTTCTTAGGAGGGGTCCACATAGCTAGAGCCAGAGCAGAGGAAACATTAGAAGAACTTTGCCTACAAGATTTTCCAGGGTCTAGCCACCCCAAACCATATCATCTCCCAATAAGGAGCAATGACCCTCAGACTAGGGAACTATGGAAATTGAACCAGTGGTATGAGTAGACTCCCCAGTACCCACCCTATCCTTGGGTTTTATTAGCTCTCAGTGGGAGTTGAGGGACTGTGTGTGTGTGTGTGTGTGTGTGTGTGTGTGTGTGTGTGTTTACAGGGGGCACAGAATAGACTATGCTCATCACCACAAACTGTGCTTTTCTAAGCCCCTCCCCCACTCCAAAATCTGTACTGAAGTGAAGGGCAGGGGATCCCTTCATTGAAATTCTAAACTGGAACCAAACTATTTTAAAGCTGAAACAACTATACAGTTGCTGGATTGGGTGAGATTACACTCAGTGAGATGAGAGAGCTCATCAAAGCAGAGCAGTTACTGAGAAAAAAGAAGCTGAAACAACAAAACTAAGAATAAGAACAAAACACTGTTTCTTGTTTATGTCTGGTGAATAGAGATTCTTGGCTGAATTGGTGGGGCTTTTGGGGTATTTCTCTGGCCCTCCTTTTGCATGAGTGCAGGGCAGGTGTGTGTGTGTGGTGGGGAGAGGGTTGTGATATTTCTAGGAAAAAAAATCTCCATCTAGACACCTTTACTCCTGGCATAGCCTTCACAATGAAGGGAGTCCTTACAAATATCAAACCTTCTTCCTAGTTGCAAACCCAGACAACTTTTTGAAAACTATCTGACCAGACATCTAAAGCCCAAGTTATCACTCCTGTTATGGCTGATTTCTGTTTCCCTGTAAGGTTGGAAGAGGGATTTCCCTAGAATCTATTTTCTCTTCTGTAGCCAGGAATTGACAGAGCTCCAGTGGTTATCAGACAAGTAAAAGCCACTTGTCAGAGATCACACAGTCCTTAGGAACGGACTCTAGGAAAGCAGGATCCTGTCTCTTTTCTGGTCCTCCAGACAATTGAGCACCAACTTCCTGACAGCCACTGGGCTTGTCAAGGGGGCCTCTTGCGGTTCTCACGGGAGTCAAGGAGGCAGACAAATAGCATACGATGAAGATAGAGTGCAAGAAATGCCTGAAAGGAAGCACCAGGATGCATGGAGTATGCTCAGCAGAGCCTGGTATTTGAAAGGCCCTGTGATTATTATTGGCATGCAAGAGTTAGTCTAGTTTCTGTGGAGTAATGGGGGAAAATTCCCTAGAAGTAGGTGAATAGAGAAGGAGACAGCCTTTCCCTTACCTTCAAATTTCTTCAGGCTCTCTGCAATAGAGTCATGTCTTCATTTTGACTTTTCGAGTTTCTTTCCAGGTCCAGAGGAACAGGAGTTGGGCTGAGAAAGCAAAGCCCTTCACTGCTAGGAGCTAAGCTTGATGGTGAGATCAGGGGATAGGGTTCAGGGAAGGAGGAGCTGTAACAAGGAGATGGGATGAGGTGACAGAGTCCTGGAGGAAGGGAGGAGTTCAGGGGACAGCGAGCTGAGAATCAGTTAGGAGCTCTGGGCTAAGGATATGGGGCTGGGGGGAGGTAGGATCTGGAAGTAGAGATGGGAGAGGAAACCAGAGAGGAGATAAGATAAATGGGGCATAAGGAAAGGGGAAGAAAGTAGAACTGGGGACCCAGGAGCCACCCAATTTGTCAAGGGGGTATGCAGGAGATACAAGAAAATAGAATCTGTGCTGAAGAAATAGGAACCTGAAGAAAACAGTTTCTCTTTTTAGCAACCAACCTACTTGCCATGGGCAACTTTCTATGGCTGGAGACATTCCAAGCTGCTGGAGACAATCTATTTTTAAGCTACAGGGCAAGGAAAACTGAAGCTGAGGATGCTGGGAGGCTTCTACTACAGGGGTCCTAACCGAGCTCTTTTTCAGAAACAGAATCTATGCTGAAGAAATAGGAACCTGAAGAAAACAGTTCTCTTTAGCAATCAACCTACTAGCTCAGCCTAGGCCTTTCCTATCTGCAGCCTAAGTATTTGACTGCAGAGTTAAGCAGACTGTATGAGAATTCATGAGGGAAGTACACTTGATTGTGTTTGGATACATGTTGAGCATTGTAGGATGACTGAATCTGTATGCAAAATGCATTTGGGATGGCCCATTATATCTGCACAAGACAATATCGATGTTCCAGAAAAGAAAGAAAAACAGCACATTTGGTTAATTCATAAGCACCAATGAGGAAGTGCAGACTCTTCTGGATGTGGGTGGAGCAGGTGGAGTGAGAACACACACACCTTTATTTGTCTTCCCATCTACCATGAAGGGCTCCTCCAAGAGGTGTGATATGCCAATAGGTAGAAAAATGATTAGACTTCAAGAGGAACTGAATGAAGAGGAAGGGGAGTAGGAGTGAGATTTTGGAGAATTTTGCCTCAGAATCTAAACCAGAGATGGGGTGGAATGCAGGAGGGCAGGAGAAGGGCTGGAATGACTTTGCTCATGATTATTCTTGAAAGAAAAAAAATGATTCCTGAACTGGTGGGAAAGGAAGATGAATCTAGGAGGATCTCAGCTTCCTAGAATGGCAGGTTGCAGCTTCTTCAATGCATTTAGAATTAAGGAGAGAACATACTGGAACCTCAGGAAGATTACATGAAGGTGGGAGAAAGCAAGCCTGGGATTGGATTACAGGATAGTTACAAGATTATGTGCTGTCTTGAGGATAGTCAAAGTGCATTAGCATAGATGCACAAGAACATGGACAAGGCTTGCTTAAGACCAAGATAAACCTTTTACTAAAGAAGTTATATGCCTAGGATGTGACTACTCACCATGATCTTCCCAGTTGGGCATTATGATCAGATCGCCCTGTGAGGTTACTTTCTGTAGAACCCCTTTTTGGTCCACATTTGTTTGGTATATTTGTTTTTACCTGCTTTTTGGTGTTACCATTGGGGTGGTATTGTGCTGGCTGGAAAATTACTGTTTGGCTATCGCCCTTGGGAACATAACGCTCTAACAATAAGCTTTCTGCTTCTGTACCCCCTGCTTGCACAACTGACCTGTGGGTTGACAGTTAGTGAAAAGAAGAAAAATAGGCTTGTGTGTTCAAACAGGATGAAGAATGGGGTTTAGGGCTTAAAAACCCTGTACCTCTACATTTCGTGGCTGCTAAATTTGGGGTCTGCGTACCCTTGGCAGACCCAGCTGGCTGAATAAAGAGTGTGTTTCCTATAACTCACTGATTTCTGGTGGTCCATGTGTCTATCGGGGGCTGGCGGCTACAACATTTGGAGGCCCCAGCGAGATCTCAGGGTGTGGCCCTGAGATCTAAGACCAGACCAACCTCCGAAGCGGTTGCTGTCCCTGTTACGGACTCAAAGGTGTGGCCAACCTGAGACATTCCAGGGCCCTTGAATGCCGTGATGGGGTTAATGCAATCGTCAAGGACGCAACCTTTAGGACACACTCTTTGTTCCTGGTCCCGATGGGAATCTCTGAGGCCTCGATGTCTGGATAAAAAGGTACCTTTCTGTTTTTGTTGACCGGTCATTGGGGGTCCATGGAGAGACCAGATGCAGTCATATCTCCTAGACCCTGGCCAGGCCACGGGACGCCGCCTCCTGTGCCCTGTTATGGGGTTCTGTCTATTGTCTTTGGTCTTGTCTAGCTTATAGGTGGCGGACTTCTCCGGGTTCACCTACACCCCAGTAATTGTTCTTGTCTGAGTGTCTGTCTTGTGTTTTCCACGCAAGCAATGAGGGGAGGCCCCAAGTTTACAGAAGACACCCTTGGGGTACCTCCTGCGACATTTCAAAGAAAGGTTTGTAGAGGGAGCTGACTATGGCATAAACTTTTCTCCAGGCAGACTAAGAACATTGTGTGAAGTTGAGTGGCTGTCTTTTGATGTAAACTGGTCTCTGGAGGGTTCTTTTGACAGGGGTTTAGTGAGGAGTCTTTGGAAGATTGTCATGGGAGATCCGGGACATCCGGATCAGTTTCCCTACATTGATCAATGGTTAAACCTTGTTCAGAACTCCCTTCCTTGGCTCCGCTGGTGTGCCCTTTCTCTAGGGGCACGAGTCTTAGTTGTGGGCACCCCGAAACATACGGCAACCGAATCTCCAAGACAGCCCAGTCCCTCAGTCCTCCAATCTCTACCAGAGGACAGTGACCTTCCGCCACCCTATAATCCAGGACAACAGAGGCCAAATAGCACGCCTCACCTCCTCAGTTGCGGGCAGGTAACCCCTATGGGCCTCCTGCTCCCACTCTGGGTGGGGCACCAGCTAATACCACCACCCCGGCCATCCTCCTCTTGCGAGAAGCACCACCCCAGGGACATCACACAGACAGGCCCTTTATGGTTTATGTGCCTTTCTCGACTAGTGACCTGTACAACTGGAAGGCACAGAATCCGCCTTTCTCTGAGAAACCCCAGGCATTAATGGGACTCTTAGAAAGTGTCTTTCAGACTCACTGCCCCACCTGGGACAATTGAAAACAGTTTTTAATTACCCCCTTCACCTCGGAAGAACACGGAGTCATTGCGGAGGCATTTGGACTGAAACACAAAAGATATCTGCGGGAGGGAGGAGAGTTGAGGAAGCAGGGGAACAGACTGAGGAGGAATTTCCCTCCATCCGCCCAGACTGGGGACACAATTCTCAGGCAGGGAGAACGGCATTAGATCGGCACCACCAGATTCTAATTGGGGGAATTAGGATGGCTGCTCGTCAGCCAACTATCCTTTCTAAGGTAACTGAAGTTATACAGGGACCTCAGGAATCCCCTGGAGTGTTTCTTGAATGAGGCGTACTGGGTATACACCTCCATTGATCTTGAGGCCCCTGAGAACCAATGGGCAATTAATATAGCCTTTGCTACTCAGGCAGCCCCTGATATCTGGCGTAAATTGCAAAAATTAGAAGGTTTTGCAGGGATGGACCTGTCCCAACTTGTTGAGATAGCCCAGAAGGTGTTCAACAACAGGGAGGCACCGGATGACCCCATACGTATGGCTAAAATCCAAAGCTACTGTCATCAACCCAGCCAATCTGTTGCCAGACCCAGACCCCCAGATCCCCGTTCATGACTGCATAGATTTCACTAATGCTGTGTGTTCCTCATAGCCACACCTCAAAGACTCCCCTCTGCCTGAGGCTGATGAAGTTCTGTTCACAGATGGGAGCAGCTTCATGCAGGAAGGAAGGAGGTATGCTGGGGCAGTGGTCGTAACTCTAACTGGCACCATCTGGTCACAGGCTCTTCCCCATAGGACTTCTGCTCAAAAGGCAGAACTCATCGCCCTCACTGAGACACTAAGATGGAGAAAGGATAAGGCAGTCACAATATACACTGACAGCCGATACACCTTTGCCACTGCACATGTACACGGAGCCATCTACAAAAAAAGAGGGCTTCTGACTTTAGCTGGGAAGGACACTGAGAACAAGGAGGAGATCTTAGCCTTACTTGAAGCCATATAGATGCCTAAGGCTCTTGCTATTGTTCTTTGTAAAGGGCATCAAAAAGGGAATAGTCTTGAGGCTGAGGGAAACTGATGAACCAATGCAGAGATAAGAACAGCGGCCACAAGGCCAGTGTGGCCCCCACTACATCTACTGACTGTTGTCCCTTTCCCAGAACTGCCTCCGTCTCCGACCTATACGGCGGAAGAGAACATATATTTTCAAGATAAGGGAGCCACTAGGAACCAACAGGGGTGGTGGACAACTCCAGATGGAAAAATCAGGCTCTCACGGTCCTTGGAAGGACTCTCCTCCACCAAATACACCAGACTACATACCTAGAGTGAACTAAGATGCTCCAAGCTTTAGACTCCTACTTTCACTTGTTAAAAGGGAGAAGAACTGCAGAGGAGATTGCCTCACGATGCCCAGCTTGTGCCCAAGTTAATCCAAAGAAGGGAAAGATAGAAAAACCTTGGCATAGGGAAAGAGGAACTTATCCAGGGGACCACTGGGAAGTAGATTTCACTGAGGTAACCCCGACTGTGGAGGACTACAAATATTTACTTGTTTTTATAGACACCTTTTCAGGATGGGTAAAGACCTTCCTACCAGGAAAGAGACTGCCTTAGTAGTTACTAAGAAACTACTACAAGAAATTCTCCCTCAATTTGGTCTCCCCAGAACTTTAGGGTCAGATGACACAGGCCAACCTTCGTAGCAAAGGTATCACAACAATTGACTAGCTACCTAAATTTACAATGGAAATTCCACTGTGTCTACCGGCCCCAGAGTTCGGGCCAAGTAGAGCAAATGAATCGGACCCTAAAAGAGACATTAGTCAAGTTAGGATTAGAAACTGGTGGGACCTGGATAGAACTTCTCCCCATTGCTCTTCTCCGAGCCAGGTGTACTCCATATATTAATGGATTCACCTCATTTGAAATTTTCTTTGGAAAACCCCCACCTTTAGTACCTAGAATAGAAGATGAGAAAAAGGCAGAACTATGTAACCTTGTCTTACTTAAGTCTTTACAGGCCCTTCAAAATGTACAGAAAGAGATTTGGTCCTGGGTTCGTACTGTTCACTCAGCTCCAGAGGACGGACTTCCCTACCAGTGTCAGCCTGGGGACTCTGTGTGGATCCGGAAGTTCACTTCCAAGGGACTAGAACCCAAATGGAAAGGACCTTTCACTGTCTACCTGACGACGCCCACTGCAGTTAAAGTAGACGACATCCAATCATGGATTCATCACTACCACGTGAAGGCAGCACGAGAGTGGACAGCTCAGGAAGACGGGCCCTTAAGACTAAGACTCAAGCATACATAAGTATAACCCTTTGTTTCTTCCTTTTTATCTTTTTGCCCAGACATTCAACCAGCCACAACCAAAATCAGAAGGAGCATTAATAACTTTGATGATGACAATACACAAGGTCTTAAATAAGACCACCCCAGACATAGGACAAGATTGCTGGTTGTGCCTAAACCCAAAAACCCCTTACTATGTCAGGGTAGGAACTCCCCTAAACTTAACTGAGCTCAGCAGGCTAGAACTTCAAGTTGATTCACTAACAGAAGTAGTCCTCCAAAATAGAAGAGGTTTAGATTTATTATTCTTAGAACAAGATGGATTATGTATGGCTCTAGGTGAAACCTGTTGCTTCTATGCCAATAACTCTGAAATAATTAGAGAAAGTTTACTACTAGTACAGAGAACTTTAGATGCCAGGGAAAAACAAAGACTAGAATCAGATAACTAGTTTCATAGGATGTTCTAAAAACTCTCCTATCTGCTATAGCTGGACCTTTAATCCTCCTCCTCCTCTTATTAACTTTTGGCCTATGTTTCCTCAATTTCTTGTTTAGATGTATAAGGAAAAGAATTAATTCTATTAAACTTTTAGTAATACAAAATAGAGGCTATGAGCAAATTCCGCATGAAGAATCAAGGATTTGATTTTCCGCTAAGGCCAGTGGGGAAAGTGCTGGCTGGAAAATTACTGTTTGGCTATCGCCCTTGGGAACATAATGCCCTTGGGAACATAACAATAAGCTTTCTGCTTCTGTACCCCTCACTTGCACAACTGACCTGTGGGTTGACAGTTAGTGAAAAGAAGAAAAATAGACTTGTGTGTTCAAACAGGATGAATAATGGGGTTTAGGGCTTAAAAACCCTGTACCTCTACATTTCGGGGCTGCTTAATTTGGGGTCTGCGTACCCTTGGCAGACCCAGCTGGCTGAATAAAGAGTGTATTTCCTATAACTCACTGATTTCTATTGGCCCGTGTATCTATGCGGGGCTGGCGGCTACAACAATACGAAATCCGGCGTCACCCCAGAGGCATGGGTCGAGGGTCCTCAATTCTTCCCCACCAACACAGAAAGAATTATAGGCCAGCGAGATTTAGAAAAAGTAAGATTTATTGAAAGTACATTTTAGAAGGAGACGGCCAGGCTAAGGAAGCCTGCAGCCCTGTGGAATTTGGGAGGTGAAAAGATAAAAGATAGAGTACTCTCCAAAGGAGAATCAGCGGGGTGGGCGGGGTGGGGGCGGGCGGAGCGGGAGGGGGGGGCGGGGGTTGTTTTCATTGAAGAGAGCTGTAATCTTGTAGAAGTGGGGAGGTCTGTATTATTTGGGCCACGATGGGAGGTCACCTTGACTGACAAGTGGCTGCTATATAACACTTTGCTTACTGCACATGTGCTTACCCAGAATTCAGTCTGTTATAATTAGCTTAATGAACTTCTGGGCATTGGCATGATATAATGATGGTATAATGAGGCTGTGGTTATGGGCAGGTTAGGGTAGTACTTTCTGGGCATGTGTTTGTGGCTGATTTAGCCAGCAGCTCTTATGGCCTTTGTACTCTAGGATTTGGCTTGATTTATAACCCTGAAAGAAAGGTGTTTCTGGGAGGTCCTTAAGGAAAGTCTTCAAGGGAGGTTTCTATGATCACAGAGCTGGGCTTTCACTTCTGTCACTCATGCCTGCCTACCTACCTAATGTTGGTGCTTCTCTGATCCTCTGTGGCTGACTCGGAAAAGATCAACCGGTATCACCTATACTCTCTTCTGGAGCCCAACATATCTGTGTCTTAACCTTTCCTCCTTCCTTCTTGTGTTGAGGGAACAAAGTCCTTTCTCTCATCCAATTTTGTCTGGATCCCACCTTCTAACATTATCTCACCTCTCTTCTTATGTCCCCACTAGGAAGCACACCATTCATTTTTGTCTGATCTTAATCTTAGGTCAAACAGGGACTGTGGGTGACTTTATGATTATACTCAGAGCGATCATACATTCTGGTTTGCTTAGGACAGTTCTGGGTTTCACCTTTGCCCTTACGTAATTAATAATTAATAATACCTCCTTTCAGTCTCAACAGTGTCCAGTTTAGATGGTAAATTGTATGATTACCTTATTATAGCAACTACTGGAAGCCAAAATCTTTCAGAAATGTTATACATACCTCCAGGCCTTTCTCTTTGTTTGTTTTGAGGTTAAAGCATCTTAATATAAAATATACTATTTTAAAATTTAGAGTTATTCTAATTGCCCATGGAGGCAGAATTTAACTTTTAAACAGCTTTTGTTTGACTGGCATGGTGATTTTCAAAATAATAGTAATTTGAATGCCTTTAGAAAGGGTGGTTATTTTCCCTATCACTCCCTACTACCTTTGTCTGCCTGGCCCCTTAAGGCATTTGACATTTTTTAACTCTGAGATATAATTGACAATAACATTGTTTAAGTTTGAGGTGTACAATGTGATGATTTGATACTTGCATATTTTGTGAAATGTTTACCACACTAAGGTGTCCACTTAAGAAATGCCCACAGCTATACAGAGTTTTTATAAAAGTCTATTTGAGTCGAACTGTTGACATAAGCTCAGAAGCAAGATCTCAAATGCTCCAGAGAGTAACAGTTCTACAGTTTCTTTTTTGTAATTGAAATTAAGAAGGGAATAGAGACCAGGCAAAATGGCATAGATGATAGAAGCTTTGTTCATCCCCTCTTGCGACCACATCAAAGTTGTGATGGAGACACAGAGCAAATAGCAAGCAGAGAGACTCAGGGTCTAGATGAATAGAAGCCCTGCAATTAGGGAGAGAAATAAGAAATCACCCTGCAATGGGAGGAGGTAGGATGGGGCGAGGACGTGAGGCTGCCTGGTCTCCAGTGGCTGAGTGGGACAGAGGCTACAGCAGCTACAGACGCCTCTTAAAGGGGCCATCTCTGCAGCGGGACTCTGAATTGTCGGAAAGAGGGCCGGAGGCGAGGCTTGCTCCATACAGAAGTGCAGGCAGTATCCACTGTTCCTCTGTTGAGCCCTTCCCCCTCCCAGGGTGTTGACTACGCAGTGCTGCCATAGCTGAGATGTCACCAAACTGCATAACAGAGGTCTCTCCGCCCAGAGGATTCCCTGAAACTCCACCTCTCCCAACTCACAGCTCCACTCAAGCCACATCCAGGTGTGTCCTCACCAAATCTTCACCAACTCCTCACCAATTCCTGTGCCATTTGCTGAGCAGCGCCAAGACTTACACTGGTAGCAGCTGACCTTTGTTTTTGGTGTGGCTTCTTGAGGCAACTATAAGCATAGCATCTGTGGATTGCTTGCTGAATCTTAAGAGATAGCCCTGAAGGGACACATGCTCAGGCTAAACTTGGCCTGCAGCTGGATCCCTCTCAGGACTGTACTGCTGGACACTTACTACACAAAACCATGCTAATAGACTGGGAGACTTAGGAGCTTTGCTTAGTACAGACATAGAAAGGCAGCCAAAGACAAAGAAGCTGAAATCATATGACAGAACAGAACAGAGATCCAGGAATAATGGACTCAAGTAATCTAACAGATACAGAGTTCAAAATACTAGTTATAAAGATGCTCAATGAACTTAGGGAAAGAGCAGAACACAGTGAGAACTTTAACAAAGAGATTAGGGAAGCCAAGGACACCTAATCAGAATGGCAAGAAAAAAATAACCAAGAATACAATAATAATTTAAGGAGTATATGGGACAAACTTAAAGACAACATCCATGTCATAGGGGTACCTGAAGAAAGAGAACAAGAAGTTGAAAATACGTTTGAAGAAATAATGATGGAAAACTTTCCTAACCTGGTGAAGGAAATAGACATACAACCCCAGGAAGCTCAGAGTCCCAAAAAAGATGAACCCAAAGAGGCCCACACCAAAACACATCATAATTCAAAAGTCAAAGGTTAAATACAAAGAGAGAATCTTAAAAGCAGCAAAAAAAAAAAAAAAAAAAGCAGTTAGTTACCTGCAAGGGAGCACCCATAAGACTGGAAGCTAGCAAAGCTATGATTTAGAGTAGAAGGACAGATAAAGAGCTTCCCAGAAAAAAAAAAAAAAGCTAAAGTAATTTATCAATACCTAACACCTAGCCAGTATTACAGGAATTGTTAGAGGGACTTCTTTAATCAGAAAAAATATATATCAATTACAGGAATAAAGAATGGTAATAACTACATTCCTATCAACAAGTACCTCAAATGGAAAAGAATTAAGTGCTCCAACCAAAAGATAAGGAAGTTGAATGGATAAGAAAACAAGACACCTATATATGTCACCTACAAGAGATCACTTCAGATTAAAAGACACACACAGACAAAAAGGAAAGGGATGAAAAAAGATATTGCCTTGATGGACCTAGAGAGTATTGCGCTGAATCAAGTAAGTCAGATAAAGACAAATACCACATGGTTTCACGTACATGTGGAATCTAAAGAACAAAATAAACAACAACAACAACAAAAACAGAAACAAACTCATAGATAAAGAGAATGTTTTGAGGGCTACTAGACGGGAGGGGTTTGGGGGGCATGGTGAGAAAGGGCAAAGGGATTAAGAAGTACAAATGGATAGAAACAAAAAAGACATGGAGAATCGCTTAGGCTTATGGCTAAGATCAAGTGCAAAATAGTCATGGAGGTATAAAGTGGAGCATAAGGAAAATAGTCAACAATGTAAAAAATATGTAAGGGGTAAGAGGGGTACTAGATTTAGTGGGGTGACTTCGTGAGTTATGTAGATCTCTAATCACTGTGCTGTACAACTGAAAGTGATCTATTATTGTATGCCAACTATAATTGAAAAAAAACCTCATTGAATTATACAAAGTAAATATGAGCAATTAATTGTTTATTATATTTCAATAAAGCTGGGGGGGAAAGAAATTAAGGAGGGAACTAAGGAAGATTAAATGAAGGTGGGAGAAAGCAAGGCTGGGATTAAAGGCTAGTTCAGATTATGTGCTCTCATGCTTTAGAAAGGGGGTCTAAAAGGGTGTTCACATATTAAAAGGAAGGGTCTGAAAAGACGCATTTCAAAGGTGTGTTAACCTAGATGCACAAGAACAATGGACAGGGCTGGCTTAAAATTCTTTCACTAAAGAAGTTGTAGGCCTGGGACATGAATACCCACCATGACCGGACATTTTAATCATATTAACTCTTTTGATCCATGAAAACGAGGTATCTTTCCATTTATTTATGTTCTCAATTTCTTTCATCAGTGTCTTATAGTTTTTGGTGTATAGATCTTTCACTTTCTTGGGTAAATTTATTCTTAACTACTTTATTGTTTTTTGATGCTATTGCAAATAAAATTGTTTTATTTCTTTTTTCAGACAGTTTATTGTTAGTGTATAAAAATGCAACTGATTTTTGTGTGTTGTTTTGTATCCTGAAGCTTTACTAAATTTATTTATTCATTCTAATGTTGTTTTTTTTTTTTTTATATAGTGTCTTTAAGATTTTCTATATACAAGATTATGTCATCAGCAAATACAGACAATTTTACTTCTTCTTTTCCAATTTGGATGTCTTTTATTTCTTTTTCTAGCTAAAGTGCTCTGACTACAACCTCCAGTACTATGTTGAATAGAGTGGACATCCTTGTCTCATTTCTCATCTTTAGAGGAAAGCTTTCAACCTTTCACCACTGAATATAATGTTAGCTGTGGGTTTGTCATATATGGCCATTATTATGTTGTGGTATGTTTCTTCTATATCTAACTTGTTGAGAGTTTTTATCATAAAAGGACGTTGACTTTTGTCAAATCTTTTCCTGCATCTGTTGAGATGATTGTATTGTTTTTGTCTTTTATTCTATTAATGTGGTGTATCACATTTATTGATTTATATATATAGATCTCTCCTTGCATCCCAGGGACAAATCCCACTTAATTATGGTGAATGATCCTTTTAATATGCTATTGAATTTGGTCTGCTAGTATGTTGTTGAGAATTTTTGCATCTATATTTTTCAAGGATATTGCATTGTAGTTCTCTTCTAGTATTCTTATCTGGTTTTGGTATAAAGGTAATGCTGGCATCATGAGTTTGGGGATGTTCTCTCCTCTTCAATTTTTTTTGAAGAGTTTGAAAAGAACTGGCATTTTCTGTCTGGATGATCTATCTATTGTTGAAAGTAGGGTATTGAAGTTCCCTACTATTATTGAGTTTTTGACCACTACTCTGTTAGATATTTTAGTATTTGCTTAATGTAGTTAGGTGCTCTGATGTTGAGTACATATATACTTACGATTCTTATACCCTCTTGATGAATTAACCTCTTTATCATTACATATGGCCTTCTTTATGTCTCATTGCCATATTTTGTCTATATTTTGTCTAAATAGAGGTATCCCTGCTGTGTTTTAGTTTCTATTTGGGTGAAATATCTATTTCCATTCTTTGACTTTGAGCCTCTGTGTGTCCTTGAAGATAAAATCTCTTGTAGGCAGCATATAATTGGGTCTTGTTTATTTATCCATTCAGCCATTCTATGCCTTTTAATTGGAAAATTTAGTCCATTTACATTTAAAGTAATTATTAATAGGTTAGGACTTACTATTGCCATATTGTCGTTTTCCGGCTATTTGTAGTGTTTTTTTTTTATTATTCCTTTCTTCCTCTCTTGCTGCCTTACTTTGTGAATTGATTATTTTCTATAGTGGTATATTTTCGTTCCCTACTCTTTATCTTGTATATATGTAATATAGGTTTTTGTTTTATGGTTACCCTGAGGCTTACTTGAAACATCTTATACAGATAACAGTCTACTTTAAGCTAATCAAAGCTCTACCCTTCCCCTTTTTATGTTTTTGATGCCACAATTTACATCTTTTTATATTGTGTATCCATTAACAAATAAATGTAGCTGTAGCTATATTTAATACTTTTGTCCTTTAACCTTTATACTAGAGTTAACACACCACCATATTAGAGTATAGAGAATTTGGAATCTGACTATATACTTACCTTCACCAGTGTGTGGTATATTTTCATATGTTTTCATTTTACTAATATGTAGCTTTCATTTCAGCTTGAAGAACACTTTTCACCATTTCTTGTAAGTCAGATCTAGTGGAGATGAACTTCCACTTTTTTTTTTTTTTTTTTTTGGAAAGGCTTTATCTCTCTTTCACTTCTGAAGGACAACTTCACTGAATAAAGTATTCTCGGTTGGCAAGTTTTTTTTTTTCTTTCAGTATTTTGAATATATCATCCCACTGTCTCCAGGCCCACAAGATTTCTGCTAAGAAATCTGCTGATGTCCTTATTGGAAGATGGGAACACTTACATGAGAGAAACATTTCAATTCTGCTTTAATAATTATTTGTCTTTGATTTTAGACAATTTTAGTATAATGTGTCTTGGAGAAGATCATCTTGGATTTAAATTTTGGGGTAAATTGTTAGCTTAGTGAACTTGGATATCCAAATCTCTCCCCAGGTTTGGGGAGTTCTCAGTCATTATTTTTTTAAATAAGTTTTCTGCTTCTTTCTCCCACTCTTCTCTTTTTGGGATTCTAATGATTCATAGGTTTTTTTTTCTCTTAATGGTATCTTTTAAGTCCTATAGGCTTTATTCATTCTTTTTCATTCTTTTTTCTTTTTGCTTCTCTTACTGGATAATTTCAAATGATCTGTCTTTGGGCTCACTGATTCTGTCTTCTGCTTTGTTCAACGTGTTGCTGAAGCTCTCTGTTGAATTCTTTGGTCATTATATTCTTCAGCTCTAAATTTTCTATTTGGTTCTTTTTTATGTTTTCTCTTTGTTGAATTTCTCATTTTATTCTTGTAATATTCTCTTGATTTTGTTAAATTTATCCGTGTTCTCTTATAGCTCTTTGAACATATTTAGAACAATTAGTTTGAATTCTTTGTTGGACAATTACTATATCTCCATTTCTTTGGGGTCAGCTATTGGAAGTTTACTGTATTCCTTTGGTGTTGTCATGTTTTCCCGAATTTCATGATCTCTGTAGCCTTGCATAGGTGTCTGCTCATTTGAAGAAGTAGTCACCTCTTCCAGACTTTATGAACTGACTTCAGTAAGGAAAGACATTCTCTGAAGGTGGGGACATCTGGAGCATGCTGCGATACCAGATCTAGAGATGTAGATTGCTGAGTGTGTGTAGGCGGGGTGTTCATTCTGGGTTCAGACAACATGATAACTCATCAGCTTAGAATGTTGGGGTCCCCATTCATCAACAACTGTGTGGTCCTTTACAAGTGCTGTGGGAGGTTTGCAGAGGCTAAAAGAGCTATTGGAGTCCTCGAAGGCACCTCCAAGTTCAACAGTCAGAGATCAGGTAGGCAGCAGTCTTGGCCAGAGTTGTCATGTGCACACATTCAGCTGAAGGGGCCAGCTACAGGTGCCTGTGTAGTCACAGAGGCTGTTTGCAAGCACACATGTATTAGTGAGGTCCAGGGCAAACTGTCAGAGCTGGGGTCAACTAAGAGAATGCTGGCAATTGCAGGGGCCTAGGCTGTTGGTATTTATTACTGCTAACAGTAATATTTGTATTACTGCCAATCTGGTTGCTGGTTCTTGACATAGGTGCATGGCAGTGGAGGCTAGTGTGGGAAGTCAAGCCAAGGGCATGCAGGGGCATAGCTGGAGGGGATAACTGTCAATCAACCAGAGGTGCAGGCCAGTGACAGGAGACAGGGCTGAATATAGGCCCACAAGCAGTTCTGGGGGCCTTAGCTATTGGTGTACACTTACATGACTGCAGGATCTTATCACAGTGTACACATAGCAGTGGAAGCTGGTGATAGGCATCAGACCAGAAGCATGGAAGTCCACATGTGGAGGGGTTATCCTTGAGCACATGCACAACAATGAGGTTCAGCTATGGGGGTCTAGGTTGATATTTGTACTCATGCAGCTACAGAGGTCTGGGCTAGCTGCTGGTGTGGGTCAGCTCAGCATAGAGCTTAGGGAGGGACTCAGCAATCTGGGGACAGCTAATGTGAATACTTGTGAGGTGAAAGATGATTAAATCTGCAGGGGGTACACAGCAACTATACTAGCTGTTGGTTCAGCCTTGAAAACTGCTGGGGTCATCTGCAGAGCAGGTCACTGGAAACTATGGTCATTCTTGCTTTGTGGCTGATACTGGCAACTTCTGTCCTTCTTCCTTTTTCTAAGCTGTTTGATATATCTCAGCTATGTCGGTCTCTAGGTGGGGTAAAACCAAAGGAGGTCCTTCGTATAGTGCCCTGAAAGGCTATGGAAGCTTGTTGTTTACCCCATTCTTCTTTTCCCAGCTAGGTAAAGTCTTTCTAGATGGGGAGTTTCTTCTTGGCACTGAACAATGCTGGCTTGGGTGATGGGATGATGCAGGCAAAATGAAGCTGTTCTTCCTTTCCTTTTGGTGTGGTTATTCTCAAGTTTTTTGTTCCACTGTATTGTTGAAGTTTCTTAAGTGGACTCCAGAGCTATCTGTGAACTGTTTTTGTTCATTATAGGTGTCTAATTATTGATCTTTGTGGAGGGGAGACAAAGGATGGTGTCTCCTAATCTGCCATCTTGGTGATGTCACCTACATTTGAGCATATGACCCTTATTTGCAGATTTCTTTTGCATGTATTATCTCATTTAAGTCTCATCTGTAGAAAATTCTGTCTGACTGTTTACAAACAAGGAAACAAAGTGGACTTTAGAATCACCTGGAGAGCTTTTTAAAATACAAATTTGCATATCAGATACCAATAAAACACTTGTCATTTATGAAAAAAATAATAATAAAAAATAAAATAAAATACAGATCTGCTGGGACTTAGTAGAGACTTTCAGTTTAAATAGGTCCAGGAGCATGGTAATTTACATTTTAAACAAATTTCCAAGTGCTACTGAAGCTGCTGAAAGGCCCACACATTGAGAACCACTGGTTTAGAGACACCACAAATTGTTTCAACTCATCCAGCTAACGAATGAAAGAGCTAAGATTCAATCCCAGGTTTTCCAGTCCATATTAAGTGCTCTCTTTTCTACACAGCAAAAATTAAATAGTAATATTCAGAAACAATGAGCAAATCTGTTAAAGAACATTGGTATTTCAATAAGGTTGGGCAAGTCAACAGATAGAAGGAAAATATAAATAGGAGAACCAATTGAAATTTTCAAATAACTATCGCCAAATATACTGACAGCTTCATGTGGGGGGAAATTTCAACATAAAAAGGAGAATGCATGGTGTTCCAAAGGTATTTTATCTCCTAGAATTATTATTATTATCTTGGGTTATCCATCAATTGGACTGAATGGATAGTTTAAAGTTTTAGCAGGCTCAGTGGTCTGAAACCAAAATGTCTCCAATTTGTAAAAGATGGAATCTTGAGAGAGATGGTCTTGTGTTTATTTCCAAGGGGTTATGATCTCCAAGCATAGAATTTGTAAAAACTAGCCATAAGGGAAGAAATGAAGCAAAGCTGTTTCCCAGTCATATGCACAAGAGGACAAACAAAAAGCCACATAGCAGTGGGTGCATAGATCTAGAAGAGAGTCAGCCAAGATTAATGGGAGGAGACACTTTATCAGAGATCTCTGAGGGCTAGAGGGAGTTCAGTGACTAGACACCCTCACCCTGTCCCACAAAAGTTACATAAGTTCTCTCTGCATCAGGATTCCAAGTTGGGGATGAAGAAAAGAATGGGAGAATCATTGAGATTGCAGTTTGCATTTGAATTGCAATTGCCAGAAAAACTTCTTCATCCAGATGATTGTGTTACCTCAAAATGCAAGATTGTTTCCTGATACTGAGTGGAAGTGGGTTCAGTTTGAGTTCAGTTTTACAAAAAATGAAATAGTCATATTTCTTCACATTTCAAATGTAACTGCATTATTTTAGTCCTCTACAGAAGTAAAAAGCAGATGTGATATGACAGAATAGAATTAGTCAACTCTAAAGGTACATGTTCAAGAATAAAATGCACACATCATAGCTAAAATACCCAGGATAAATTGATAAATCTGAAAGACAGGGCAATGAGACTTCTTAAAAATTGGCTTCTTCTGCAAGCAGACACAGAAAATAACTTAAATGCAAGTGGTTCATTTGGGAGGTGATTCTCAGAAACACTTGTAGGAGGAGATTAGGGGCATGAGGTAGGAAAGGGAAGGAAATCAATAAAGAGTGTCAATTAAGCAAGTTTCCACCGTGAGCAACTGGAGCTTAATCCCTCTGTAAAGCTCTCAGAGCCAGAGTTACCACACCCAAGGAGAAAGGGAGCTGGGATATTTACCCACAAGCTCCCATCAGTCTTTGGCCTGGGGCTGCTTCTAAGGCATTAATTCCCTGGCACTTTCAGCCTTTCCCTCACAGGCAGAGCAGGCTCTGATGATCACACAAAGAGTTGCAGGAGCCGGTAGTTGGAAGTTGAGCTAGTATGTAAGCAATGGAAACTGTCAGGATATGGTCAGATATTGATAGTGTCTGATTCAGGGAACCAACCCATAGAGATTTAAGATAGACAAAGAATCACACATGACCAGCAGCATGGAAACCATAGTCAAGGACTCATGCACTAGAAGCATGGCAGAGTGAGAGATGTCCCCAGATCTCTCCCTTTGAAATAATAATAAGCCAATCTAAAATTCAGTAAATAACACCCAACCAGCACACATGCATATCTGAATGAGTGATCTGCAAATAAGAGCTACCACAGGTCAAAAACGCAGGAATCAGGTGATAGACTGGGAGAAACAAAGGTTCTGCCTCTCCCTGCAGGAGCTTGTTACAGGAAGAGGGGGAGGGGAAAAGGTGTGGTTGGTTCCCTGAACAGCCTTTCCTGAGAGAGCTGTCAGTACTATGCAGCTGCAGTGCCCAAGGATCTGGGCAGAAAGTAAAACAAAGTGAAGATGGGAGAGAAGCAACAGCTGATTATTCCAGTCACAGTTGTAAAACACAAGGCTGAGCCACAACCCTCATCCTCCAACCCAGAGGGCACCCCCCACCCTACCCCATATCCTCCAAGATTGACACCACGAACACTACCTAAACTATCACTAACACAGACAGGGACTGAGACTGAGGATAGTGATCTCGATTGAATTTTTATAAGAAAAAAAAAGGCATTATTAAGGCCTTATATAAAGCAGGGATCCCTGAGGCTTAGATGCCAACTACTGGAAACCAAAAGATAAATGCCTTCTTAGCAACAAACTAAAGAGAGATCTTTATATAATAAATTTTCTTTCGGCGAGGGGTCGGGGAGGGGAGCAGAATACACTTCCATTTACATCCAGGCAAAGAAATAGTCCATTAAAACAGTGAACAAACAAGGTGTCAAGGAAGGTCAGAAAAAAAGAGAAAAATCTTTAGAAAATAAGCTTAAAGACGTAGAAAATATGCGACTTAAATGGCAGAGGCTTTAGGATGTTACTTCTGAAAAAACTCAATGAGATCTAAAATAATTTATATCAACAGTTCCAGGAATTGAAACAACAATAAGATCAGCAGAATGAGTTTTTTAGCAAGGATATTAAAACTCTTAAAAAGAACCAAATAGAACTTCTGGAGATGAAGAACACACCAAAAGAGATGAAAAATGAAATAGCAAGCTTGGGAAATTGAATCAACCAAATGGAGGAAAGGATCAGTGATATCAAAGACAGAAATCTAGAAATAAATCAGAAGGAAGAAGAGAGAAACCCAAGAATGAAAAATAATGGAACAGAAATACAGGAACTAGCTGATGCCCTCATGAGAGGAAACATAAGAATAATGAGTGTTCTAAAAAGGGAGGAAAAGGAGCAGAGATTAGAAAGCATTTTCAGACAAATAATTAACAAGAATTTCCTAACTCTAAGGAGGGAGCTGGAGCTTGGAATTCAAAAAGTCAACAGAACACCCAATTATCTCAGTCCAAAAAGGCCTTCCCGAAGACACATTATATTTAAATTATAAAAAATTAATGACAAAGAAAGAATTCTCAGAGCAGCCAGAGAAAAGAGGATAGTAACCTATAAAGGAAAATCCATTAAGTTATCATCAGACTTCACAGCACAAATCTTACAAGCCAGAAAGGAGTGGAATCAAATATTCAAACAATTAAATGAAAGGAGATAACAGCAAATACTAATGTATCCAGCAAAGCTCTCCCTTAAAAATGAAAGAGAAATAAAGAACTTTCCAGACATACGAACTGAGGGAATTCTCCACTATGAGGCCTGCATTACAGGAAATACTGAAAGGGATCAGCTCACCTAAAACAAAATGATGAAAAAAATACATAACTGTGAGTAAAGCGACTAGCAGGCAGATAGAAGCAGAAGAGTGCAACCCTTATTAAAAACGGAGTATTATAAGCTTAAACAATAAGAAGAGAATTGCTATAGCAAGATAGTAATGAACGTTCAGCATACATAGGGACAAATTGAGAGAAAAATGACTAAAAAGGAGAGGATTCAAAATTAAATTCACAAAGGGGAATGGAGATAAGGCACACATAGAAGAAAATGGACTACTATATATTTATAACTATCCTCTACATATTCATAATGGTAACCACATGTGAAAGGTTCAGAACTAAAGTATATAACATAAAATAAGAAGGACCAGAGGGAAAATCCACAAAACCCAACCAAAATAAAAAATGAACAAAGCAAAACAAAAGAAAACAAACAGAAACACAAGGACAAGGAAGCAATAGAAACACCAAGCTACCAGAAAGCAAAAGAGAAAATGGCTATAGAAAAGCTTCATATTTCAATAATCACCCGAAATATAACTGGACTGAACTCAACAATAAAAAGGCACAGAGTTGCAGAATGGATCAAAAAACAAAACCCAAATATATACTGCCTCCAAGAGACACATCTCAGTTCCAAAGACAAATATAGACTCAAAGAATAAAAGTGGAAAATGGTATTTCAAACAGATGGCATTCAGAGAAATGCAGGAATAGTGGTACTAATATTGGATGAAATATACTTTGAAATAAAAAAGTTAAAGAAAGGTACTGAAGGACCTTTTATAATGATAAAGGGAATCATGCACCAAGAAGACATAACATTTATTAATATCTATGCTCCCAATCAGGGATCCCCAAAATATATAAAGCAATTACTAACAGAACTAAAGGGAGAAACAGACCAACACACTATCATAGCAGGAGAACTAAATACCCCACTGTCAGATATGAATAGATCATGCAAACAGAAAATCAATAAGGAAATAATATCCTTAAATAATACATTACACCAACTGGACATACTTGACATTTGCAGAGCCTTTCATCACAAAACAGCTGCTTATATATCTTTCCCTAGTGCAAATGGAACATTCTCAAGGATTGACCACATACTGGGACACAGAGATAGCCTAAAAATATAAGAGGATTGAAATTATACCAACCATATTTTCTGATATAATGCCTTGAAGCTGGAGATCAACTGTAAAAAGAAAGTGGGAGGAACCACAAAGAGATGGAGATTAAACAACATGTTATTGAAGAATGACTAGGTAAGAGAAGAAATAAAAAGAGAGATCAAGAGATATATAGAAATGTTCAAAAATCCATAGCATTTCTAATGTCTAATAATGAAGTGTCAGAAAAAGAAGTGGGAAAAATAATTCCTTTTGCAATTGCAACAAAAAGAATAAAATATCCAGGAATAAGCCTAATGAAACAAGTGAAGGATCTATATAATAAATTCTATAAGACCCTAATAAAAGAAATCGAAGAAGATACAAAGAAATGGAAAGATGTTCCGTGTTCTTGGATTGGAAGAATCGACATAATTAAAATGACCACATTACCTTAAGTATGATACAGATTTAATGTAATCCTCATCAAAATCTCATTGGCATTTTTTAAAGAAATGAAACAAAATATCATCAGATTTGTATGGAAACACGAAAGACACCAAATTGCCAAAGCTGTCCTGAGGAAAAAGAATGAGGCTGGAGGCATCACTCTGCCTGACTTTAAATTATACTACAAAGCGATAGTAATCAAAACGGCATGTTACTGACAGCAAAACAGACACACAGACCAGTAGAACAGAATTGAGAGTCCAAAAGTAAACCCATATTTATATGGGCAAATAATTTTTGACAAAAAAGCCAAAAACATACAGTGGAGAAAGAAAAGACTCTTCAATAAATAGTGCTGGGAAAACCATAAAGTCACCTGTAAAAGAATGAAACTAGACTGTTGTCTATCACTACAAGCCAAAAGTAACTCAAAATGGATTAAGGACCTAAATATAAGACCTGAAACAATAAAATGCATAGAAGAAAACATAGGAACTAAACTCAATGACCCTAGACTTAAAGAGGATTTTATGAATTTGACCTCAAAAGCAAGGGAGGTAAAAGCAAAAATAAATGAATGGGACTACATCAATCTAACAGGCTTCTACTCAGCAAAAGAAATCGGCAACAAGGTAAAGAGACAAATAGGAAAATATATTTGCAAGCAACACCTCCAATAAGGGCCTAATATCCAAAATATACAAAGAACTCATACAACTCAATAACAACAAAAAACCAAATGATTCAATCAAAAAATGGGCACAGGACTTGACCAGACACTTCTCCCTGGAGGACATATAAATGGCCAATAAATATATGAAAAGATGCTCAACATAGCTAGCTATTCGGGAAATGCAAATCAAAACCACAATGAGATACCATTTCACACCTGTTAGAATAGCTATAATCAACAGGACAAGTAATAACAAATGTGGGAGAAGATGCAGAGAAAAAAGAACCCTTATACACTGCTGGTGGGACTGAAAATTGGTACAGCCACTATGGAAAACAGTAGAAGTTCCTCAAAAAACTGAGAATTGATGTACCATATGATCCAGCAATCCCTCTACTGGGTATTTACCCCCAAAGATTTGAAAACCCATATCCAAAAAGATATTTGCACACCAGTGTTCATAGCAGCATTATTCACGGTGGACAGGACATAGAAGCAACCAAAGTGTCCTACAATAGATGATTGGCTAAAGAAGCTGTGGTACATATATACAATGGAATATT
>NW_011889334.1:681876-762874 GCF_000151845.1 Pteropus vampyrus | reverse complement strand
CACAAATCCACACTAATAAGACCGGGAGCTTTGCTTAGGACATAGAATCAAACACAAAAAGGCAGCCAAAATGGGAAGACAAAGAAGCAGAAACCATGTGAGAGAACAGAACAGGGATCCAGATATAATGGAGTCAAGTAATCTAACAGATGCAGAGTTCAAAACACTGGTTATAAAGATGCTCAATGAACTTTTAGGACGTGTAGATAAATTCAGTGAGAACTTCAACAAAGAGATTAAAAACATAAAAATGGAAATAGAAGTTGTAAAAGGAGACCAGTCTGAAATGGAGAACACATTATCTGAGATGAGAAGTATATTAAATGGAATAAACAAAGGAATAAACAAAGTGAATAAAGAAGAGGAAACAAGAAGCAAACAGCAAAAAAAAATCTCCTGGGATCTAGATGAACAAGCCATACAACTAGAGAGAGAAATAAGAAATCACCCTGCAACAGAAGGAGTATCCTTGTCTGGAAAGAAAAGAAAAGAAAAGAAAAACACCAAGAGAAAAGCAGTTAGTTACCCAAAAGGGATCAGCTGATTTCTCAACAGAACTTTGCAAGCCAGAAGGGATTGGCAGGAAATATTCAAAGTGAGGATAAGCAAGGATTTACAACCAAAATTACTCTATCCAGCAAAGGTTTCATTTAGAATCAAAAGACAGAAAAAGAGCTTCCCAGACAAGAAAAAAAGCTAAAGGAGTTGATCATCATCAAGCCAATGTTACAGGAAATGTTAGAGGGACTTCTTTAAGAAGAAGGAAAAAGAAAAATGAAAGATCAAAAATATGAATAATAAAATGACAATAACTACATATCTAGCAACAATTACTTTAAATGTACATGGATTCAATGCTCCAATCAAAAGATAGGGTGACTGAATGGATAAGAAAACAAGCCCCTTACATATGCTGCCTACAAGAGACTCACTTCAGATCAAAAGACACACACAGACTAAAAGTAAAAGGATGAAGAAAAATGTTTCATGAAAATGAGAAAAAACAAAAACAAGCTAGGGTGGCAATACTTATACCAGACAAAATAGACTTTAAAATAAAGGGCTTTAAAACAAGAGACAAAGAAGGATCTGGAAATTTTACTTCTGGGTATTTCTCTGAAGAAACCCAAAATACTACTTTGAAGGGACATGTGAATCCATATGTCCATTGCAGCATTATTTACAATAACCAAAATATGAAGGTCACCTGGGCATTCATCAATAGATGAATGGATAAAGAAGAGGCAGTACATATATACAATGGAATATTACTCAGCCATAAAATAGAATAAAACCTTGCCATCTGCAACAACATGGATGGGCCTAGAGGTTATTGTGCTGAGTGGAGTAAGTCAGACAGAGAGAGACAAATGTCATATGTGCGATCGAGAGAACAGGATAAACAAATAACAGAAACAAGGTCATAGATACACAGAGCATTTTGAAGGTTGTCAGATTGGGGATGAGAGAGTTAAATGAAAGGGGAGAGGATTAAGAGGTACAAATTGGTAGTTACGAAGTAGTCACGGGATGTAAATTATAGCATGGGGATATAGTCAGCAGTATTATAATAACTATGTACGGTATCAGATGAGTACTGGTTTTATCAGGGTAATCATAAGTTATATAAATGTCTAATCAATGTATTGTACACCTGAAACTAATATAATATTGTATGTCAACTGTAATTAAAAAGTAAAAAAAAAAATTAAAAAAAACTCGTACTGTTTTTCCACATAGCTTGCAGGAATTCTTTTTTGGAATGTTGGCTATCATGCCTCCTAGTAGTTTTAATAAGACTTGCTTAATGCTTATTTTGCCTATATCCATAAATGATGAATGCCTGGCACAATGCCAATCTTATTTACTTCATCCAGAAAGACAATTCCTTGTGTGCTTTTTCTACATTATAATTGGCACCTTGGAGCAGTTTGGCAATCACAGATTCAATATCTTCACCTATATATCCAGCCTGAGTCAAAGTAGTACAGTCACAGATAGCAAAAGAGACATCAAGGCATTTAGCTAGAGTTTGTGCCAGCAGAGTTTTACCTGACCTAGTTAGTGCGAGCAGCAAAATATTACTCTTTTCAAGTTTTATGTCATCATGGGAAGACTCCAACACTTCACCTTCTGAGGCACTTGTTGATTTACCTGCTGCTGCATTGACTGTCCTAAAGCATTACCATGTGTGGTAATTTCAGCAATCTGAAGTAATTTTGTAAATCTATACTCATCCTCCCGTCTTCTCTAGGTGTTAATGACATCTGCTTCTCAACCTCTGCTTGCTGTCTCACATTAGCTGGGCTATGATTAATTATATAGTCTCTTATGATTGTACACAGCAACTGAAAGCACCTTCTTAGCAAATAACTGGCCAACAACATACTTGTTGAAGTAGTCATAAATCTTGGACACAATGCTATATATATATATATATATATATATATATATATATATATATATATATACACACACATACACACACAACACACACACACACACATGTCTTACTGTTAAATTGTACACCTGAAACTTACTGGATTTTGTTAACCAATGTCACCATAATAAAAACTTTAAAAAAAAGAAGAAAAAAAATAAAGTTTCTTGGGGAGAGGAGGTATTTGCTGTTGGAATGCCAATTTTACAGCTTCTGCTGCTGATTCAGTTTCTTTATGCTTTTCTTTGAGTCTGCTTCAGATAGCACAAAAAACAATGATGACATTTCTTATACTTTACAAAATGGGTGGACAACACAAGGTCTCTACATGTGTACACAAGTCACCACGTTCAGGACAGCACAGCTGGTTTCCACTTTTCCCAGAATTCCCAGAGCCCAGTTTCTCACTGCTTCCCTCACTTGCTGATTTCTTATTTCCATCTCCAGAGCTATATTTATTTATCCCATCTTTTGAGGCAAAGTATGCTGGTGTTTCTGTAAAGGTTCTAAAAGGGGCTCTTCATAGAATCTGAGTTTCAAAAGTCTTAAGCCTTCCTAAAACAGGTGTATGAATGTGACAAGAAATACCTAAGCAGGGGAGAACAAGGAAATGATGAGCCACATAGTGACCGCTCTGCATCTACAAGCATTTTTTCTTTTTGCTATTCTGCAGCCAGACATCTCCGTGGGGCTTCTCCTTCTGCTGCTGTTGGGGTCTTAGCAGTCTGACTCCTACTCAAAGGGAGTGCTGAATTGGCTCACCTTCTGCCTACCCTAGGCCCAGTGCAGAGTTCGTCTGCCTGGCAGCCAGGCCTTGGTGCTCTTCGTGCCCCACTGCCATCTACCCAACACAGTAGAAACCTAACCCTTATCCCTCCCTCCCCTCCTCCGTGTCCTTCACCTTTACCCTTGCCTACTCAGCCCTCAGTCATTATTCTTCAAATAAGTTCTCAATTTCTTGCTTTCTTTTCTAGTACTCTTATGATACAAATGTTGTTAAACTTGATGTTGTCCCAGAGATCCCTTAAAGTATCCTTATTTTTTCTTTTTGCTATTCTGTTTGGGTGTTTTCTGCTCCCTTATCTTCCGAATTGCTAATTTGATCTTCTGATTTATCTAATCTGTTTTGGATTCCTTCTAGTGTATGCTTCATTACAGTTATTGTATTCTTTATCTCTGACTGGTTCTTTTTATGATTTCTATACTTTTTTTATGCTTACCATCTCTTTGTTGAAGTTCTAAGTTTCTTGAGCATTCTTACAACCAGTGTTTTGAACTTTGTATCTGGTGTATAGCTTGCTTCAATTTCATTAAGTTCTTTTTCTGGAGTTTTGTCCTGTTCTTTCATTTGAGATATGTTTCTCCGTTTCCTCATTTTGGCTGCCTCTCTGTGTCTATTTTTGTGTATTAGGTAGATCTGTTACATCTCCCAGGCTTATCAGGGTGGCCTAATGTAGTAGGTGTCATACGGGGCACAGTCCCCCTGATGACTTCAGTCAGGTGTTCCAGGAGTGTCTCTTGTTCGTGTTGTATGTGTTCTGTTGTAGTTAAGCCTTGATTGCTGTTGGCCTGTCAGTGGGTGGGATTGACCCTCAGGCTGACTGGCTGTGAGGATTGGCCATGACCACAGCATACACACTGCTGTGTTAGGGCTGACCCCTAGAGTGGGATTTGCCCCAACAGGTCCTGTTGTCTGCTGAGACCACCCTTTGTGTCTTCCATTTTGGGGGCTAATTAAGTAGTGTCTTCTGTGGTCTGATTCTGGTCACCAGGTGTATTGGTTCTGGGATCTCTTGGGAGGGGCTCCATTGCAGGCCAAGTTCAGCCACTGCCCATGACCAGCCCAGGCCACCAGGTAGGAGCTACAAAGTGATCTGCAGTTGGTCACTGCTTGTGCCAGACCTGGAGGCATGTGGGAAAAGCCATGATGCAAACTGAGTCTGGTTGCTACCAGTACTTGGCCTGGGGCAGTTCAGCAAAAGGCACAGGACGCCCCAGGCCTGTTTCCACCTGCCCATAAGATTCAGCCATTGAAAGAACTTTGGGCAGTGTGTGAGTTGGGTAAGGCGGGCTCTCAAGGAGTCACCAAGGTGGGGTGAGTAGTATTTACTAGGTTAATGCACATTTAGATTTGGTACCAATGCTGAGCTTGGAGACATTTAGCAAAGGCACAGGGCACACACCCAGGTCAGCTGCCACTTGCCTGGAGCCTGCGGACCTCTCATTTGAGAGTTTGTGTTTTTTTTTTCAAAAGACTGTAATCCAGGCCAAGGCCAGCTGTCTGCCACTGAAAGAGCCTCTGTTGATGCGTGAGTTGGGTGGGACAGAGTCTCAGGGAGTCACCAGGCTGGAGTGAGAGGAGTTCACCAGGCTAATGCAGATTGAGATTTGGTTACATGTTGGGAAGGCTCAACAAAGGACCGGTGGCTGTCCCTCCCGCCCTCACCCTGAAGGCACACAACTCAATTTCTCTGTGTATGTCTCTGGTGCCATTCTGAGCTTGTTCCTCTGCAAGAGCTCTGGGTGAATTCCTGTGAGCAAGTCATTCTGTGCATGGGTCCTTTAAGAGAAGGCCTGGGTTTTCAGAAACCTTTTGTCTCACCTGAGTGGACAGAATCCCTGATGATTTTCACAGCCAGATTTTTGGGGGCTCCTCTTTCTAGCACTGGTGCTCCAGGCTGGGGAGCCCAGTGTGGGGCTGGGACCCTCTTGCTCCTCAGAGGGGACCTCTGCAGCTGAGTTATGCCTCCTGATTGTCGACCACCACTGTGAGTGTGGGGCCAGCCTGTTTCACGACTCTGCCTCTCTAACAGTCTCAAGGTGGCTGCTTCTTTATAGCCTTAGTTATAGGACTTCTCTTCAGCTAGTCTTCAGATGGTTCTCCAAGTTGATTGTTCTGTAATTTAATTCTAATGTTGATGTGATCACAAGAGGAGGTGTACATAGTGTTTACCTACCCTACCATATTGACTGGAACTTCATTCCTTTCCCACCTTTTAAATAAATAGAATTTAGGAGGTTTTCAGTATGAATCTCTTAGTGGTAAATTATCTTAGTCTTAATTGTCTGAAAATGTGTATGTGCATGTTTGTGTGTATTATAACCAAATAATGTTTATCCAAGGAATGCTAGAAAGATTTGGAAAAAAAAATCTATTGACAAAATATATCAAAATATTAAATACCTCCCATAAGTAAAATTCAACACCTTTCATGATAAATACTTTCAGCAAAAAGAAAATTACCTCTACTTGCTAAACAGTTTCTACCAAAAACCTATCACAAACATCACACCTAATAGTGAAAGTTTAGAACTTAAATTCAGGAACAAGACAATAATGGCCACCATGATGATATTATTTAACTTTATACCAGAAGTCCGAGCTGACATGAGAAAATGAAGCAAGAGCTTAAGGATGAAATGTAAAAGATCGATTTGTTACTATTTGCAAATATTATACACAACTCAATAGAATCAAAGGACAAATAAATTATTAGAACTAAAGAGAATTGCTTGATGAAGATCTATAATAAAAATCAACAAAACTCCTAGAGAGTAAACAAAGAGATTTTGATAGCAATAATCTTTCAAAAGATAGGGGCAGGGGGAATGAAACAAAAGAAGACTTGAATTTAAAAAACATGTTAACGGACAGGCAAATTTAATTTAGTCACTCTAGTAATTCTCTATTCATTTATAAATCCTATGTAATTACAATTAGAATTCAAGTAGGATTATTTTTGGATACTTGTGTAAAAGTAGACAGATTCTAAACTTCATATAAAAAGGCCAAGGTTCTAAAATACAATTTTGAAAAAGGAATCCAGGAAGTAGAGAATTGTCCTACCAGCTAGCAGAACTTATTACAAAGCTCTAATAACTAGGACTGGGATATTGTCACAAAAATAAAAGGATGAATAGGTCAATGGAACTGAACAGAGAGCCCAGAGTGGATCAATTCTTACACTGACCTTTGTCTCATTGTTATGGAGGCAGCATCACAATCAGTGATGGGAGAGGATGAACTAGTCAAATTTTAGCACCTGGTCTAATGGCTTTCCCTATATAGGAAGAGAGCTAGTATTTGATTCACATCTCACACCACATACAAAAAGAATTCTAGATGTTAAAAAACTTAAATTGGACAAAGTTAAAAAATTGCAGACTAGATAGATGGATAGATGGCTATTTATCTAGCCACCAAAGAAAGGGTTAAAATCCAGAATTTATGATAAACTCATATAAATTGATAAATCAAGTAATCTGTAAATTAAGCCATAAATTTAATGTGACCCCAATAAAAATACCTATGGGTACTTTCAAAAATTGGAAAGGCGGTTTTTATAGGTCATAGGGTAAAATAAATAAGAATAGAAAGGAAAAAGAGATATGATGAGGTACATGTAGGAGAAAGTAACCTCATTATATTATTAATATGTAAAGCCTCAACAGTGTGGCATGAACACAAGATAGGTTCTAGAGCAGCACAGAAAATCCAGAAACAGAGCCAAATACATATGGGAATTTAGCATTTGATAAAGATGCCATCTCAAATTGATGATGGAATAAATGATGTTGGGACAAGACAGCCAATTAGAAAAAATAAATTCATTCCTTAAACTAAGATAAATGCCTAACATAGCACATATGTAAAAGTAGAAAATGAAAATATAAAAAAAAACCCCACAGAGTTATTTTATAAATTCAGAGTGGGGAAGGTCTTTATAAATAGGATAAAACATGAAATATTGATAAATTTTCCTACAGGAAAATGTTTTTGCATGGCAAAATTCACAAAAACAAATTTAAAAGACAAAAACTGAGGAAAATATTAGCAATTTATATCATAGATTAGTCAAAGGTTACGGGCCAATTTCTTCAAGATACAAAAGAGCTGCTAATTGTTAATAAGATAAACAATCTCATAGAAAAATGAGCAAAGGACATGAATAGACAGTTCACAGAACAGGAAATACAATGACTTTTGAGCATATGAAAAAATTTCAGCATCACTCATAATGAAAGAAACACATTTTTAAATGACACTGAAATGCAATTTTCTACCTGGTAAAAATCCACCAGTCTGATAATAACACAGTGATGGCCAGTGTCAACATAACCAGGTTTTCCACATTTTTGGGCCACTGTAAATGGGTACAGTGTCTACGATGGTTAATACTGCAATATGTTTCAAAATTACAAGTGCTCATTGCCTTTACCCCAGAAATTCCTCCTCTAGGAATTTATCATACAGATATACCGACACACATAAAATTACTTTGGACTTTGTGGTAATGTTTGTATTAGTGAAAGGCTGGAAATAACCTAAACTTCCATCAGTAGAGAAATAGTCAAGCTCTATAATCATATAAAAATTTAAAAGAAAGAGGAAATCCTGTATTCATAGATAGACTATATCATCAATATATGTTGTTACATGAAAGAAAAAGACAATTATGCAGAACAATATATGTATTACATAATCATAAGGGTAAAAAATTATTTTCTTGAATATGCATATGAACTCTCTCTGGAAGGACAAATCTAACAGCATTAGTTGCCTCTAAGGAAGTGGACCCACTCACTGGGAAATGGGTGGAAGAGAGACTTTTCATTATATACTTTCTTGCAGTTTGTGAATTTTTAACTTTGTAAACGTCAGAAAATAATAAAAAGAATGAACAGAAATTGAACTGGAAATTTATAGAGCAATAAAATCAATTGACCAATAAACATGAAAATAGTGATCTTGAAAATGCAAACTAAAGTAAAATATAATTCTATACCTCAAATTTAAAAGTCTGGGAATGTGGCCAAGGACATGGAGACTCCTATATCCTGCTGTTGAGAACATAAATTACTAAAATATGTTATTTAGTAGAATTTAAAATGTGCAATTTCATTTCAAGATTATATGATAATGATGATAACAATAATGGGAATACTAGTAATAAATAAAAGCTAACAGTTAAATGCTTACCATGAACCAAGCAGAGTTCCAAGTATTTTGTATATATTAACTCATTTGTATAGGGAAGTATCTCTATTTAGAGGACAAGTCAACTAACTTGAGGTCAAGAGAGACTGAGCAATTTAACCAAGGTCATTCAGTAAGTAAATGGTGGAATGAGGACTTGAACCCAAGTAGGCTCCAAAGCCTCCTTACATCCTATATGATTATGCCCCTCCAGAGAAAATCTTGCACATATGCATTTAAAGATGTACATAAGAATGTTAAGGACACTATTATTTTTTAAAGCAAAATAATGAATAAAACATATCAAAATTTCTCAATCATAGCACTACTGACATTTTAGATGGGGCAATTCTTTGTTATGGGGACTGTCCTATGCATTCTAGGATATTTACCAGCAACCCTGGCCACTGGATTCCAATAGTACTCTCCAAGCTGTGACAAACAAAAATGTCTCCATACATTACTGTTAGGTAGTTAGGTAGGCATGAGTGACAGGAGTGAAGGCCCAGCTCTGTAACCATAGAAACTGCCCTCGAAGACCTTCCTTAAGGACCTCTCAGAAACACCTCCCTTTAGGGTTATATATTAACCCAAATCCCAGAGCACAAAGGCCATAAAAGCTGCTGGTTAAACCAGCCACAAATGCATGCATAGAAGGTACTACCCTAACCTGCCCATAACCTCAGCTTCATTGTACCATTATTATAATATCATACCTATGCCCAGAAGTTCATGAATCTCATTATAACAGACTGAATTCTGGGTTAGTACATGCACAGTAGGCGGGGAGTTATATAACAACCAAATGTCAATCAGAATGACCTCACATGCAGATCACCTAGGAACACCTTTGTAACCCCCCAACACAGCCCTAATACAGATCTCCCCATCTCCATGAGGTTACAGCTCTCTTTGCTGGAAACCCACACCTTCCTTGGAGCATACTCTTTCATCTTTTCACCTTCCAAATCCCACAGGGCTGCAGCCTTCCTTAGAGTAGACTGTCTTCTTCTAAAACGTATAATTAATATCTTACTCCTAAAACTTGCTGAGCTGGAATTCTCTCTGTGTTGGCAAAAAGAACCAAGAATCCCGAGTTACCAGGGCAACGCTAGAGTTTAGATCACCCTAAACCATAACATTACCAAATGTCCATGGGAGACAAAACCTCTGGTTGAAAACCATGGATAGGCTAGGTCTAAAAACAGTAATGAGTATGAGATTTATATATATTTAAAAATACAAAAAACAACACTCCATATAGTTTGTGGTTCTATATATGTATTACAAAAGTATAAGCACATGGTCTGTAAGGATACACATCAAATTTATGACAGCGTTCACTTCTGGAACAAGAGGGGGAGGAATGGAACTAAGAAGGAGCCTCAAATTAATCTGCAACATTAAATTTTATTTTTAAAAATCTGAAGCAAAATTGCTAATTCTAAGTTATGGTTACAAGGGTGTTTGTTATAGTATTTTCTATTCTTTCCCACATTAACTTTTAAAAAATAAAACAATTTAGTTAAAAAAGGAAACGTATTTAAAATGAACAATGGTTATTTGAAGTAATTTTTAAATTCTAAAATAAAAGTAAAAAGTTCAACCTCCCTACTACTCAAAAATACAAGTAATGAGATACAAATACAATACTGACATAAAACTTTGTACTCATTAGATTGGCAATTTTGAAAAAATGTCCAATTTAATGTAGAAAAATGGGACCCTTCATACATTGTTGCAGTAAGTAAGAATGGTCACTATCTTTTTGGAAAGCAACAAAGTAAATGATATAAAATGCAATCAACTCGTGACTAGAAAGCATATTATAAGAAAATTAAAATGTAAATGGGATTTCTAAAAGGTTTTCAGACTTCAGGATAAGTCAGGGGCTTTAGAGGTAGGAATGAGGTAAAGGGACAGCCTACACGGAGATAACCAAGCTCCCTTGGAAAGAGATTTTTGTTGAAATAGAAATTAGAAATTGAAAATAATTCAAATACTGGTTAAAATACCTTGATTCAAATGTTTGCACGAGCTTTTCCTCTATCCGTTGAGCGCTTGCTTCTGAGCATGTCCTCAGTTTGGCTCAAATTAAATTCTAATAAACTCTTACAAAATTAAAAGAAATGTTTGCTGGGTTGGTAGGTGGAATGAGGTTATTACATGACCCCATTTAAAAGGAATAGTTGATTTCTTTTTTTTCTTTCATCTATTTCTTTTTCTTTCTTTCTTTTTTTTTTGTTAAAATGAGTAAAGAGTTTAAAGTCTACAGAAATCATATTGTGCACAGAGCAAAAAAAATCATAAAAATAAAGGCATGGAGTAATATAAGTCAGTTTATAAGTAATAGTTATAGCACTTAGTATGATATTGGACTGAAATGTTCAAAAAAAGGATCAGTCATGGAATTTTTTTAAAAACAAAATGTAATTTCTTTCTTAGAGAGACCCATGAAAACACGTAAGCATAAATCTGGAGATAGTTTAAGGGCATTAAATAGAAAATGCAAATAGAAAAACCCCATGGCATGTTCACTTGTCCTCCTTTGCCAGAAGAAACTACAGGCTTCCTAAACACCCCAGCTCCAGCTTAGGTACAAGCAAGGGCAAAGGAAGGAGCTGAAAAGATCTAGTCTTCACTTGACTCATTTACCCAAAGAGATTGTTTAAATCATTAGCCTGTGGGATGGCTAATTTTGTGTGTCAATTTAGCTAGGGTGTGGTACCCAGATATTTGGTCAACATCAGTCTAGCTGTTGCTGTAAAGGTGTCTTTTTAGATGAGATTAACATTTAAATCAGTAAAGCAGATTACTCTCCCTAATGTAGACGGGGCTCATCAATCAGTTGAAAGCCTTAAGAGAAAAGGCTCCCCCGAGAAAGAGAGAATTCTGCCTGCAGACCGCCTCCAGCTGCAATATCAACTCTTCCCTGGGTCTCCAACCTATGGCCTGCCCTGCAGAATTCGAACTTGCCAGCCCCCACAATTGCATGAGCCGATTTCTTAAATCTCTATATATACATCCTATTGTTTCTGAATCCAGGTACAGCCTGTATACTCTCAACACATACTCTCAATAATTATAGTACTTGTGCACTGACATCAAAGAAAATTGGCAAGAATACAAATATATGGTTGCAGCTGAGGATCTTCAGAAGACATCAGATTATGTAATATTTTGTACCACAGAAGTGCTGTGCCCAGAGCTCTACACAGAGATCATTGTAATTCTCCACTCTGAGAGCCACATTTTAATAGACACCTCATATTGGACCACTTTACAGGACAAGCAGCTTCGAAATCCCTTTGCAGAAGGCAGGGATGAGGGTCTGGTGTTGGCCCTGAGGAGACACAGGAGCAAGGGGCAGCTACCTTCTGAACGTTAGGTTTGCGGCGGATGTCTGTCCCTCCTATGTTATTGACACTTCTGTGCAGATTGTTTTGGGCTGAATTGTGTCCCCAAAAATTCATATGTTGTAGCCCTAACTTCCGGTATCTCCGAATGTGACTATATTTGGAGATCATGCCTTTAAAAAGATGACTAAGTTAAAATAAGGCCTTTAATGTAGGACCTAATCTAATCTCACTTGTATCTTTATGAGATTAGGACACACAAAGAGACATTAGAGATGCTCCCGCATAGAGAGAAGATCATGTGAGGACACAGCAAGAAGCTGGCCAGGACAGACACCTCAAAAGAAACCTTATCTTGGACTTTTAGCCTCCAGAACTGTGAGAAAATATGTGTTGCTTAAACCACCCAGTCTGTGAGATTTCATTATGGCAAATTAATATACAAATTAACTCCCATATCACTGTAGAGCCCATCTTACATCTCACCCCAGCTATGAGTTTCCAGCTCCTTACAGGAGAATCTCCCTACTCCTCACACCTCCCACTGGACGTAGCAGTACTCGTGGCTAGTTTTCTTCCATTCCAAACTCTTCAGTGCAGGCAGTCCACGATCCTCTCGGTGGGGTGTAAGCTGGCTCAACTTCCCTTGATAGCACGTTGATGATCTATGCTAACATTCTTTAAAAATGTGCATAAGATCTTTTGATCCAGAAATTTTATGTCTAAAAATTACCCTGTGGAAATAAAAACATATATACTCAGAGAAAAGGAAAAAAAATCTTATTTGTCATGACAATAGATAGTATTTCTACATGCCAGGCACAGTTCTAGGCTCTAGTGATATCACAACAAACAAAGTAGACAGAAACCCTACCCATTGAGGAGAGGTAGACAATCTAGCTAACTAAATTATACATTAGAAGGTAATAAATATGAAAAAAATAAAACAGGAAAGAGGAATGGAAGCAGGTTGTAAGGTTCTAGTTTTTAACAGGGTGGTCGAAATGGGCCTAAGGTGCTGGTAACTGGACAAGAACTTGAAGGCAGTTAAAAGCAAATTGTTTTTGTTGGTTGGTGGAATTAAGGGTAATTATTTTCCTTTATACTTTTCTGTACTTTCCAAATATATTACAGTTAATACACTTGCTTCTACAATGTAGGAAAAAAAAATACAATTCATACTACTTTAAAAAAATCTTCAGGCAGTCCCCATTTTCTACAGGACAAGAGCTAAACTGCTGATATTTAAAGTCTAAATGAAGAGCCCCCTCCTTTCCATCTAAAAATATCTTTAGTTCCTCCTGAAAACAAACTGTCTTTTCCAGTCAGACTGCTGCTCTGTGACCTAATTTGCCAAGTAAGGTTGCCAGGTTTAGCAAATAAAAATACAGGACACCCAGTTATGTCTAAATTTCAGATAAGCAATGACTAATGAAGTATTTGGAACATACACTCAAAATTTATCTGAAATCCAAGTTTAACATCTGATATTTTATATCCTGCAATGCTATAAGTGATCTTTCTTCCCCATCTATTGGAATAATCTCTCTTTTCCATCTTCCCAAATCTTTCCAGTTATAGCAGAGGGTGAGGAGGAGTGGAGGGAGTGGGTGGGACTTTAAGACAAGCCAGCTTGTCAGCTCCTGTATAAGATATAGATGTTAGTGGGGGTGGGATATAGTTAAAAGGGCTTCTTCTTGATGTTGGCTTGTGACTTTCCAGCAGATAAAGAATGCACCCTTGATTAGAGGCCCCTGACCCTGGAGTCAGGTAAACAGGTGAATGTTCGAAGGTTCTCACCAGAAAAGAAAGTTTTTTAGTTTACAGACATTTATTCTAATCTTCCGGCTATTTTAATTCAAGTAAAATGTCCTCCGTCATTTTTTTTAACTTTATTGTTTTAAAAAATTACATTTTAAAGCTTTTAATGCTGTTGACTAATTAAAAGGAGACTTTGAAAATGGACAGCTTTTGTTCCAAACAGGGACGCATCTCCACTTGTCTGGCCCACCCTTTGTCTCACACTGTCTCCTACTCCATTCATTAGCTCCATGGGGACCTGAGAGCACCTTAAAGATGATCTCTGTGTCAGACTCATGGTCAGCTCAAAGTTTCTTCTAGATCTGCAGGAGAGAAAGCTGATACTCCCCCATCTCCTGCATGATAGCAATATGCTCTAGCTCAGAGTTGGCACAGAACTGCAGGGCCCTGCCAGCCAGAAGCTCCCAGGCTAACATCCAGCCTTTCCAGTACATAAAGCTGTCTAACATTGGCTGGCTGTCCTAATGAGTCCACATCACAGATGGATGGGGAAGCCATGGGAAGCACACTCAGGGCAGTAGTATAATCCTTCCCAAAGCCAAATTCTAGAAAAAATTTCCCCTTAAGGCTGTGAAAATAAAGGCTCTTACCCATGACCATGTCTTTCCATCTTGATGTCCTTAAAATTTACCGCAGTACCTAGTGCAAAATTGCTAATTCTTGTTTCCATATTAAACTGAGCCATTTTATAGAGACTCTGTGTATTGATGTGACTAAAAATCTTTAAGCTATGTTGTTAAAGTGAAAATAGAACATTGATTAGCATGCAAAATTTTGCTTAAAAGGAGAAGAATATATATATACATACACATACTTGTATTTACTTCTACTTACATAAACATTGAAAGGAGTCACAAAAAAAATGATATTTACCTTTGGGGCAAGGATGGAGGCAGTGGCAGATGGGGTAAATAGGGGCAGGGTGGTTGCAAATCTTGATGTGTCTATTAATTTTTGAAGCAAGTGAATGTATAACCCTTTAAAATGAAATGATTATTTTATTATTATTTATTTATTTTGGTTATTTTATTGTGGCAAAATGCTGAACTAGAAATAGAAAACAGCTCTTTCCAAATCTCTGTGATCTTGCTTTCTTCCTGGGCTCACCAAGACAACCACCATATTTGAGTTTTTATGATTTTATAACTTTAGCACCTATCACTCTCAAAGTTCTTTAAAATCTGCTATGCCACTTATAATTTCTGGTTCCCTGGATCGTCCAAGATTGTCTTTTATTTCCTTGAACATAGCATATGTTGTTATACAGTCTGTGTCCAGTAATCCTAGTGTTTGAAGACTCTATGGGTCTGATTCTGTTGTCTGCTGTTTCTGCTTTTCTTATTGATGGTCTCCTCTCTCCGACGCCTGGTTATTTTGCTTGTGTGTCAGATATATTTGAAAAGTATTTCTAGAAATAATTCAAGGCCTAAGATGTTAGTTTCTTACCAAAAGGATTTTCATTTTCAACACTAGCAGTCTAGAGTCACCTTAAACAAGTTCAGCACTTGATATTGGAGTGCCTGGGACTCTATTTTCTAGGTCCTTAAGCCTTTAAAGGCTGCCAGAAACACAGCTTGAAATCTCAGTAACCTGCAGGATCTCGCCAAGGGTCCCCAGACTTAAGCAACCCCAAGTTCCAGGCTCACTTCTACTATTTTCCTTTCCCAAATTTTGGTCCAGCAATTCACCACTAGCTCTTTAAATTTTTAAGATATTTTTAAAATATTTTATCCAGTTTTTTTAGTTGTTTTCATTTGGAAAAGGTCTGAATTACTCAGACTTGGTCTGGATTACCCAGTCCACTAATGCAAGCAGAACCCGTTCTAATCCAGGCCTCAAGTTTTTTCAGTGGTTTGTTCTTTCTTAGCTTTCAGAAAACATTTTTTCCTCTTTTTTCCCCTTTTGCGGTATTGTCTACATGGACTTTCCTGGGCACACACACTGGTCTTCCATGCCCCCAGTTAAGGCTGGAAAAGAATTTCGCATTCTCTATACTTAATATTCCCGAAGAGCTGGGGTTTGAGCAGTCTTCCTTACCAGGCTCAGAAACAGAGGGCTTGTTTGGGCACATATTCAGGTTGGGGCCTCTAAAATGCAGGTACACGCTGCTGCGGAGAGAATTCTAGCTTCAGTGCAACACCCGCATAAGGAGCTGTCCTGTGGCATAAGGGCCCCTGATAGGTCTCAGTTTGCAGACCAGGATGTGACAAGGAGATCGGAGCTGCAGCTAGCTCTAGAGGCAGAAAGAGGAGCCAAACAGAAAACACTCAGAGGTGCTAATGATGCATTAAAAACCTGTAAGCCAGCTAAGATTTCCGCAGGCCTCACTTCTAAACAAAGCGTTTTCATTCCATTGGTTTGGGGTGAACTGGTCCTAGAGTTTTTGCTAAATACGTTGGTATGGGGTGACTCGAAGGACTGGAGGTCCCATAGGGATAAAGTTCGTCGGCTGCTTTTCTGAGGCTGCCTCTGTTCGTAGGAAAGCAAGTGTTATCTCTCCAGAGCCTCTTATGGTACTTGCTTTTGGTGACCATTCTCAGGGGTCGTCGGAGCCTTCCTTTCAGGGCTCTGGGCCTCGATTTCTCCATCTGCAGAAGGAGACCGCGATTTTGCCTGAGGTCCGAGCCGCGCAGGACTGAGGTGGGAAACCCGTGCCGGCGCCCTGCAGTCTGCAGGGTCACAAAGGGCCGGGAGGAGACTCAGGAGGACCTGCTGGTGGTGGGAAGAGGAAGGCTGGGCGCTCCTGCCGGCTCAGCTGCGGTGACCTGCTCAGTGCGCGGAGAGCCAGGACAGGACGCCGCCCCGCAGGGGCTGCGCCGCTAGTGCCGAGTGGGGCGGCGGTTGGGAACGTTAGGGTGGTTGGCGCGAGGACCGCGGGTGAACGCGCTCAGGAATGAGCCGGGCACGCCCCGAGGCTAGAGTGACAGTTTTAAAAAGCAACCGATAAAAGGTAATCCTGATTGTATTGCCCCGCTTTCAGTTGAAGTGATATTTTTTGTTTTGTGTGAGTGTTTTCCAGGCACAAATTCTATCTTGAGAGCCACAGAAAAGGTTGGGGAGGTGGCGCTGGAAACGCCTGAGGGCCCACATTGTGTTGACAAAGGTTTCCTGCAAATCTTCGGGTGCAGCCTTGCTGAGCCGCTGCAAAGAGAGGAGCCGAAAACAGCCTGAGCGCGCGGAACCGCGGCCCCTTGGGACGATTATGAACTCTCGGCAGGGATAATAGAGTGGCGGTTGGGCACACAAGGCCAGGCCTGGAATTCTGTTTCTCACCTGTCACTCTCTGTTGAACTCTCCAGCCAGTGCCCTCAAGCAGCCTCTTCCAGTTCAGTTCTCCTTTAGGGCTTCCTGATGGAAAATGGCCCCATCTGTGGCTTACGTGACAAAACTCATGAGTGGGGCTCAGGGAGAGAATGGACAAGGTCTATGGAGCCTGAAGCTCACACATTGTTGGGCCCTCTTCAAGAAAAAGGATACAGCATTAGAGATGTAAAATTAGGAACCAAAGTTAATAGTAACTTGCAAGCAGAACAAATTTTGAATTTTAAAAAGTTGACCACAAACGTCAAAAAATCCAGAAACATATTTTTAATTGCCTAACCATGGCAATATTTTCCCTATATTTTTAGCTTTATATCCTTTGACACACTCTTTGACAACAGTTTTGTAAACTTTCTCTGGCGAGAATAAGTAATATGGCATTTCCTCTAGCACGGTTAACAAAAAATTTAAAAGTTTAAAAAGTTAATTTTAGTTTCACAATCATCAGTAATAATGTCAATTTCAGGATTAACTTGGGAGAAACTTCTGTCAAGAGTTTATGTGAGTTCTAAGATTTAAGGGCATTTCAAGTTTTCTTGGGTAATAACTAACCTTAAATAACTCAGTAAGGTTCATTGATGTGTTAATTCCTTGTTGTAAAAGTATTTTATGAGTTTTGGATTATCTTAGTAGATGCCAGTATTTCAAGTTAAGTCAAGAATTTTTTAAAAGTTTTACGGTGTTTATAGGTTCATTCTTTTTCATTAATTGATTATCAAAAAATCTAGGAGTCTATTCTACTTAAAATTTTTCTCTTCCCTCAATTATTGATTTTGGTTTGATCTGAAATTTTTTTTCTTCCAATTCACCTTTTGATCTCAGAATCACTTCTATTGATTTCATATAGAAATACGTAAAATAAGAAGTTTTATGACGTAGAATAATTGTATATGTTGTATTGTTAAATTTATTCCTGAAGAAGAAAACCTCCATTTTGGCTAAACATTGACGAGATCGAATCCTACACTTAACAATTTTCTACATCTGGGAATGGGAAAGATTTATTGGCTCCACTGGCCACAGACTTCTGGTGCTTCATGTCACAGGACATGTTCTTATCATGAACGTGTTTTCTGACCCTGTACATTAGTCTCTTACGTCAGGAGAGTTGTTTTAGTGGTTGGCAGTGGTGCTCCTGGAAGCCATTTCTACACCGAGATAACCAGCAATAACTTATGAACCCATATCCTACTACCTTCTTAGGTACTCCCCAAAATGCCACCTGATACAACAGAAAGTGTGACAGAAGGATGATGGTTGGGAAGAGACAACAATCTTAGCTGTGGTTAAAATATATTACTTTTGGGAATTTTACAAAAGAGTATGATCATGTGAACACATTGCTAGGGCCCATCTCAGGGCCTTGTAAAGGGCCAGTGCAAGTGAGGAGCTTCATGGCCCACTGTCTGTATACCCCACTATTGTAGCCAGATTGTCTCTGAAGTCTTTTCTCTGTTGAGGTCTCCCTTCCTGCTGATCCTCACTCTCTACCTCACATCACTCTCTGCACTTGCTGAGTCTTTTTGATTCTTCTCCATGCCTCAGTGAGGTTGGAAGTTCATAAATCCCTGTATTACAAGGAAGTGGCTAATTGTGTGGCCCTATCCTTTTGCTGAAACAGGTGTGTCCAACCAAGTACTGACAGTAAGTCAGCCTCCCCGTACACATTCCACTCAGGGTGGATTCAGCACTTTCTACAACCTCTACAACCAAAGCACCCATACAGATACATCTGTCTGTGCTTCTCAGGAGCAGCTATTCTATAGAACTCAAAATAAGGATTTAAAAAAAAAAAAAATAAGGATCCTTTATCAACCTGATGAACGACTAATAGCCTCAATACATCTCAAGCTGTTTTCTCCATGCCATTTGGGTGGAATCCAGGAGCTTGTTACTTTTCCTAACAGTCCTTAGGGTCTCTACGAGTTCTCCATGTCTCCTGGGTCTCAAATCTTGAGTCCCTGCTCTCCCTGACCTCATTTTTCTGAGAACAGCATCACCAAACATAGAGTACAGCATCTTTCCTGTGATTTCTTGAAAATATCTTACACAAGTAGTTGTATATAACATATTGACTGATTGTTTCCTGAAGATCCAAGAATAAATGGGGGGTGTTGAATGTCAGAGTAGAGGATAGATTTCATCAGAGTACACAATCGCAGAGAAGATATCTTAAGGCTCAATATTAGATATTCTGTTCTTAAAAATGTCACACGACATTTTTCACTGGCAAACTTTCTTCCTTGGTCCCCTACCTTCTGCTACCCAGCAAGCTCTGTCTCTCCTGGGCTATACCCCTCTTCCTCTTACGCAATTTTATCCCCTCCTTCTTCCCTCCCTCCGCCCAAATCTACACATTTCTTTGCTAAGTTTCCGCAGTCAGATATTTCTTGCCCTGAGGAACTATATTGCCACTGTTTAAGATATTTTAAAATGAAATGTCCTAGTGCCTTGTGGTGGCAGCATTCTTCCTTCCAGAGGTGAAAAAAAAGAAGCCATGCCCTGTCTTGGGGGACAGCGCCACCTACTGCCCATTGAGAGCTGCCAAACAGAGCTGAAGGACCCTCTCTCCATCGCCTGTCTGGACATGGTGGCAGATACTTCAGGTAAAAATAATTTTATAAAGTATGTTAAATTTAAGGTGGTAATGAGACATCCAAGGTTTCACAGGAATTTAAACTTGATAAGGCAATCAAGACTAGGGGATATGGATGGCATTGGGGCTCAGAAGGTTAGTTAACCTAACCCGTGTAAGGTTAATTGAAAAGCGACTGAGTGGAGATCCCAATCTGACCTGTCTGCCTTGAAGTCCACATAACTCCACCTCTTGGCATTTGGAGGGAGTGAATTTCCTTTTATGGATGGCCAGAGAGGAGAAAAGGAACCCAGGAGCTAGTGGAGAAGAGGATTTCAAGAAAGGGACTGCTGACGATCTAATGTTTTAGAGTTGTCAGTTTAGATGTGGGCTAAGAAAACATCAGTAGGAATCGAGTTTAGAATTTAGATAAAAACTTTTGAAAGAATGGCTTAAGATACCCAGCACCGGGTTAGGCATTGGAGCGTTTGCAAATATGGAAAGACATAGTCCCATCACTCATGGAGTTAAGCATGAGCCAAAGTCAGGGAAGTTGTCAAAAATTAAGTGGTAATACAGGACAGAAAAAAAAAATGGCCTAGATGATAGGGGCTCTGTTCTTTCCTCTTGCGACCAAATCAAAGTTGTGACAGAAACAGCAAACAGCTAGGAAAATTGCCTGGGATCTCGATGAACAAGCCATACAACTAGAGAGAGAAATAAGAAATCATCCTGCAATGGGAGGAGGTAGGACAGGGCGAGGACACGAGGCTGCCCGGTCCCCAGCGGCTGAGTAGGACAGAGGCTATGGCAGCTACAGACACCGTTTAAAGGGGCTGTGTCTGCAGGGGGACATTGAGTTGTTGGAGTGAGGGCTGGAGGCAAGGATCTATCCCAGACAGAAGTGCCAGCAGTAACCATTTTTCCTCTGTTGAGCCCTCTCCACTCCCAGTGGACTCAGCACCACAATAGCTGAGACTTCATCAAACAATAGCAGAGGTCGCCCTGCCCAGAGGATTCCCTGAAACTCCACCTCCCCCAACTCGCTGCCCCACCCAAGCCACATCTAAGTGTGTCCTGTGAGTCAGATGCTCCTGGCTGAGCAGCACCTGGGCTCACACCAGAGGCAGCTGACCACAGTTTCTGGAATGGCCTCTTGAGGCAACTATAAGCACAGCATCTGTGGATTGCTTGCGGAATCTCAGGTGGCCCTGAGGAGAGGCACAGCCTGGGGCTAAACTTGGCCTGCAGTTGAACCCCTCTCAGGACTGTGCCACTGGACACCTACTTCACAAGTTGCACTAATAAGACCGGGAGACTTAAGAGCTTTGTTTAGTACATAGAAAGACCCAGAAAGGCAGCCAAAATGGGAAGACAAAGAAGCAGAAACCATATGAGAGAACAGAATAGAGATCCAGAAATAATGGAGTCAAGCAATCTAACAGATGCAGAGTTCAAAGCACTGGTTATAAAGATGCTCAGTGAACTTAAAGGAAGTATAGATAAATTCAGTGATAACTTCAACAAAGAGATAAAAAACATAAAAATGGAAATGGAAATTATAAAAGGGAACCAGTCAGAAATGAAGAACATATTATCTGAGATGAGAAATATTTTAAATGGAATAAAAAGATTAATAAAGAAGAGGATCAAATGACCTATACAGAGGATGAGGAAGCCAAGAACACTCAATCAAAATGGCAAGAACAAAAGAAGCTAAGACTATAATAATAATTTAAGGAGCCTATAGGACACTCTTAACTGTAAAATATTTGTATCATAGGGGTACCAGAAAGAAAACAAGACATTGAAGAGCTATTTGAAGAAATAATGATAGAAAACTTCCCTAACCTAGTGAAGGAACTAGACATAAAATCACAGGAAGCTCAGAGTCCCAAAAACCAGGAACCCAAAGAGGCCCACACCAAGACACATCATAATTCAATCTTGAAAGCAGCAAGAGAAAAGCAGTTTGTTACCTACAAGGGAGCACCCGTAAGACTGGCAGCTGATTTCTCAAAAGAAACCATGCAGGATAGAAAGGTTTGACACAAAATATTCAAAGTGATGAAAACCCAGGATTTACAACCAAAAATTCTTTGCCCTGAAAGCTATCATTTAGAGTCGAAGGACAGGTAAAGAGCTTCCCAGACAAAAATAAGCTAAGAGATTTTATCAACACCACGCCAGTATTACAGAAAATGTTCTTTAAGAAGAAAAAACATGTATCAAAAACAGGAATAAAAAATAGTAATAACTACATTCCTATCAACAAGTACCTCAAATAGAAAAGAATTAAGTGCTCCAACCAAACGATAAAGTGACTGAATGGATAAGAAAACAAGAGCCTACATATGCTGCCTACAAGAGACTCACTTCAGATTAAAAGACACACAGAGACTAAAAGGAAGGGGATGGAAAGAGATGTTGCCTTGATAGACCTAGGGGGTATTGCACTGAATGAAATAGGTGGGATAGAGAAAGACAAATATCGCATGATTTCATGTACATGTAGAATCTAAAGAACAAAATAAACAACAAAAGTGGAAACAAACTCATAGATATAGAGAATATTTTGAGGGCTACTAGATGGGTGAGGAGTTGGGGGGACAGCAAAAAATGGCAAAGGGATTAAAAGGTACAGATGGATAGTTGCAGCATAGACATGAAGATGTAGAGTGTAGCATGGGGAAGATGGTTAATAATGTAATAAATATGTAAGGGGAAGAGGGGTACTAGATTTAGTGGGGTGATCACTTTGTGAGTTACATTGATCTCCGATCACTATGCTATACAACTGAAACTAGTATATTATTGTATGCCAACTATAATTGAAAAAAAACTCATTGAATTGTACAATGTAAATACAAGCAATTAATTATCTGTTATATTTCAATAAATCCAAAAAGAAATAAAAAAATTTTTTAAATAAAATGGGAAAAAAAAAATGGTAATAAATTAGATGGTGTTTCTGCAAATTCCTCTGTCACCTTAGTGCAAATTAGAATGGGCTTTTTTCTCCCCTTCCTCTGCCAGCACTGCTCTGTATCAGAGTCTATGGCTTACTAAGTAGAGTGTGGGCTAGGTCCCAGTTCTGACTCACCCCTTTTGCTGGCTGCTCTTGTTTAGTACACAACCTGCGCAACTGTGAGTGGAGGCCTTGGAAGGATGAAGACTGAGTAGTCAGGAAGGTTTCGTGGAGGAAAGCGGGACATGAATTGGTTTTAAACTGACGTCATGAATTTAGAGCAACTGCAAGAAGCAGTAGGAGACCTTCTCTGTTGGGAACTGTCGGAACAGAGATGGGAAAGAAGTGATGAAATAGAAGGGAAAGAGGCGAGTCACCTGACTCACGGCTCCACTATTTTAAAGATAAAATTAGGAAAGATCATTCATTTGAAAAAGTATTGAGCACCTGCTGTATGCAAGGAGGTATGCTGAATAGACCATGAAGATAATAATAACCCCTAACAACTGTATATAGTTTATAGTTTAGAAAGCACATGTGTTCCCAGCTAGGATGTTTGATCCACCTTCCAGAGAAGGAGGCTGATGTTGTGGCTGTCCCAGAACAGAAAGATAGAAATAGAACCATAATCTAGATATTTTGACTAGTTCAGAATTCCTTTCGTTCTAGATTTGATTCTTCCTCTTAAACATTTTAAAATTTAAGAAACTGTTTAAATAGAAAATACACTTGCTTGGTTCCAAATTTGAAATGTACGATGGGAACATAGAGGAAATTCTCCCTCCCATCCCTGTTCTCCAGCCATCCAGACATCTAATTTCAGTGTTGTCTTAATTTGCAATTTTTTCATGTGAGTGAGATTGAGCATCTTTTCAGATATTTCAGAGATATTTTGTATTTTTTTTTTCCTATGAAAGGTCTGTTAATTTCCAGTGACCAATTTTCTACTTGGTAGTTAATAACTTCTTTTTTTATTTGTAAGAGTTCTCTGGGCATTAGGGAAATTAGCCCTTTGATTTTATGGTAATGTTTTCATTTTATATTTTCGCTTGGTCATTTGTCTCTTAGAATTGCTCTTATCGTTTTTTTTCCCCATGCAGGTCTTTTTAAATGTAGTTGAATTTACCTTTCTTTCCTTTTATGACTTCTACTCTTGAATCATTCTTAAGCTAGTGTTGAATTAAATACAGTGGATTCCTGCCTTCAAGTTGCCCAATAAGCCAGTAGGAAAATCAAGAAAAATACCTAAATAACCATAGTATGTTACCATGTGGTTACTACTTTAATGTGGTACAAAATGTGATTTCTCCATCTGTCTATCCAAATCTAGTTATTGCTCCATCTGTCCATTTACCCGTCCGTTTTTCAAGCTTTTATTGAACTCTTTCTAAGAGGCGACATTTTGTGGTGATAAAGCATGTAGATCAAGATGACAGACATCCAGATCTGAAACTCAGCTGTCTGTTTACCCCTCTGTGACCTTGGGCAGGTTACTTAATCTCTCTACATTTTTGTTTTTCATATTATCCCATGAGATAGTACAGAAATGTAGAATGTGGAGGGGTCAAGGATTAGAGATTGAAGAACAGATATTGTGTGTAGCTTAGGAAAAGAGCTGTACGACAAGTCTGATGCCTGGATCTTTGATTTCAGGTGGTAGATTCTGAATTCTGACAAGGTCCAGAGGTGGTCAGTAGAGTGGTAGTAAAGTAAAGGCCCCTGGATTGATCAAGTGAAGGACCGAAGGGCTTGTGTTGGCTGGTCATCTATACAATCCTTGAAATCATCCAGGATGATGCCAAGACATGGGGTGGGGAAAAGCCTGTGGGCCTCTTGCAGTCTTCAATGAATCAAGGGAAGTGGCTCTGAGGAAGACAGCAAGGGAGAGGTAGAGTATGGACAACCAGAGCTCCACAAGCAGGTATTTTTATCTGGCTCTGGAGAAGTCATGCTCAAGAAGTGATGGTATGAGGTGAGGAAGACAGTCACTCCACCTGTGACCCTGACATTCAAGAGAGACACCTCCTTTGAGAAGAAAGCCAGGGAAAGGTGACTTTGGATAAAGTAACTTTTTGGTAGCAACCTCACAGCAGACAGTGGCCAAGTGGGATTGAAGGAGGAGACTATGGAGTGAGGTTTTAATAAGAATCTCAGACCTTTTAAAGCCTCAATTGGCATCCCTTAATAATGGGAAATGCTGTGGGTGCCAGCAGTGTCAGGGTTGAGAACAGCCTGACTGGAGGGAACTTGGAAGACTGCAGGGTGACCAGTATCATGAGTAGATGACATAGTTCTGTGATGCCTGGATCTCGAAATACCATAAGCTGGGGTTCTAGGGAATAGTTCTTCATTCTATGAGTTGACTCTCAGTTTGCATCATTACATCGAAAGTTCCAAGATTTTCCTCTTCCTCTTGTGCAAACAAACCACATCTTGCACCAGCCAAAGTCCATCTCACCTCTCAGCTATGCTAGGTCAACCACCCGGCCATGAGGAGTTTCATTTTCCTGGTAACTCAGTGTTTCTAGGAAACAATGGGCCCTTCACTTCTATCCCAGTTTTACTGACACATGATCATATATAATTGACACGGTTTATAAAGAACCATTCACCTGTTGGACATATCTCCAGATCTGGAACCTAAGAAAATGAAGTTGTAGCAGGATCAATTGAGGTAGGATACTAAGAAAGCTTTTGGGCAGGAGAACTAGGCAGGAGATTTGGGGATGAGGAAATGAGAATGAATGCATAATGTTTAAGGGAAGTGGTGATGGGGGACTACCTTCTTCTTTGAGTCATCTTCAGAGATAGTTTGAAAGGAAGGAAAAGGTGCCTTCAAACATTACACAGGTCTCTGGTCTGCTCTAAGTCCTGTTCTCTTTCATTGTGGAATCCATATAACCCTGAAAAGGATGCTGATTGAAAGAATGACCAGCTGACAGAGATGCTGATGCAAATAGTTGATAGTAGTATTTGATAGTAGTAACCAAATTCTTAGAGTGTGACCATGAGCCTTCTAGCATCCCAGTATGAGAGAGGACACTCCAAACTCCTGCCAAATTCTCCCAGCTGAAAACAAATCAGAGAAGACTTTCAACTTTTATTATGCTCTGGCTTCTGGCCATGGCACTCTGGTCTTTTAACTTTGAGTTGTAAAAGTATTCACAGAAAGCTCTGGAGAGGACAATAGAATTGGTTTTTAAATCACCTATTTCCTCCAGGGGTATGAAAAATAAAGAGTGATTTCAAGTTTTGTAAATACAAGGAAACCAGAGGGTGCATGTCAAAGCCAATGAGATATTTCCGCAACTCGTACAGAATTCTGGTGTGTGTGCTTTGTGCTAGGTTCCATTGAGGGGGAGAGAGAGCAGTTGCCTGAAGTTGGAGGTCCGTGTCATGTCCTCTAGGCTGCTTTAGGGCTACCTCCTTCAAGCTGGGCCATCCTCTCTGAACTATCTATCTACGTGTGCAAATGGGGAAGGAGGCCCTATTAGACAGAAGGCTGGCAGTGTAGGGTGGAGGCCATGGTCTCCTTGAGGGAGAACAACCGGGAAGAGGGCATCTGCCCCATCTGCCAGGAGCACCTGAAAGAGGCAGTGAGCACTGACTGTGGACACTTCTTCTGTCGAGTGTGCCTGGCCCAGCATGTGGAGAAGGCCTCAGTCTTTGGAGTCTTCTATTGTCCCCTCTGCCGGAAGCCCTGTTCTGAGGGAGTTCTTGGGGCAGCCTACATCTGCCACAGCCACCAGAAGAAAGTGTGCTGGTTCTGTGAGGAGAGTAGACTTCTTTTGTGTATAGAATGCCTGGTGTCCCCTGAACACAAGTTTCATTGTGAGTTGGCCATTGAAGATGCCATCAGCCATTACAAGGTAAGGCTGGGTAACTATCTCCCTGAGTTACTCCTTTCCACCCTCTGGCCCTTATGCCTGGTATATCACAGAGGCTCAATAACTGACACTTTTTTTTTTTTCTGCTTCATCCTATTTGGACCTTTGTTTTGCTTTTCCGTGTATATTTTGCTACTGGTGTTAAAGTGTCAATGTATTACTGTATAGATTAGAAGTGGAATGAGGGAATGAAAGGAATCAAAGATGACTTCATGAGTTTCTAGTTTGAGGCACTGGATGGATGAGGCACTGGATAAGGACAGGGAGAACAGGTTTGAATGAAACATCAAGTTTCATTGAGGATAAGTTGAGTCCAACTTGAGACACGCCGAAATAGGATCTTAGATATGCAGTTGGATATGAAATCTGGATCTCCAAAGAGTGTGGGTAGTATTTCCAGAGCCTAAAACAGGGACCCATCATAATAAAGACATTTAAATCCAAGAGAATTGATACAATATCCTCAGGAGAGAGTCTAGAGAGAAAAGAATTTCCAAGGTCCTGAGAAAGGCTATCATTTAGATGTAAGGTGGAAGAGGACCCAGCAAGTGAGACCTAGCAAGGCAGGAGAAAAACGAGGGGAGAGGTGTTCCAGACGCTAAGAGAGAAGAATATGGTAAGATGTGATGGTAGAGTATGTTGAATGATGCTGAGCACCCCAGTAAGACAGGAGGTGGAGGGGTGAACGCTGGGCTAGGAGCAAAAGAAAGTGCCTCCAAGTGTGGGTAGTTTTGCAGTTTGGGAGATTGCTTGAGTGTTCTAGTTTATTTTCTCAATAACATATGAAGAAAGAACATCAGCAGTGTGGATAGAGATGGGTTGTGTAAAGTTTGAAGAGAGAGGAGTGGGTGTGATATACTTTGGGTAACTGAAACTATGAGAGAAACTGAGTAGGACTGGCAGGCAGTTTGGGGCACCAATCTGAGTTTTGAAATGGGATTTAATGTGTTTCATGAGGCTGCTTGAAGACAGCCAAAGAAAAGGTAGGGCTTATCCAGGGATAAGGAGTTGCCTGAAGAGTAATATAAGGAGAGAGAGGCAAGGGAGTTGAGCGTGTTTCTGAAGGAGTGATTGTAATGGTGGACCCTGTGTGTGTTTGTAGATATTGATAGCGTAGGTGTGAATAAAGATTTTTTATGACTTCTCACCATGTCTTTATTTCTTTGAATTAAATCTTATTAATTAAATATTCTCAATTGTGTCTTTTATGAAGGAATTACTTAATCCCTTACTGCACTCCAGAAAGACTGAAAAATTTGCAATACTACGAAAGTACACCTGTTTCCTCACTGCCCAACCCATGTTGGAGTCAATCACATTAATTGTATTTTGCTGTTTTCTTAAGCGTGCAACAGTGACTGAAATTGTTTTACTTTGCTTGATTATGAATGCTGGTGATAGGCTTTTACCCATAGAAAGACTCACTATCTACATTTTCCCTTAGAATCAGAGCATAAATTCTACATGATTACATCAAAGCAGCTCATCTTTTAGATAATAAAGTATATTAGTTGTATTTAACCTCCATTTCCTTTTTATTGCATCATTGAGGGGAAATTTTAGAAATTTGTGTTTAAATCAGTTATATTTCTTTCTCAGAAATTCATCAAATTGATTATGCTGTTCTGTTTCATTTTTAAAGATCTATTAAGTCTAGTTTATTTGGAATTTAATATGATGTGTTGCATCAAGGATTATTCCACGTTAATTTTTCTTTATTCTGGTATCCAGTTACCCCCAAAACATTTCTGTGAGTCCTTCCACAATTATGTGTTGTTTTGGTTTGACATAAATTTTTGTAATTGCATAGTTATTTTAATTCTGGCCATTTATTATTTTTTGTTCTAAAGTTATTATATAGTTTTGATACTCGTTTTAAGTTTTTTGAAAATCTACCAGCATCTTTGCTATGTAGTATTTTTTTTTATTATCTAATGTTCTCACTGTCTGTCTTTCAGAGGAATTTTCTTGTGCAATGCTTCCAAGTTCTATAGAGAATCCTCTCAAATTTTAATTAGCATTGCATCAAATTCTGTTGATTACATTAAGAATTGCAACTTTGGTGGCTGATTTGGTCTTCTTGACCAACAGCAGGACATGTTGCTAAGCATTTTCTGTTACATTTTTGAATCAGATGTTCAATTATCTTTATTTAAACCTCATATTGAGGGTACCTATACCTTTTGTAAGGTTCATTTTTTGGCAATGGTACTTGTAGATTCAAATCAGAGTCTTTGCTGAGTTCCTATATCCTTTAAGTTAATTTTCTAGATGAATGATCATGTGGACATCATCAGGTTTAGTCATTATAGCATTGTTTTTCCTCATCATATGTAATGGGTCATATCCGTATTTTGGAGCACTTGTAGCTCTTAAGGAATATTCTTTTTGAAAGTTGGTTAATTTTTTTTTTTTGGTGATTGTATCAGGGGAAGGTATTTTGTTCTTTGTTAATCACTTTTTCTTTTATGCATTTTGTTAGTAAGCCATTTGAGAAAGAATTTCAATCTTGCTAGGTTTTCATGTTTCATCACTACTTACTGCCTTTTCCAGTCAATTTTTTTCTGTGAAATCACATTTTATCTGATGTTTGATAGGATCAGAAACTTGAAAAAATTATTCATTAAGACAAAACAGGTCTTGTACTGTTCCCTATGTTTCAATTTGTCTTTTTTTCCCTGAGAAATATTTTAAGAAAATAAAAGTCTGTAGAATTTTGCATTTAATTCTAATGAGTGCCTTAGTCACATGATATGCACTCACTAAACATTATTTAAATGCAAAAATGGATGAATAAACAGAAAACCTTACCTTATTGATTCTGAATATTATAAATGACAGATCTGTATTTTCTTTGATTATTTCATACATTTACCTTTATTGTTATCCTTGTTTCCTTTTTTCTCTTACACAGTGTTTATAGTTGACTTTAAACTCTTCATTAAATTTTAAGCTACACCAGAAGATAGGACTATGACTTTTTGGACTGGATCTTAGAAATAGGCCTGATTACAACAGGCAGAAATAGATAGTATTCTATCCAGAGGGAAGTGAAAGATAAGCCTTGAAGTGTGGCTGCATGGAGCATATTCAGGAAATCACAACCAACTCTGTTTAGCTAGTGTAGAGAGCATGGAGGGAATAGGGAGAGGTAAGGGTAGAAATATAAATTGGGGTTAGGTCATGGAGAGCCTTGGATTAAGGAGTTTAAGCTTATCTTTGGTAATGGGATACTATTTTGAAGAGAGGAGTAACACAGGTAAAAGATGAAATATTATGGAGATTTCAAGCTGGACGACAGACAGAATCGTGGGTCCAATGACAGAATTACAGAAGTCAAGAATAGCAGACTGTACAAGAAGATGGCGAAGGGGATAATAAGTTTGATTTCTCCAGACTGATTTTGAGATGCCAATCGGGCTGTAGGAGATTCTTAACTCTCAGCTGGAAACATGGGATTGATTGTTTAGAAAAAGATCTTATTATGATAAATATATGAAGCTTCCAGAATGGAAAGTTAAGAACACAGTTTGCAAATAGAAAAGGACTAAGGAAACAACCTGAGAAAGGTCAAAGAAGGACAGGGGGTAGAGGGGTAGAGTGGGTGGAACATGACGGGAGAATTACATCAAAGAAGAAGGCACCTTTGGATTTTATTTCTGGAGATCACTGGTGATGCTGGAGAGGAAAATTTCAAGAGTGATGAGAAACAAAACAGATGGCTGAGGAGCAAGGGATCATGAGATCGTGAAGACAGCGAGAACAGACTACTCATTCAAGAAGTTCAACTGTAAGGGTAGAGAGAGAGTAGATTGATGAGGTAGCAAGGTGAAGATTGTTTGCTTGCTTATGTGAACTTTGTGAGACCTTAACTTTTGTACTCACACAGCAATTCTTCAGCCCAGCCCAGCCTCCCCCTCACAGTGGAGATACATGAGTGAAATCCACCATGACCACTTACTGCCTTCCACTTTCTCCCTGAGGGCTTTGTTATTTCTCTGCTAGGAAATGCCTGCAGGTAATACCAAGTGATGTGGCAATTTTTTAATAACTTCCTAGTGACATCTTCGTCTCCTCTGAAGCCTTTCGTTTGCCTGAATGTTCTTGCTGCTCTCTCACTCACAGTCCCTTGATCTTGATTTCATCCACAGACTCTCAGGGCCAGAAAAAACTTTCAAAAACATCTTCTCCAACCCCAGCCTCTACCTCCAGTGATGTAGGAACAAGGCAAAAATGACAAAAAGTTAAAAATATTGCCCATAAACAGCCAACAACAATAAAACCTCCTAAATTTTTTTTTATTTTGGCCTGAGGTTAGATTTAGTTAATGAAACATACACTTTTCAATTAATAGCACATCCTTCCTTTTAGTCCACAAATTCTTGTTCTGTTTTATTTGATGGTTGCATTCAATCATCATTCCTCTCTTTCTCAAGAGCAACCATTTAAAGTGTTTGTTGTATTTTTATTTGTAGATGGTTTGGTAAAACACACATTACTATATTGTGTGCTGGTATATTGAATTAACAAAATTATAGGCCTCCTTCTATTTCTTGCATTTCCACTCTACCATGTGTTTAAGGTCAGTCCGTATTTTGTGTGTCATATACAATTGGCCCTTAACCATCACAAGGGTTAGGGATGCCTACCCACCACACAGTAAAAAAAATCCCATATCACTTCAGTTGTCGTCCCTCCACATACACAGATTCTCAGCAATATGTAGTCCATTGTTGCTGACAGCTGCACAGTATTCCATAGCAGGCATCTGCCACATCTGTTTTCCCAAGAATGGACTTTACATGTCTCCAGCTCTCTGTTACCACAAACAATGCTGTAGTGTGCACATCCTCTTAGGACCTAAGTGAGGAATTCTCTGGGATATTTAGCCAGAAACAGGACCACTGGCTCAGAAAGGAAAGCACACAGGTGGCCAGGACCCTCACCAGAGTAGCTGGGTCAGCGCACATCTCACCAGCCTGCAATATAGTCCTTATATCCACATACGTCTCTCTCTCTCTCTCCCAGGTGTTATCCAGTTGTCTAATTTTTATTAATCTGATGAATACCAAATAATGTTTTGTTGTGTTAATTTCCATTTCCCTAATCACTGGTGAGCTTGGGCATTGATTCACCTGCACTTCAGCTTTTTCTATTCCCTCTTCTTTAAATATTCTTTGCAAATTTTTCTCTTGGGTTCCTGTCTTTTTGTTGGCTTGTAGACTTTCCTTTTCATATTCTACATTTAAATCTCTTGTTTTAACACCATAGATATCATCTCCTAGTCTGTCATTTCTCTGTTAATTTTTCCCATGGTAGTGTCATCAAACAGTAATATTTAATTTTGAAGTAGCCAAATTAAATAATGCCTTCGTAGTTTGTGCTTTGGGAAGTTTACTTAAGACATCTTTCCCTCCCAGGTCACAAATTTATTCTCTAACATTATTTTCTTTTAACTTTGTAGTTTCACCTTTCATATGTAGATCTTTAATCCATCTAGAATCTACCTCCACGTATGGCTCTAGGTAGGGATCGGCTTTATTTTTCTCTATTATTGCAAGCCAGTTTTTTCAACACCATCTACTACAGATTCTATCCCTTCTCTTCTTGATTTATGTATTACTTTTTCTTTTAAATTCCTTTGTAAACATGAGTCTGTTCCTAAGCAGTCTCTTCTCTCATTTTCTATTTGTTCTTGCACCAGTACCATGCCATTTTGTTACTATGGCTTTGTATGCCCTTATATCTGGTAAGGTAAATACATTTTGTAGCTAATCTAACAAAGGATTACAAAAAGAATGCTTTCAGCGTCTTTTGTTGATGTCTCTGCCTTTCTTCCACATTGCTTTTCCTCATCATTGTTCATTGTTGATTCACTAAAGGCTTATGTCGATATCAGTATCAGCTTTGTTTACTTTTGCTTCCCTTGTAGTTTAGCAAAAATCTGAAAGAATTTTTTTTTTAGAAATGGAAATCATTCATTTCTAATCATCATATTCTTAAATCATATATCCTTAAGTCATCTATTCTTAGTGTCAGGAACACAGTGACCCATCCAGACACTGATTTAAGATTTAGAGAGAGGTCACATGCTTCCCTGGACAATGGGTTTGCCTCTGATAGAGGGCTCTTGTCCCTCTAAAGTGGTACCAGAGGCCTCTCATCTCCTCTGTAAGTCAATGTCTCTAAACTGTCTTCACTTGTTGATGAGAAGTAATGAGAATTGCTAATGATCAGCATACAACTCGATGTTGGGAGAAAAATACCCTGAAGTCAAGTAGAGAAGATTCTGTTACTATGTTATTTTTGTGTAGTTAAGGCTTTAAAAAAATTACTCATTGCTCTTCCTCATCAATGTTCTTTAAACTCATGTTCCTTACCCCAAGCAAGACACTTCAAGGGATGCCTGTTTTTAGGCAGAATCTTACTTTAGCCTCATATTGGGCTCAGGACCCCGACCGCGTTCCACTGAGCACAACCATCACCCCCACTCTGTCTCTCTAGGAACGACTCAACCGCAGGAGCAGGAAGCTCAGAAAGGACCTTGGGGAACTTCGGCGACTCCGGGCTCAGGAGGAAGAGAAACTGCAGGCTATGCAAGTGGGTTTTAAAAAGTCCTGGGAAGGATTACCTCCGAGTGTCCCTAGGTCCCTTACTCCCTGTTCTGGCCATTTGTCTGTCTCCTGATACAGGGGGAGGTCTTGGAGGCTGGAAACCTGGGTGCTGGGCTCGGCTGACCTCAGGGTTTGCTGGTTGAGTGACCTGGGGCAAGTCGAGCCCTCTGAGCTTCATGTGGTTCATGTGTTAAAAGAAGCCAGTCCCACTCCACCTAACTCCTGATGAAGATCATACGAGACAAGCAGCCCCTCATTTGAATATTACTATACAAAGCACAGGTCTCCGTCTCTGGCAGTCTAACTTTCTGTCCCTCTTGCTCACTTACATTTGGGGTCTCTCCTCACCCTATGACCTAAAGATTGTTAAAAGCAGGCAGTAAAAGGCTAGAGCTGATCAGGGTGTGTGTTTATGTGTGTGTGCCATGGCATCTGTGGATATCACAAGAGCAAGAGGCAGGAAAGGGTGGTGTCTCTCCACTTATAAGGATCACAGCTGCCTCTGTAATACCTATGACATGCAGAGGTAATTCCACAAGGGGAAGAAGACTGAGGAATCAACTTTCTCACTCAGATACTGAGAGACTGAAGGGCCAAGAGAGAGCCATCTGACAAGTGAATCTTAGGGGGTCCCTTTTCTGTAGTTTCAGGTAGCCTGTGGGCCCCACAGGCTGGAGGCTAAGATGGAAAACCAGCTCCAAACTGAGAATCAGCCGGATGCCCTCCCTCAGCAGTGGCCAGACCAGCTGAAGGGCATGCCAGCAGAGGTGTCCGGAATCTTTGACATCTCCAGGACAATAACACAACTCAGCAGCCTGGTTACTGATCTAGAAAGGACGGCCAAGAAACTAGATGCCAACATGCTGAAGGTGCATACCACAAGACACCTTTCAAAGACAGGGATTCTCCACAAATTGTGGGCAGCCTACCTGTAGCACTCTTCTGGGATGTGAATGGAGGAGCTTCTCTGTAACGTGGTGGTGGCTAGTCCAAGGCTTACACAATACTGCTGCAGCAAAGTGGGGTGCAAAAGAGAGGTGCCATTCCCTCCAGTTCTCAAGATGACACCTTGGGGTGGCATCCAATAGTAGGTTGGGGAAGATATTGGGAGGTGACAGGAACTTGAAAACCAATTGTGATTCTCACTCTCTGTCTCTCTTCTAGAACGCCAGTGACTTATTGACCAGGTATGAGCCGTCCCATCTTCCTCCCACATGTGCTTACACATACAAATCCACACAAGCATACACATCCACATGGGCTTTATCAAAGTTAAGGAGATCCACTGTTCTGTTAACTTTTGTATCTTTGTGCTACATGGCCAGTGGAAGATTCAATAGAATGTACTGAAGGATTTCTTTGTTTCTAGGAGTGTTCCTCAAAAATTAGGAGCTTTTTATCCCAAGCTATTGAAGAGTCAACAAATCACTTCTTCAGCCATCCTCAGCAACTTTGACCTGTGCATTCCAGGCCACCTCATCTCAGCCTCATCTCATCCTCCTCGCTGTCTTTCCTCCAATCTGTCCAGCCTCCCATTAAGTCTACCCAGTGCACCTTTGGTTCTGCCATGTCCTGAACATGACCCCCTTTGCTCATCCCCACAGCCACGACCTGATACCTGATCATCTGACACTTGGACAATAGTTACAGCCTCCTTCCTGAACCAAATTCGAGTTTGTGGCTCCCCCTGCAGAGGTCGAGATGCAAAATTTCCACTTTGCCTGTGAACTCAGAGTAGTGCCTATCTCTCACAATCTCATATTAAAATAGAAGTATCCTGGCACTTGGGGGGCCACCTCTGTACATGGAGCTGGCAAGTCTGAGCTCCTGTAGCATTGTTGTCTCTACCACTCACATGGCACTTATTATTTTGTGGGCAGACAGATTCTAGTGTGCCCACCCCCCCATGATCCTCCTCTCTTGGTGTTCATGCACTTGTGTGATTCCTTCCTCTTGGGTGTGAGCAGGACCTGTGACTTGTTTCAATAGAATATGGAAAGGTGATGGGATGTTACTTTCATAATTAGGTTACATTATATGGCAAAGGGAATGAAATGTCACTTCAGGGACTCTCTTTTGAGACTCTACTTGTGGGATTGGTGCAGTGAGTGGCTCTGTGGTCATTGGGCAGCCTCCGGGAGCTAAGAGCAGCCTCCAGCTTTAAGCCAACAGGAAGCAGGGGCCCTTAGTCTTGAAGCTGCAATAAAGTGCATTCTGCATGAATTATGTGTTGTAATTCAGCCTAAGTGAATGTGGAAGTGGGTTTTTCCCCAGTTGAGCTTCCAGATGAGAACCCAGCCCAGGTGACAACTTGATTGCAGCCTAGCGAGACCCTAAGCAGAGAGCCCAAATGTATGACCCATAGAAATTGTGAGGTAATAAATGTCACAGAAACCGTGACATAATAAATGAGTATTTTAAGACACTAAATTTGTGGTAATTTTTACAGACCATTGGATAACTAATACATTTATATATTAAGTATTTGCACATCATTTCTTTGGGTGAGTAAGGACAGTAGTCTGTCTTTGTGTCTCTAGTATGTGCTCAGTGAAATGTATTAAGTGGATGCATGAATAATCGAAAGTATAAGGGCCATTTCTTGATGCTCCATGTTTAACAAAGGGAGTCTTTAACTGGTATGTATTAAGCCCTTGCTGAAATAGCCAATACTATATTAGGCACTGAGAGATATAAAAAATAAAACATGGCTGCAAGGAAGTGCTGTGTTGTGGTGCAAAGAGTAAAAAATTTGACTTAAATTCAATCCCAGTCCTGACACCTAATAATTCTGTAACTCTGGGCAAGTTACTTAGCCTCTCTGAACCTCAGTATCACCCCCTCTAAAATGAAGATAATGGTACCTATAGCCTGGGATTGTATGAAGAATTAAATATTATTATACTTGCTGCATTGCTTAACATGTCGTAAACATTCAAATGTGGTAATTCTATCTTCTTATTCTATTTCTCCATCCAGAAGCTTTTAATATAACTGTAGAACCAGGAAAAACACAGAATAACAAGAGAGTATGTGACTGGTTAAATTAAGTGTCACAGTTGTTAAGTGCTGTGGGGATTCAGAGGAGAGACACCAGTGAGGATGAGAAAGTCATGGTTGGCTTTGTTGGGGAGGTGCGACTGAACAGTGGGAGAGAGATGAGAGCACCAGGTCAGGATAGCTCCATGAATGAAACCATGGAAGTAGGAATAAGCCACAGCATGTTTGAAGGAATATGAGACCAACTTGCTTAATTTGAAATATTCAGGAATGGGGAAGACCAGAAGTCAAGCAGAGGGTTGAATAAGTGACACCAACACATGGGCAGCCATTGAAAATTTTGAGTCAGGAGTGAAGAGAACAAGTGGTGTCTAAGGAAAACCCTATCTTGAAGTCATCAAATTTTAGAATCTATCCACTTCCTCTGCACTGACTCCACACTCAAAAACAGGTAAACTTAAAGTAAAATTACCCTACAGGAGGAGCAAGTGCTGATAGGCCAATATGAGTATTTTCACTCACTAGCAGTTTCATTTCTCATTGTAAAAAATAGAAATTGTCTTTCTGAATCCAAGTCACTCATTGGATGTGGCCAGCATTACAATATTCACCAGAACCCACTCGGGTACCTGTTTTTGAACAAAGCAGTGCAGCATAGTGGTTAAGAACTCTTGAGGTAGATATGGATTAAAATCCTGGCTGCACGATCTTGCCTGAGCAAATAACCAAAACTCAGTTTTTTCAACTTTAAATGGGGATAATAATAGAAGCTACCTCATAGAGTTACCTAGGTTAAGTGCCATAATGTGTGTAAAGTCCTCTAACAGGCCAGGATCTTCACACACATTTACCATAGAAGCTAATAGTCATTTTAAAGGACACGGCTAAAACCAATAAGAATAAACAGAATAAACAAAAAGATACAATGCACTTTTTAGTGGAATCCCAGATTTGGGAGCTTTGGATATGTTTTATCATTATATAGGGACTTGTATGTATCTAGTTTGTTTTTGTTTTTGTTTTTTAAATATACAGCACTTTAGATGAAATATTGATTAGAGAAAGCAACTCAGCTCCCTCCAATCCCTGGCTCCTGAGCTTCAAGTCTTTTCTACCTGCCAAATTGAGGTTGATGAATAGGACTTCTCAGACGACTTCTCAGCCTGGGCCTCACAACTCTGTGCCCTCTCCCTTTGAGGTTGCGCCTGGATGGTTCACTCCTCACAGGGGCCCAGTGGGGAGATGATAGAACATTTTAGTTTATGTCTGATCAGAATAAACAGATAGATTGTCAATGAAGGGGAAGTTTAAGCACAATAAAACACAACACCAACAAGGGCTAGAAAATGAAATGTATAGCTATAATCAACAGAACAAGTAATAACAAATATTAGAGAGGATGTGGAGAAAAAGGAACCCTCATACACTGCTGGTGGGACTGCAAATTGGTACAGCTACTATGGAAAACAGTATGGAGGTTCTTCAAAAAACTAAGAATTGATGTACCATATGATCCAGCAATCCCTCTACTGGGTATTTATCCCAAAGACTTGAAAACCAATGTCCAAAAAGATATTTGCACACCGATGTTCATAGCAACATCATTCACAGTGTCCAGTACATGGAAGCAACCAAAGTGTCCTATGATAGATGATTGGCTAAAGAAGCTGTGGTACATATATACAATGGAATATTACTCAGCCATAAGAAGAGATGAAATACTGCCATTTGCGACAACCTGGATGGACTTCGAGATAATCATGCTAAGCATACTAAGCCAGACTGAAAAAGTTGAAAATCACATGATATCACTTATATGTGGGCTATAAACCTAAAAGCAACAAATGAACAGGACAAACAGAGACTCAGGGACATGGACAATGGACTAGTGGTTACCAGAGGGTAGGGGGTGGGGGAGGAGGGAAGAGGTAGACAGGGTAAAGGGGGTCACATATAGGGGGTTAGGGGAGAGTGAAGTGGGTAAAGGGGATCATATATATGGTAGCGGAAGGAAACTGGACTCTGGGTGGTAATCACACAATAGAATATATAGATGTCAAATTATAATGTAAACCTGAAAATTATATAATTGCATTAACCAATGTTAATAAACTTTAAAAAAATGAAATGTGTTAAGACAATGTTTTCATTGTGCATAGAATTTAAAATTCCACCTTGAGACAACTGAAATCACTTTCCAGTTCTAGGCAGCCATGTATTAGTGCTCATCCCTGTCCCTGAATTAGCACCTGGTAGGGAGATTTCTGTAGTCACCAATACTCAGCTTTTTCACACCACACATGGCCACAGCCTCCCCCAGCACCACTTGGCTTCCTATCTCTCCTAGAGCAAGCTGCCCCAGATCCACACATCCCTAAATCCCCAGTTCTCTTCTTTCTTCCATCTCATCCCTCAGATGTTATTTCTTGTCCAGCCCTAGAACAGTCTTAATTGTTTGGACTAAGGATCACAGGTCATTGAATTCATCTTCCTGCCTCCACCTGGGATTGTTTAACCCAGCCTAAGGGTTAGGATAGGCTATTTCTGCTCCCACAGCTGAGCTATTTGAGATTCATTTCTTCCCAACATCTTATTCCTTTCATCTCACTTCTCCATCTCAGGTGGTGACCAACAGAGCAGGAAAAAGATTTCTCCAAGGGTTGAGTGTGGTCCTTGGGTTATAGTTTATGGCCATGCCTCCCCTGTCCCTCTTTCACTAAGGCCCTGCATCTTCAACTCAGCCAGAAGTGACACCACCAGGAGGAGGGAGGCATTGAGTGGTGCCAGGGGTGGGAATGGCAGTACGTCTGCTCATGAGGACAATGAAGATAACTCAGTCATCTCTTCTTCTTAAGAAGCTTCTCGCCCCCACCACCCTGCCCTTTCCTCATTCACCACACTCATCTTTTAGACTCACCCTTTCCCGAAAGCCATGCCCAACTCAACTCCTGCTGTTCAAGATGGGTTATGCCCCCCTCCTCTCACACCTTCCCTAAAACCCAGGTCAAACCCTTATTTCAGCACCCATCACCCCGTGCTGTAATTTCCTCTTCATGTCTCTGTCTCTTCCCATGAACTCCTTCAGACAAGAAACAAGTTTTTTTCTTTTTATTTTCATATCACCAATGGCTACCATACTGCTTCATTCACAATTAGCACACAATAAATGTTTCTTGAGGATATGAGTAAACAAACCATAATATTTTGGAAGAAAATAAGATGAAGAGAGGTGAGATGCCCTGCTTAAGATCACACAATTGGTTGGTCTAGAACCCAGGTCTTCTGTCTATGAATTCAGTATTCCTTCCTCTACACAGTTACTTCCGTGCATGGTGGGGATGGTGGTGAGAAAAGCTGGTAGTGGCCCAAGTCCTGGGACATCCTATCTACTGAGCATTGAGGAAAGGATTTGATCAGAAGATTAAAGGTCATCTCACCTTGTCCCTTGTTAAAGTCCTGACTATACTATATCATCTAAAGCAATAATTTCTGTTTCAAGTCTTCCAGGTGACTCAGCCAGAGGTCAAATCCATACAGTCATCTCTTTGAGCCCTGTACTTAAAGGAGGGTAACTTGATCCTCTCAGGAGCTCAGGAGGAAACTGGACCCTCGACCCCAGAGCCCAAAGAAGGGGAAGACCTTCCGAGTGAAGGAGGCAGTGAAGGTGTAGATGTGTTCCTGGGTGACAGCGTTGACAAAGGTCACCCAGCCCACCTCGTAGTCAAGAGACACCCGCAGCTTCCTGGGCTGCTCCTCCAGGGCCAGCCGTGTGGGGAAGGAGCCCAGGGCAGAGACAAAGCCCCAAGCCAGCCTCATGGCCCACACCCCCTCCTCTGGCCGCAGCCGAAGCTCCCCCTTCCGCCGTACGTCCTCACTGGCCACACCCACAGTGCAGCTGCCCCCGTGGGCCAAATCTACACTCACCACCCATGTGTGTCTTCCCCTTGTGAAACCATGGTGGGCCAGGACACAGGTGGCCCGGTCAAAACGCTGGGGGCTGTCTGGTGAGTTCTGCCATTTGTAGGAGAATCGAACCTGCTGGCGGTTCTCAGACAAGAGGAGCTTGGGGTGGGAAGTCTGGGGATCTAGAGAGATGTGAGCTGTGGGGGAAACCAAAAGGGAAATAGATGTCAGCAGACATGTTATCTCCTTCACGAAAGACCTAAAAAGTCCCCTAGGCACCCACCTATTAGTGCTATTATTGCCACAACGTGTATGGTATCTATGCAGACCAACACCCAGGAACTTGTTAAAAATAGGCTCTAAGGCTTCACCCCAGACCACCCAAAAGGGAATTGCATTTTTAGAAGGATCTGCAGGTGACTGGTATGCATGTTAAAGCCTGAACAGCCTGCCGCAGAGGACATGTCATTTTCCATATGCATGCTCCCCTTGGTTCTATTGGGTCTCTGGAAGTAGTTCTGCTCCCCGCAAGCTGGTCGACTCCCAAAGCTGGGCACACCTGCTCTGATCTCCTGCTGCTGACACATGACGGTCTCCTCCTCCCATATTTTGGATCTGGGGGGATGGAGACATTCTCCTCTCAGTCCATACTTCATAGTTCTTCCCAGGGCACCTATGACTCAGGTCTTTGTTCCTGGCAGGTTCTCCCACTCGCCCATGGGTTATTCATTCTGCCTCAGTAATTCTAAAACCGTCAGGGTCTGAGGGCCACTTTTTAACATAAAAACTTCTGCAGACTTCCACATATTGTTACTCTTAGTATCCATAAATTGAGACAAATTGATAAATTCAGATATGTCCATGGGTAAGAGAGTCCCTTCCTAAACTGTGACTTCTCAGGGTCTTTGGCTGATAGACTGTGAGCAACAGCCTTGAGTGGGGTCCTTTCTGTTCATTTCTTTCTCACCCACAGGCTGCTCTCCTTCTGTCATCTATGAAAGGACACCTGCAAGGGAGTAGGGCCTCCAGTCAGTTCTAAGAACGTGATCAAAGTTCTCATCTAGAAAGCCTTTCCTGATAGAACTTGTCCCATTTTAATTTAATCTTTCTACTCCCCTCATCATGTGTAGGTGAGAATATGAGCTTCATGCCAGGTGTGTGGTTTGTGTATGCTTTCTTCATGGTTCTTCCACAAGTCTTTGTAAGGTAATGACATGTGTGTATACTTATGTGTGTGTGTGTGCGTATTTTTTTCCTTTTCAATTTAGATTCTTCTCTCCCTCCTACCCAGACGTAGGATGCTTACCTGGTTCATAGTCCAACTCGAAGCAAAGTTTTTCTGTAAAGAGGAAATAAAACAGGATGAGACTTCATTAGTCTCACAGAACTACAGAACACTTAATGAGAAAACTAAGGCCCAGAGAAGGAAAGAAACAAAGAAAATAACGGAAGCTGAAATCTTCTAGACCAATGGTTCTAAACTTGAGCTTGCAGCAGAGTCCCCTGGAGCACGCGTGTTTCTGATTCAGTTGACTCGGGGTCAGACTGAGAATGTGCATTTCTAACAAGTTCCCACGGTCTGCAGCTGCTGGTTGAGAGCCCCACTTTGAGACGCATTCCCCTAGTCCTGAAGAGGCAGAGACCACGTCTGCCTTGCTCATCTCTGTATCCTCAGTTTTCCATGCAGAGCCCAGCACATAGTAAATGCTCAAGAAATGTCTACTTAATGAATGGATAAGTGGGTTAATTTATTTCTTGTTCAGCTCAGAAATTTGGAGAATAGTCTTTGATTAGAGTAAAATTTCTTTCATTGCCAGGTCACTGGGAGTATTGCAGGGAGTGAATTTGTGGGGAAAATTCCTCTAGGGTGACACTTTTGTAGGTGGGTCATTTAGAAATAGGTGGCATCATTCATGATGTCACATGTGTGGAAAAGTAGGTGTTGGCAGAGAGCCACATTCTTGACTCTCGGTGCAAATCCTCCACACCCTCTCTTACCACCACTCCCTGTTCCAGAAAAGGGCGGCACAGAACCAGACGAATGAGAGGGAAGTGAGGGAAGCCAACTACCATGGGGCAAAGAGAAATATTGTTGCTGGTTAGTAATTAACAGTGTTTATCATCAAAAACTTATGTACTACAAATGCTTTTATGGGTTTTTTTAATTATTGAGAATGATAGCTTTTATTAATCATTATCTTATTGCTTAATGCAATTAATCAGATTTATTTAATTGCTTTCCAAATCAGTTAAATTTTTTTCCCAGAAATCTTCACTTTTATTATTTCTCTTCATTGTCACATCATCCTGATTTTATGAATATCTACAAATAAGGAAACGAAGGCACTGAAAGGGTACAAACCTTGCCAGAAGTGACAAAAGCATGGGCAGTGGAGCATGGGGGCCATCTCTAAAGCCAAGCTTCATGGTCCCCTGTGCTGTGTAAAGGCCTGGGGTGTGCTTACCCAGAAACGTCTTCATCTCCCTCTGCAGTGGGAGGGCCTGCTGGGGGAAGTCCCGAATTCTCTGGCCCAGCTCAGGGGACACAGCCTCTGGTTTCCGGCACTTTCTGGTTTCACATCTAGGGACACAGAAATAGTGGAGTCTGGGAATTCTCCTCCTTAGTGAAACCTCCAGACTCAGCCAGTTGCCTTTGTCTAATTGGGCATGGAGGTGCCAATTCCCATAGGAAGACATACTTCCTCTCGGATGGACCCCACTGCCCGATCTTGGGCATGCATATCTACTGCTGTACATGTGGATGCACTTGAATATGTGAAAGTGTACATGTGAATTTTTATCCTTAATGTGAGAATGTTGTATATTTGTATGGCACTAATTGGGCTTGTGTGCATATGTACGTATGTGGGAAAAGAGAAGAGAAGAATTGTATCACTTACCTTATTAGAGTACTTCGGATATCCTAGGAAAAGAGAGAGAGAGAGAGAGAGAGAGAGAGATTGAGAAACAGTGATTCAGTTTCAACTTTCCTTCTCTCACTTTTCTTTTAATTAGAAAAGACAAAATACCATATTCTTATCTGTGGATAGAAAAGGGATACCAGATCCATAGAGTCACACGGTTTTAGAATTTTATGAGGCTTTCAAGATCAAAGAGCCCAACCGCTTATTTTTATTGATCCAGGTAGTGAAGTGGCCTACTCTGCTGTTAGAAGCAAAGGCAAGTCCCACTCCAATGTCTCCTGTTTCTCAGTCCTGAGTGTGTCCCCCTAAATCATGCTACCTTTCTGATTCCTTGTTGGGACCTCAATATCTCTCCTCCAGTGTGAGGAAGTGAAATAAACCAGGAAGAACTAACTAATTGGTAGGCAGTGGCACAGAAAATAGTTTGCCTTGGAAGTAACACCTGACATTTGTTTGCGTAGTACTTGATGCTTTTCAAAGTGCTACTTTCACTTTCATTAATTGTTGGAACCTCACCTGTGAGGTAGGTAAGAAAATTATCTTCCCTATTTGATGGATGGTAGAATGGAGAGACCAAGACCACAGAGCAACATGATCAAGAACTTTTGGGGAAGCCAGGACTAGAATTCAGAACTTCCTGTCCTGTGACCCATCTTCCACTGGGGATGCAGAGATGTATGAGTGAAGGAGACATGGCTTAGACATAGTGAAAATGCAAAAATATATATATATATATATATCACAGGCAAGGTGAGCAGGGGCAGGTCTCACCGTCAGGAGCTCCCTTGCTGGCCTCTCATTCTTTTCCTCCAGTTCTGTGATCAAGGAGCTGAACCGGCAGATCTCCCCAGCGACCAGGACATCAAACTCATCCCGTTGCTTCAAGATGTCCCCATCCAGCCTCTCCAACTGGGCTAAGAGGATGCTCTGTTGCTCCTCCAGGAACTGGCTCAGATATGCAAACTCAGAAATCACTTTTTGTCTCTTTGTGGCCACCTGAGTCTGAGGGGACCAAGAGAAGGCCAGCAGGAAGTTATTTCTCCTCCTTTTCCTTTTTCTTCTTTTTCCTTAATTCACTCCCATCTCTCTCCTGGCCCAAATCCACATCCTACAAGGTTTGGTGGTAAAATCAGAGCTCCCGGCCCCACCTCCAGGTACCCAGACAGACTTGGAACTGCAACATGGTTTCCTTTCCACCTGCTACGGGTTTCTGGGAGCATAGCCTCAGCACCATCTGCTGGAGTTTCTAAAAGGGTAGGCTGAGAGGAGGCTTTCACCTTTTACACACTATATGCACAACATTACAGGCACAATCTCATTTTAATCTTTACAGAAATTTAATCTCTACATCACAGAAAAATAAACAGGGCAGAGAGTTGCTTGAAGTCATAAAAGCTGGTTAGTGTTGGGATCAGGATTCAAAGTCAGATGGCTTCAAAGCCCTATATGCTGCAGTGCCTCAGTTTCAGGGAACCGCGGGCCCCTGAGAAAAGGGAGGGGCTGCGGAAGGGATGATGACCTACCAGGAGGACTTGTATCCTTTGACTTTCTCTTGACTGGATTTCTTGAACCTCCTCTCTCTCTTTCCTTAGACACTCAAGACACTTCTGTATTTGTTCCTGGAGAGAAGGAACATAAAATATATCAGAGGGAAACAATGATTTGCTAAGGGTGGTCATCTCATCCAATCTTCTGCCTCCAGAAATGGAATGACCCAAGGGAAGGCGTCGCTCCCTTAGCTGACAGCGCCTGGGCCTTAATTGTCCTTCACAGCTTCTCTCTTTGGGTCATTTTCCTCTTGCTCCTGTTCTTCAAGAATTCTGATCAGGACTTTCCCCATTTATCCTGTGCTATCATAGGCTGTGACTTGGTGTTCCCACTTGAGCCTTTCTTTCTTCATGTGAAACACCCTAATTTCTTTTTTCCCCATTTATCCTGTGCTATCATAGGCTGTGACTTGGTGTTCCCACTTGAGCCTTTCTTTCTTCATGTGAAACACCCTAATTTCTTTTGCCTTTGGTAAATGGCATCTGGGATCTGTCTTGAGCTTGATATGCCTTCTTTGAAATTATTACAACTTTCTCACATGTCCCAAAGGGAACACATCCAAATAACCCTCTCCTGTGAATGGAATCAATTTCCTGTGAATGATTCTGAATGGGAGAAGAAACTTGGATAATGCAAAAATAACTGATGAACTATTCTAAAGTTGCCGGCTCTAGAGTAGAGTGAGGAGGAGGCAAACACATGCAAATGCTCATATAGGTAAATTTAGAAGTACATATAGAATTCTCATCATCAAATGTTAATTAACTAATTGACACATACACACACTTGTGCTAAAACACAATATATAAACAGCTAAAACCAGCACTCATTTAATGACGGACAAAATTACACGCCACATATATTTAGTTAACCTGCATATGTGTAAACAATGTGTAAGCACCAATTTATTCACAAATATGAGCACTCAAACAGTTACATTTACACACTCAAATAATCAGACCTCCCCCAAACACACCACATGCACTGGTAAATATGCAAACACTAATAAGTATACACACCTTTTGTGCAATCATTCCCTCAAATACAAACTCAGACATCCTCAGACATTTCTGACTGATCCATTGCGCAGACACACACACTCACATTTTGATCACTCATCTATTCAACAAATATTCGTTGAGTTCTTATTATGTAATGGCCATAAGTAAACCACAAGGAACATGCTTAAAATTTAAACACGTGATTTACCATGACTGAGTATATTGCCTGGGTGATGATAGAAGTAAGGAGATAGAATTTGACTTCATAGTAGCCCAAATAATCCACAGCTCTGCTCTAACTCTCTTAATCCAGACCCATCCTGGGAATGCCCAGTTTGCCCTCTCCTACCCTGTAGGGACCTGCTGCATCCTCCAGAAAGCGTACAGTGTGGGTTCGGTGCTCCCAGGCCTCCCGGCACACCACGCACAACTGCATCTCATCATCCTCACAAAAGAAGTAGATTTTCTCCTGGTGCTCGTGGCAGGTGTCCTCTTCTGAGCCCGGCCTGGACACCAGCTTGAGGCGCTCTATGTTCTCTACCACGCTGGCCAGCTGCCAATTGGGCCGGAAGCTCCCTGGACGGAAAGGCTCCTTGCAAAGTGGGCAGGTGGGAGGCTCCTCAGGGTCTGGGCCCGGGATCTCACAGTAACGGGTGAGGCAGCCACGGCAGAAATTGTGGCCACAGTCAATGGTGACTGGCTCCCTCAGGGATCCTTGGCAGATGGGGCAGTTGACCTCATCTGCCAGGCTGGTCACAGAGGCGACCGAAGCCATGATGCTGCTGCACTTTGGCTTCCTCAAGGTCACTCTCTCTGCTTGGATGAGAAAAAAGGGCTAGGAGAACAGTGAGGACACACACTCACACACCCACATGTGCACACAGTCAGAAACAGGTACATCTTAAATACACACTGACAGCGTCGTGGATACACACACACATGCATGCGCGCAAACACAAAGGCAAGGCACCACTTGCATCTCTGGTGGCCAGGGCTCTGCTGTCCTCTTTCCAAAGGAACAGATACACACCCCCCAATGTCAGGGACAGAGAAATAACAGAAGAGGGGGAGGAAGAAGAGGAGGAAGAAGGGATCACAGCATTCCAGAGATGGCCTTAGTTACTCTCTGGACCAGTATCCATGACCTGAGACTTGCAGCTCCTTCCGGTCCATCCAGAGACACTCACAGCAGAAGGAAAGTGGTGGCATCTTGACCCTCTACAGTTGAAAGGGATCGTTCTTCTTTTGGGAGGCAGGAAGAAGACTGAGTCACAGAGCAGTGATGCCACCCCAGCCTCCCTGCAATATGACTAGCTGTCTCCAGAGCGATTGGAGGTATCAGCCAGCCCAGGAGAGTGTGGGGACCCAGATAAGGTGGTTGTGCCCGAGAGAACACGGTACAGGCAACTTCACTGGTGATGCCTCAAATGGCCTGCCACAGAGTTCCAGAGGGGTTGGCAAATACCCTGTGTGGGGAGGAGGAAGAAAAATAGCAACAGCCAGCCTTTATTTATGATGACTGTATTCCTCACACTGAAACATAGGATCTTATTTCTTCCTCCTGTCTGTTCTGTGACATCAGTGCCATTAGGATATTAGCTGAGCTCTCGGCCAGGTTATTTAGCTTGCCCAAGGCACACAAGTAGGAAGATGGGCAGCCATAATTTGCACTCAGATCTCAGCCAGGTTATTTAGCTTGCCCAAGGCACACAAGTAGGAGGATAGGCAGCCATAATTTGCACTCAGATCTGAGTCTCAGAGTCATGCTGTCAAATAGAAATACAGCATGAGCCACATATGCAATTTAAAATTTCCTAGTAGCCAAATTAAAAAGTAAAAAGTAAAAACAATTTTAATATTTTATTTAGCCTCAAATATTATTATATTAACATTAATATCATATCACTTAACATGTAATCAGTATAAAAATTAGTGATGAGATATTTCACTTTCACTGGTGCTGTCTTTGAAATCTGGAGTGTATTTACACTGGCTACTTCTAAATGCTTAGCAGCCACGTGTGGCTGGGGCTCATGTGTTGAACAGCGAAGCTCCAAGGGCTGCACTCTTGGGCTGAGGTGGTAGGAGCAGGTAGGGTGGGAAGGGAAGGTGATGTACAAAATAGCTGAAGTGCAAAGGGAGCAAGACAGGGTGGAAGTCTGACCATCAAAGAGGGAATGGAAGGAATTTTTCCTTGGTTATAATTACAGTTCAGGTGAATGGATGAAGAACCATGACTGTTTGATCATTGTCTTGGCTTGAAGTTCGGGAAAAGCCCAGGGCTGGAAGCTGGCAAACTTGGATTAACCCCCCCTCTTCGGCTTTCTAGCTCTGTGACCTAGGGGAAGTCATTTTGTCTTTCAGTTTACATTTCTTTCTCTGTAAAAGGAAGGTAATCATACTTTTCCCCAAAGGTTGTCATCAGATTGGATATAATATAAAAATACTAAATGTCAGACAAATGTGGTTAAATTTGTTTATCTCATTGACTCATCGAGTTTTCTAAATTTTTTCAACATGAATCACTTGTATTATAATCCTTTGCCTTCTCCTACCTGCAGTTAAAAATGAAAATTGAAGTACAATGTTGCCAAAACTCCAGTGAGGACACTGATGTTGGAGGGTGGTGGGGTTAGGAGTTTAGAGGATATAAGGTGAGTCAGGAAAAGGGGGGCAGAGGAAGGGGTCCATGAGCCGTCGCCACTAGTGAACCTGCAACATCTGAACAGAGCCCCCAGAGTCCCGGGAGTCGCCACCCACTCCGGCTAACTTTGCTGCTGTGGGCGTGCCTCAAAGCCAGCAGTGTATGGCTCCCGCCTGCTCAGTCGAATAGAAAGCAGTGTCATCTTCTCAATCTTCCCACCCCACTGTCACTAAGGAAGGGATTCCAGGAAACCCCATCTCCCTGTGACCTCATGACATGTTCTGCTCCCCAACCCAGGAACCTCAAAGTCCAAAAGTCTGTCCAGGCCGCTGCTGGGAAATGCTGGGTAATTCGACATGCCTTGGAGTTTGGACCCACTTTGCTGATGGGTGGTAGCCAGGGTTCTGGGAAACACAAGAGGTGGGGCCAGGTGGATTCTCTGCCTGGACATTACTGCCTTCCTTTCTCTTGGCCTCCTACTCTTGTCCCTCTGTGACTCATGTGAAAGTGACTCAGTTTCAGAGAAAGAAAATTTATGTGGCCTGAGGCAGAGGTCTGAGTGAAAGAGCTGGGAAAGGCACTGAGATGCCCTCAACTTCCTCCCACAAGGGGGTTGCCTGTCTTGCCTGCAAGGGACCCCTGGAGGATGCAGTGACCACCTGTGGACACACCTTCTGCCGGCTGTGCCTCCCTCCACCCTCCCACAGGGGGGCCCAGCCTTCCAGCAGGGTTCTGCTCTGTCCCCTTTGCAAGGAGAAAGAGAAGACTGAGATCCTCATGGCCCCCGTGCCCCTGGGCCCTCTGGGGGAGACGTACTGCAAGGAACATGGTGAGAAGATTTACTTCTTCTGTGAGAATGATGCCGAGTTCCTCTGTGTGTTCTGCCGAGAAGGTCCCACCCACCAGGCCCACACTGTGGGCTTCCTTGAAGATGCCATTCAGCCCTACCGGGTAAGAAGTGAGACTTTAGTTTCAGCCTGCTCGGGACAGAACATCATGGTAAGGGGATGGGGCAGGGGTCTGGATAAAGGGCAATAGCTTCCACATTACAGAATCCAAGGCTGTTGGGACACTGGAGCATTCCCAGACTTAGGGGACCATGGTTTCACTTGGATGTGCAGTCGTGATAGAACACAAAGAGTTGTAGCCATGGCTTCATCTCTGTGGAATAAAAAAGAGCCTCTGTGCAGAGCAGGATCTCCTGCAGGCTAAGGGCTGGGTGTACCTCATCTCCCGGGATGCAGACTGGGTATGGGATTTACCAAGGCCCTGACCACAGGGCTCAGAGGGAAGAGAGGGCCTGGGAAGGGCAACCTGCAAGCACTGCTTTTCTTTTTGGGAAAGGAAGGTGTGGCAGTAGCCCATCTAGTCTTGGGGACATTATCGATTCCTGTCTGCCTCTTGGATCTCTCTCTTGTCATCCAGTCACCAGGTCTGGAAGTGGTTTCTTCAGAAGCATTTCTCAAGTCTTTAACTCTGCATTATCCCCACAACTACCAATCCAGGTTCTCGATATCTGTCACCCAGACTTTGCATGGTCTCCGATGTGTTCCCTGTCTCCACTCTCACCTTTCCAATCGCCCTCCAACCTGCTTCGAGGTAGATCTTCCTAAAACACAAAGCCTATCATATCACTCCCCTATTCATAATCCTTCCATGGATTCCTAGTGCCCAAAGAAGGCCCAAAGTTTTTAGGAAGGCACCCAAAGCCATTTGCAGTCAGGATCCTGCTACTTGTTCAGTATTATTTCTCAGCCACCCTTCCCAAGGCACCATGTGTTCAGCCAGACTGACCTGTACATACCTGCTGTTTTCTGAATTCCTTGTTTCTAATACTTTTCACATGTAGTTCTTTCCTCCGAGAATGCTCTCCTCTTCCCTCACTATTTTTTTTTTATCATTTTAACAGTTTTTAAATGTACAGTTCAGAGGCTTTAAGTCCTCTCCTCCCCTTCTCTTACCCAACTGGAAATTTATCTTTCAAGGCCACTGTAAATGTTTTCTGCTTTCTGAAATCCTTCCCTTGTCCCTATAGGCAGAATTGTCCCTCCTCTGCATTCCCAGCTCTCTGTGTGCCCACCTCGATTATTGTATTTGTTTATTTGTATTTTAATCATTCACGACTGATTCCTTCCATATATAGTGATCTCTTTAGGGACAAGGACTGGGCTTTTTTCACCTCTGAACTCTTCAGCACTCAATGGTGTGCCAAGAACACGGTAGACGATTAATATCTGTATGTTGAATTATGAATTAAGCCACCTCTTTCACCCATTCTTTTCCCCACAGAATCGTCTCAGGAGTCGATTGGAAGCTCTGAGCATGGAGAGGGATGAGATTGAGGACATAAAGAGTCGGGAAGACCAGAAGATCCAAGTGCTTCTGGTAAGGCCACATTATTGGCCACTTTCTTCTTTGGGGGTTTTCTTAACAGACTCTGGAGAATCCTGTTGTCATCTGATAGCTATTGCCTGGCTGGAAAGAACTGGAAAATTGTTCTCATTTATCTCCCTGCATCTGCACAAGGGCATTTGGGGCCAAAAGTGTGGAATCCCAGAACCTCAGAGCTGGAAGTGGTTTTGACTCTTCTCTTCCTCCTCCTTCTCTTCCTCCTTCCCCTCCTCCTCCTCCTCCTCTTTTTTTTTTTAAGAAATCTGCATTTATTTTCATACAGGTTCATTGTTCTATAGTTTCAACATTTTTCTCTCAAAAAAACAAAAGACTCCCAAAGCTTAGAACTGGATCACTTGGCCCTTTCTCTTCTTATCTCCTCTAAGTTCAAAATGCTTGCATCTCTTAATGGCCAGCATCCTCTCAGATCTACAGTTAGGCTCAACACATTCAAACCTCAGCACAATCTTCCTTGTGGTTTTAGCTTTCTTCGAGAAAATCGGCTTTGTCCACCCTGTCCACATAGCCACTCTGCTTCCGATCATAGAGCCTCTTTTTCTGGGCATACAGGGAATCCTTGCCCTTCTTATACTGGGTCATTTTGTGAGGCTGATGCTTTCCACACTTCTTACAGAAAGTCTTTCGGGTTTTAGGCACATCGACCATCTTTGCAGAACACCATAAACTTGGCATCCACGCTCCTTGCCTTGATCTGCTCGCACCTAATAGGAAAGGTGTTTTGACATCTTCTAATCCAAGACCCATCTTATCAGTCATATTTTTACAGAACAGAAAATCGAAGTCCATGAAAGCAATGCTCCCAAGGTCACATGGCAAAGCCCAAGTTTATGATGAAATGGCTAGAACCTGGATCTCTTGACTCTTAGTACATTGTTCTTCCCATTGCAGTCTGTCTGCCTGCAGGCCAGAAGGCGGATATTAGTGTCCTCATTCTAGTCCTGACTACAAGGCTGATCCTGAAGACAGCAGGCAATGATATGGCTATATCTGGCTCCTTCCCACATCTTTTCTTGTGCTACAAAGTTATTCATGAGGAAATCTGCAGTGTGGGAATTTCTGGTACCTTGACCAAAGAGACAGAGTTTTCGGACAGAAAGATTTCTCCAGCATCCCTCAACTCCCATCAAGCTCTGTAGATAGATGGTGACCTCAATGGCTAAGACCAATGCCGCACACTATTCTGATAAGTTGTGCTGACTCTAATTACAGCTTCCTCTCACTTCAATAGCTTTCTAAGAAATAACTATAATTATCTCCATCTGCTTCTGGGGAATGTATGATGGGGTTAGGATGGTATCATAGATGTGGAAGGATTTTTGAAAAGTTCAGCATGGTTCAGAGAGCAGAATGTGGCATTATTATTAGAATCTCTAGGTAAGACAAGAGCATATAGCCCTCATCATTAGTAAGTTTATCCTGAGACGTACCTACTTCTACCATAGTGTTATCTGTGAGGATGAATCTGGAACTAGTTACTCTCTAGTCCTCTTAATCAATAGTAAGTATGTAGAAGATCATCCTGGAAGCCAGCTCTGTGAGCTTTTCCCTAACCACATTGGTCTTTCTACCCCTGGCAGACTCGGATTGAAAGCAAGAAGCAGCAAGTAGAAGCAGCCTTTGAGAAGTTGCAGCAGGAGCTGAGGAAACAGCATTGTCTCCTGCTGGCCAGGCTGACTGAGCTGGAGCGGCAAATCTGGAAGGAGAGGGACGAGTACATCTCAAAGGTTACTGAGGAGGTCACCTGGCTTGGAGTCCAGGTCAAGGAGCTGGAGGAGAAGTGTCAGCAGCCAGCAAGTGAACTTCTACAAGTGAGAGACATTCCACGACTTTCTGGGATAGGAGAGGGATTCCACAGGAAGGGGACACTATGCTGTGGGCAAAAGATACTGGAGAGAAGCAGGAAAGGAAGATTATTTCTAATGGGAGGGAGTGATGGTTATCAGGTTCTCTTGTCCCAGAGAGGTTACAGAGATGCAGACCCCAAAAGGCTGGATGACCTGCCCATGCATTGTGGTCATGTCAAGGGCTTTGGAGTCAGACAGTCTTGGGTTTGAGTGTCGGCTCTTCCAGCTGTGAGACCTTGGCCAGTCTTGTAACCTCTCTAAACATGGAGATAATAATATCACCTCCCTCACTGGGTTGCTAAGATAAAAAACAATCTATGCAAAATGTTTAGCATGGTCCCTAGCTCACAGAAAAAAAAAAAAACTCAATAAATGGAGTCTATTGTGATTATCATTTATAGTATCCTGTTTCACATCAGGTCTGGTTGATAACTCTACCATCTCTTAATTGCTGGATGCAGGACACATCCCCAAGATAAGGCTGAGACGAATGAACTGACAACAGAGTTCCAAATTAGTAAGGAAGCATGATGTAAAAGAGCAGTATCATAAGTAGGTAATTAAACAGACACAACTTTCTGCAGGAGGAAAGTTTTGATCTTCTATGTTAAGGAAGAAAGGATGTACAGAATCTCTGATGGGAAAGATGTGTGGGAATTAAGTGCATGTTCTTTTTTATTTTGTAGGATGTCAGAGTCAACCAGAGCAGGTAGGGCCCACTCCCCCATCTCATCTCCTTTATACTCGACAGGGGGACTGAAAGGGAGGGGCACACAAAAGCAAAAGTAATCAGATGCACCGTCCCATTCACTCACACATAAACAGCCCAGACTTAAAGGTTAGTGTTCTAAAGGTGCATTTTTAAACTGACTGTTTGGTATCAGGGACACACTTTTTCCCCCAGAAGTGAAGTTATAAATAAGAATTATGTTTTTAGGATAATCTGGGAAGTTCTATTTAATCCCTGAAATTATTAGTGCTTGAGTCAGTATACAACACTATCAAAAGTGTAATGCTGGGGAAATTTCTATATAGAATATGATAAATGCAGAACTTTGGAATACCAGCCTGTTCTTTTAATCATTTTTCACATTCAACTTCTCTATTTCTTCAGAATTTCAAGTGCTAGGAGGCATTATAAATATATGTTCCTTTTCTTTCTTCTCTGCTATGAGCATGAGCAGTCTGCCCTGAGGTGAGCGGAGACACAGCAACTAGGGAATGCTTGTCATATGCTGTGTACTCTTGCATGTGTAGAGAGGCTTAGCCCAGGTGTCCATGAATCAGGAAGTGTCTCTAAATATTCTTTCAGAATGTTAGAGATTTAGATCTAGGAGGGCCTGAAAGGTCTTCTAGTCTGATGAAGAAGCTGAGACCCAGAGGCAGAAATGCTTGTTCGAGGTCACACAGCAAACAATAAGCAAGAACTGAGCTGAAACCAGATCAAGGGCTTTTTCACTGTAGTATATGGTTTTTTTACACACACACACACACCACCACCACCACCAATCCCTTTTCCCTTGTAATGAACAGCACATAAATTAGAAAGAATAATTTAAGTCTGTTTTTCAAATGGTACCATACTGCCCACTTTCTGCCCCCACAGGCCCAAACATTCTCTTAAAGGACCTATTTATAATTCTTAAGTAGTTACCATTAGTTCTTCTTAGGTCAACTGAAATGTTTCTTGCTTTAGTAGCTACACATTTCTAGCAGAGATAAAGAGATGATACTCAGTCTAATTATTCACCAAAATTAGTTTGATTTTAGCCTCACTTAGTCTGTATCACCCAAACATTAGTTTTGGAAATTATACCTGATTACCGACTTGTTTGCAGGTGTGAGATGAAGACTTTTGTGAGTCCCGAGGCCATTTCTCCTGACCTTGTAAAGAATATCCGTGATCTCCACAGGAAAATAGTTATCCTCCCAGAAATGATGGGTACCTTCTCAGGTAAAGGGGAAAGGCAACGGCTTTCGTCATTTCCCATTAGTTGTCCTTCTGTCTTCCATCCATCTCCATCTTTCCTCACCTTCAAAACCTACCTCAAGATGTCTTCCCTCCCTTAAGCCTTCCCTTAGTGGTCCCACTCTGCCCAGGGGGAATCATTCCCTAAAGCATTTCCTCCTCTCCCCAATGACCGGCACTAGGACTGAGAGTCCAGGGAAGTGAAGACAGCTTCTCTCTTGTTAGACCACAGCAGAAGCTGAGCCTTCTCCCATCCCTGTCCTCAAATTGTTCCCAGAATACACTGCCATTGGAGGTACCTATAAGAAATAACATCACAGATCTTTCTGTTCTGCTTCCCTCAGAAAACTTGGTGCGTCATCTGGAAACAGATTCAGGTAAACAGCTGGGAGTTTCGAAGGCGTTCCTCTATTTATCCATTTCAATCCAAGGCAGCAAACAGAGTGATTAAATATATGAACTCTGGAGCCTAATTGCTTGGGTTTTCTGTTCCACCTCTTGCTAATTATAAGACACTGGGCAAGTCATTAAGCTTCTTTGTCTCACAGTTTCTTCGGCTATAAAATAGAAAATATAATAATACCTACTTTATAAGTAGCTGGGAGGTAAATGAATTAATACATGCAAAAAGCTTAGTATAGTACCTGGCACAGAGTGAGCGCTCAACTAATGTTAGTTACTTGTATAGATCTTATATTTATTCAAAAATATTTATCAAACCCTTGTTTCTTGCCCAGCATTGTGCTAGACTCATTGACCTGAGTAAATATTGTATTTTTAAAAAATAGCCTTTACTTTGAAATTGATGCTTAATTTAGAAACTCTTTCCATAAGCATCACCTCATTCTGCTTCTCAAATTTAATGTGCAGAAAAATCACCTAGGGTATCCTTTAAAAATAGATTCTGATTCAGTAGGTCTGGAATGGGGCCCAAGATTCTGCATTTCTAAGCTCCCAGGGAAAAGCTGCACTTTGAGTAGCAAAACCTTACAGCACAGCACCACTTACGGGTCGGTAGAAGAGCTGTCATCCTTTGCCCTCACGAACCAGAAGGGGAAAGTGAAGTACAGAGAAGCCGGGCCAATGGCAGGCTGCACAAGGCGGTGCTCTTTCTGCCTCCCTCGTACTTCCTTCCGTGCTCCAGGGGCACTTTTAGTGCTGCCAGCTCTGTTGATGGCGCGCTCTCCTCCCTCTAGGGGTCGTCATTCTGGACCCTCAGACCGCCAGCCGGAGTCTGGTGCTCTCCGAGGACAGGAAGTCAATTAGGTACACCCGGCAGAAGCAGAACCTGCCCAACAGCCCCCTGCGCTTCGAGAGTCTCCCGGCAGTGCTGGGCTCCGCGGGCTTCTCCTCGGGACGCCACCGCTGGCAAATGGAGGTGCAGCTGGGAGAGCGCGGCGGCTGCATGGTGGGGGTAGCGGGGGAGGGGGTGAAGAAGAGGGGAGAACAGGGCCTGAGCACCGACGAGGGAGTCTGGGCCGTGATCTTCTCTCACCAGCAGTGCTGGGCCAGCACCTCCCCGGGCACCGACCTGCCGCTGAACAACATTCCGCGCAGCATGGCGGTCGCCCTGGACTACGAGGCGGGGCAGGTGACCCTGCTCAACGCTGAGACCCATGCAACCATCTTCACCTTCACCGCCTCCTTCTCCGGCAAAGTCTTTCCTTTCTTCGCCGTCTGGAAAAAAGGTTCCTGCCTTACTTTGAAAGGCTAAGCCCGGAGCGTTCGAAGGGCGGCATGGCCGAGAAAGCAGCGCTCTGGGATCCAGCTCCGCCGCCAGTCAGCCGTGTGACATTGGCTGATTAATTGTGCCATGGAGAAGGGAGGTTGAGTCCGCACGGCTGTGTAGTTGTTTTTACTTTCCGTCTTTCAACTCTCTGACGCCGCGACCCTCCCACTGACGCTCCCGTCTTCCCTGCACCTCCTAGTGGAAAACCAGAGGGCTAGGCGGTGCTGAGGAGCCAGCGGGGTTTTGGAAAAAATAAGAATCTAAAATAAATTTTTCGAAGCTTCAAAATAATCATCAAGGGAAAATCCAGAACTTTGTTGGGCTTGAACTGACTTTTTATTTCGATATAAAGGCTTCTGCCTTTACAGGTACTCTTCAGCCAGCCCTGGGTAGACCTGGGACCCCTTCCTTTCTGACACCCTTCAAGTCATTTCTCTTTCTTGTAGAGAATGTCCTGACAAAGTGAATGACAGAACCAGACTTCTGCATTTCAATGCTGTTGGGGCTAAGGAAAGACTTAAAGCCAGTGGAACGTCTATGACTAAGGCACAATCCTGTTCCTTCTTTCACTCAGGACTTGCCTAATAGCAGTGGAACTAGACCCCACTGTTTAATAAAATGAGGCAGTACCCTGTCAAATATTTATTATTATTACCATTGTTATTGGACACAGACACAGGCCACACGTTAACTTTCCAAAGCAAAGTATGACTCTGTAATAATTCCCACACCACCACCACCACCATCCTTTCTGATTCTAGCTCTCTCTCAAATTTAACACATTTCCACCCTCCCAACCCAACCCCTGAAGAAATCTACCTTCATCCCTAATCCAGATTCCCTTCAGTATGAGTCAACGTACAAAATGACTTTTATGAACCCTGCTCCCAAAGTGTAGGTAGGGTCAGATGTTTTAAACTAAGACATTCTAAACACTTGTACCATATGTGAATTTTATTTCGAAATTGTAACAGGAGTCATTGTGATGTGAATATTTACTCTAATTTAACTGGGCAAAAAAAAGCCAGAGGACTTGAGATTTCTTCTGTCCTCCCCTGTGACAAGCAGAACCACCATGTTTAATCCAGAAAAAAAATGAAATTGTTTGGTAGTCCAACTTAGTAGTAATATTGCCTAATGTTTGTTATAAAAGTAGTATGTGCTCATAGTTTAAAAGAAGATTCAAATATTTCAAAGAGTATAGGTGAGAAGTCCCTCTCCCCACTCAGCACTTGCCCTTATCACATCCCACACAATTGGTATCAAATTTTGTGTATCCTGCCATTTTCGTATACAAGTGTATTTAGCTTTATTTTTTTACACGAACTTACCACAAATTCTCTTTGCAACCCCGCAAAAGACAAACTATATGCAACCTGTGTTCATTGTAACACTTGTCAAACATTAAAGAGGTCAAAAAGTTTTTTTCAAAAATACATTTTCCTTTGAAACTTGTAATAAACCTGTGAATATATAAGACTTACTTTGTTTCTCTCGTTGTGTGGTTGAGAAATCTGGCACAGCTGGTCTTTATAATCACAGAATCTACAGGTCCTGGTCCTCAGTCCTTCAGTCTGGTGACCTTTCAACCACACTCAGGCTGTTTAACTTCCTCTGCACTGAACTAGTGTTTTAGACATGTAAGGCTTTTTTGGTTGAGTGTGAAATTGAAAAAACAACCGATGTTCTTTTAACTAAAATTACATTGGCATCAACTGAAACTTTATTGAATTTGGGGAGGGTTAGGAGGATTTAGAGAAAATTGACATCGTCATCCTATCCATAAACATATTATCTCTCTGGCTATTTAAATTTAGTTTTATGTCCTTTAATGAGATTGTGAAATTTTCTCTATAGAACAATTTGGTAATATCTAGTAACATACTGTCCTTTGACTCAGTACTCCCTCTAGAGAAATGTTCACACACGTAAACAATGAAACATTTTAAATAGTTCAGTACAACTTAAATTACAGAATGGAGAATAAAGTGTAATATATTCATATTATATGTTACTACACAACAGTTTGAATGAATGAATCATAGCTACATGTATCTATATGGATAAACTTCATTAGGTAACTTAGAACACTTGTCTGTAAATCTGAAGTATTTTACGAGAAAACAAAACCTGCTCTTCATGAAGAGTACATTTTGAGGAGGCTCTGATATTTATAAGGTTTGCATTGCTATTATGTTTTAATTATAACATAGTTGGTATAGAAAAACAATGTTGATTTTAATAAGTTAATCTTGTATTCAACTATTACTAATTCTAATAGTTTGTTGATTCATGGGGTACCTGTTCTGTAGGATAATTATGAGGTTTAAATTACTTAAGATGTAATATAGTTCTGGAAACCAACTCCAATGTGGGGCAGGGGTGTATGGTTTTCCTAAACTACCACCAATTCTTTGGATATCAGCTGGGTGTCCTACAATTTAACACAATTGTGACACTATCAACCCAAAGATAGCATCGGATTCCACAAGGACTCAGTCCTATAAGACTGCTCTCCTTTTCAAATGCCACTTGTAAGTCCAGGTTGTTACCTGGGCTTTTGACTGACCAGCTATAGAGTGGAGGTCCTATGAGTCTTGGACTTCAGATGCCAGTAGCAAGTCTAGGTTGTTACCTATACATCTGACTGACTGGCTACAGAGCGGAGGTTCCTACAACCCTCTCCTTGGGTTAGATTAATTCTTTAGAGCAGCTCATAGAACTCAGGAAACCCATTTACTCACTGGACTACTGATTTATTATAAAGGATACAAATCAATAGCCAGATGAAGAGATACATAGGATGTGGACTTTAACAAAGGAGTTTCTGTCCTCATGAGTTTGGGGCCCAGCACAGTGGTATGTGGAAGTGTTACAGTTCAGCCTGGAAGCTTTAAAAACTTCCTTCTTTTGGGTTTTTAATGGAGACTTTATTACATATGCATGGTTGATTAACTCATTGGCCACTAGCAATTGATTCACCCTCTAGTCCTTCTCCCTTCCCTGGAAATCGGGGTGGGACTAAAATTTCCGCCCCAAAGTTCACCACTTGGTTTTCCTGGCAACTGGCCCCCCTCCTTAGGTGCTTTCCAAAAGTCAGTTCATTAACATAAGCTCAGCTGTGGAAAGGGGCTTGTTATGAATTATAAGAAACCCATTTCACCTAAGAGATCAATATAACAAAAGATGCTCCCATTACTCTTATCATTCAGGAAATTCTAAGGATTTGGGGAGCTGTGACCCAGGAACTGTGGATGGAGACCAGACAGAGATGAGAAATATATATTTGGTCATTCAGATGTAAATCACAATATTGCAACAATTAATTGGCTTGGTATAGTGCTTGGCATCTAGTGAGCAGTTAATGTTGATGTTTGGCCATGTTGTAACAGAGTAAAATGCTCAGTCTTTCTTTGACTATCTTGTTCAAGCCTGCTTTGTTCCCATGCCTTCAGGCTAATAGCTTCTGTTAGTCTTACACACAGACATGCTAATTGTTAAAGGAATTCTGCTTGCCACTTGAATTTTATAAAAACAGCCTCTCCCAATTTCCCTTTCCCCAGACATAAAAAAAGCCTGAACTCTGTAAGATGGATTTGAGGTATCACCAGGGCTGTCATCTTCTTAGTAGGCACCTTCTCTATCAATAAACCTCTCCTTACTCTAAACTATGATGTTTTGAGTTTTGGCCTTTCAAAGTGTAAAGCACAGATTTGTACAAGTAAAAATAGTAACAGAGTTGGGACAAATTCCCTTAGATTGAGACCTCAGGGAGGCAAGAGGCTCAGTGATTTGTCTCAGATGACTGGTCTGCAGAGTCAGAATTAAACAGGTATGAATCCCTTATATGTGCACCAAACAGAACCAATTTAGAGACAAAGAGATCCTTTTAACCATTCTTTTTCTCATGTGTTTCTTATTTCTCAAGAAGTCTGTGGTCAAAATTGAAAAGTTGGGATAAGTCCAGCTCAGCATTCTAGGGCCAAGGCCACAGAGCTCATACTCAGAACCACAGATGAAGGAGTATAGCCAGGGGGTGGCTCTGGTCATGGTCAACTTTCCTGCAACTCTAAGGATGCATGTCCACTGAATTCAAAGAGAAGAGCACCTTTATTGCCTGGGAGCCGGAGGGAGGGAGGGAGGGAGGGAGGGAGGGAGGGAGGAAGGAAGGAAGGAAGGGAGAAAGGAAGGAAGGAATGCAAATCCACAGAACAAAATAATGACACTGCTGTGTAGATTACCTTTAACTTGGGTGTGTGGGCTCTCGCGAGTGAATATTATCTTTGTAAATCCTTTCTCTCTCACCCCATTACAAAAAAGACACAAGAGCTAATTGTCCTCGTGATGACATTAAAGCCACTGCCACCAGGAATTCTGAGACTGGGCGAGTGGCCCTAAGAATTATGCGAAAGTAACAGTGAATGCAAACAAGTCAAGGTGCCTGGCCCTTGAGATGTGAAGGCCTCCTGTTTTGATCTTGGCTCAGCCAATGACTTAGATCTTGGGAAAACCATCCCATCTGTCCAGGGCATAAAGAGCATACAAGATCCCTTCAAACTCTGAGACCTTGTGACTTAATTTATATCCTCAGGGTGCTGTCCATCTAAGTGCTGTTTCTACTCAATCGTTAAGTATCATTTTGTTTCTCATAGGACTGGGGACCAGTTTCACATACTTTCTTCCAGGTCTCTTAGAAAAGCAATGACCTCATACCTTTGTGCTCCAATGAGACCTAGAGGGAAAAGGCAATCTTTTTTTTTTTTAAGAAGGCCAAGGTTTAAGAAGGCCAAGGTTTTTTTTAAGAAGGCCAAAGGCCTATTTCTCATACTAGAGCAGGTACTAGGATCACATTATCTTCCTTATTATGCTATCTTCTGGGACAAAATGATAGAGGAACTGCATATTTGTTATGGAGTTTTCGAAATTTTTGTCTTGAATCAAATTTATAGATGATGAGCATAACTCATCCTGAGCTTCACTATTTTGTAAGCTCACTATTATGTTAGAAATAACAATAACATGTTTCTGCCAGTGGCAGTATGAGTTAAGTGGTTGGCCAGAATTTTTTTGCAGTTTCACAAGAAAAAGATGAGTACACTGAATGTTCAAGGAATTTTGTTTTTACTATTTAATCCTGCATAGCTGTGAGTCAAGGAAGCAATAGCTAAAGTGTGACACCATCTAGAATGTGATGCTTCCTCAAGTACAACACCTCTTCTGCTCCAGATTCCAGGTCCCAGGGATTATGTTTATCAATCTAGAAAGGTCAGCAGATGAAGTCTTAGACCAGTAACAGGTAGAGTCACAGCCATAGTTGAGACTGGCATAGAGCCAGGTGTCTGTGAGAGTGAGGACTGTATGTTCTAAGAAAGAAAAAGTTGGGGGAAAATCACCCAGTGGCACAGAAGACAGGAGGGAAACTTTTCCTGGGAATCCCTCTGAGAAACAGAATCCCTGACCAAGTATATGGACAGTGCTTTAGTTTGTGGGGTAAAAATCTCCAAGCCAAAAAATAAACACAAAATTGGTATTGGACTGGTACTACACATCTGGGTTCCCTGGCAGAGCACTGCATACAATGCCCTCAGAAAGCCCTGCTTAAGACGAGCTCAACATAAGTTATTAAAAACACATGAAAAAAGGACTCGCTTTCCCACTGGAAAACACAAACTGGAGGAGTACAACCCCGAGACCTTCAACTATAGAACAATCAGAGAACAAAAGAGACTAAAACTAGGTATTTAAAAATGATTAAAGAACTAAATTGGAAGATAAGAAACATGAAAATCTGGTTCAAAGAATCAAGTAGAACTTCTAGATATAAAAATATGATGAATGGAAATAAAGTCTTATGGACCTGATTAAACAAATGATTAAAAGCAGATTGCAGAGTTAATGAACTCTTAGAAAATGAACCAAAATGCAGCACAGAGAGATACGGAGATGGAAAATAGAAATAAAGTTAAGAGATTTAGAAGATGGAATGTGAAGCTCTAAAATATGACAAATGTTAAGTTCCGGAAGGAAAAAAAGAAAAAAAGGGAGAAGCAATATTTTAAGACATACTATTAATTTTCCAGAACAGAAAAGAGGTACCATGCATAGATTCAAGAAACACAGTCCTGAACAGGATAAATTATGACAAATCTATCCCTAGACACAGAAACTGAACAAAACAAAGACAAAGAGAAAAATCTGAAAAGCAGACACAGAAGACAGATTACCTCCCAAGGAGCAGACATCTCGACAGCAATAATAAGGAAGTTTTCTCAAACTTCTGAAAAACATTAAACTAAATTTCCATTCTGTTAAACTGTAGCTCCAGAATGAGGATGAAATAAAATCATAGAGGAAAAAAAGGTAGTTTACCACAAATCTTTGCTGAGAGATTGACTACCATTTCCGTCTCAGGAAGAGGGGAATTAAACCCAGAAAAAAGCAGGGGAGGCAAAAAGCAGTGATAAGCATGTGAGCAAAGATAAAGAAGCATTAACTCTATAGAAAACAATAACAGTGACTAACCGGAAGCATATTAAAACAAGGTATGCACGAGATAGTTTTCAGATAAATTAAACATCAAAAATTGAAGGAAAAACAGTAGAACTTTCAGAAGATGATATAGAATATCTCCATGACCATGGGGTAATAAAGGATTTCTCAAGCAAGACCAAAAAAAGGCACTCATTACAAAGGTATGGGATCGATAAATTCTCCAGCATTAACATTAAGAGCTTCTGATTATCAAGACACCAAAAAGAGAGTGAAAAGAGATCTCAAACTAGGGGAAGACATTGGCAATACACATAACTGACAAAAGAGTAGAATCTAGAAGATATAAAGAACGAGAGTAATATCTAAAAGACAACCTGAGAGAAAAATGAACAAAAGACTTGAACAGGAACCCAAAACTACCCTATATGAAGATGGCCAAACCTTCCTTAGCAACCAGCAAAATGAAAATTTATAACCACAGTGAGAGTCTATTACTCATCAACCAGACTGGCTGATGTTTACAAGACTGACATTACCAAAAATGAAGTGTGAACTGGAACAACCCCTTTCAAAAATACTTTGGCATTACCTAGTAAAGCTGAAAATTTGCCATCCTGTAGCCCACAATTTCACTCCTGTGTACATCCTGGAGAAACTCTTGCACGTGCACACTTTAAGATAAATGCAGAAATACTCCTAGCAGCATTGTTGTAATAGCAAAAAAACTGTAAACAACACAAATGTGGAACAAAGCTATGACTAATAGTATCACATAGATGAAGCAGTGTTCTAAGTTAAAGCATTCCAAGGTCTTGTATTGTTTGGGAGGATGGAGGGACACCGATAAACTTTATTATTTGTTAATTCAAGTATAAATGTAAAATTTTATGGGTAAACAGAAAGAGATCATGTAACTTTCAAACCAGGAGAGGAGAAACAATGAAATAAAGAAAGCTTAATCAATCCAACAAAGAAAAGAAAATTTTAAAAAGCAAAGAAAAAGAATGATAAATAGTAATGACAGAAATTTATTGATCTATCACTTATCATAATAAATGTAAACAGAGTAACTCCTATTTACCAAAACTCAGGCTTCTAGACTGGAAAAAAAAAATCTAGCCATACTGTTTACAAAAGAATAAAACGATGATACTGAAAGATTAAAAACGATATGCCAGGCGGTGAAGTTGACATAACCATATCAATGTCAGAGAAAATATACTTTAATGCCCAAAGCATATATCAGGTTAGAGAAGGAAGGACACTAACTACATTCTGGTAAAAGGAACAGTTTATCTAGAAACTGTAACAATTCTGAGCTGTGGTACATCTCATTGTCAGAGTTACAAAAAAAAAACAAAAACAAAAAAACGCTGATAAACCAAGAATCGTAGCAGATTTCTCCCAGTTATTGATACTTAAAAGACAAAATATTCTAAAGAATATAGTATATTTGAACCACAAAGTAAGATCCTTCTAATAAAGACATGGCATATTTGAATAACAAAATAAAATTCATCTAATGGGCATACACAGAACCATGAACTTAGTGAAAATAGTTTTTCTGAGTACTCGTGGAACAGTTGGAAAAAAAAAGACCAAGGCCTAGGCTCAAAAGCAGAACATCGATATCACTGTCAAAGCAAAACATTGCATGCTCCCCATTTAAAATTTTTTCATTTTCTCCTTCCACGTGTTAAGTTTTTAAGCTTCTCAGCCTGCTCATTTCTCCTGTCATTAACCAAAAGAATTCCATGTTGTCTTGGGAATGTTGGTTCTCCTACATTGCAGCTGCTGGCGAAAGGAGTATCAGACAGACACAGGGAGCAAAGCTCTCTCCTGCTTGTTCTGATCAGGTGTCCAGCCAAGGGTATCAACAACATCACAGTTCTAGGCATAGTTTTGTGGCAGCTCGTAACTATCCACCTGTTTGGTTTTCTGTCATCATAAAACTGTTCTTGCAAATGTTATTTGTAACAAGATTCTTTCAAGATTCCTGAACTACAGATATTACGACTATGCTCTGTAGAATCAAAACACACAAAAAAACAAACAAAAAAAAACCCGTAAGTTTCTAAAGTGCCTGCTTTGTTAAATGATTTTCTTGTTTGATAACTGCTCTGGTAATAGTATTTAATAAACCTGTTTTCTAAAGGTATAAATGCTTGCTTAATTTATTTATTAATCAGAAGAACACTGAAAGCTACCTATCTCCCTTCATGGCATAATAAAGTCATGAGTGACAGCCCTCTTTTCTCAAAATAATGCGTGATTTTCACTTGTCAATCATGCAAAGATCTCTGGCCGCAATGTAATAAAATTAAAAATAAAAAGATAATTTTAAAAGCCTTTTTAAAAACTTTTAAAAAGCATTTACAAAACTTTAAAAACATTCAAGACACAGCTGGAGCTGCAGTTACATGAAGCTGGACCATTCAACTGCAAGTTCACACACCATCATTTCCACAGTGCTCTCTTTATTCAGAGTGACTCGCTAAGTCCAGTCCATACTCAAGGGGACAGGTATTAAGCATTACCTCTTAAAAGGAGGAGTATCAAAGAATTTTGTGAACATAACTTTAAGTCTACCACAGTATTACTTTACATGGAAATTTATACTCTTAGATGCATGTATTAGAGAAAAAATAGTGAAACTAAACTAACTCAATGAGTTAAAAAAAATAGTAAGCCTAAAGAGGAAGTAAGAGCAACAATGAAATAGAAATGAAATAAAAAATGTTCAGTAACACTGAAAACTGTTCTTTGAAAAGACTACTAAAATAGCAAATCTTCAGCAAGATTCATCAAGAAAAAAGAAAAATTACAACTAATATTAGAAACAGAAAACAGGACAAGAATGAAGAATTGTGAAGAACTTTATGTCAATAACTTTAAAAACAGAGTCATGATGGACAATTTTACATAAAATATAACTTACCAAAATTGATTCATGGTGACAGGGAAAAACTAACTAGATCTATAACCATTTATTAAATCAAATTAGAAATTACAATTTAAAGCCCTCCTTCCCCCCACCGATAAAAATAAATACTAGGTCCATTTGGTATTTATTTTTTATTTTATAGTCAAGTTTCATCAAACCTCCAAATAAAAAGTAACCCCCACAATAAGTTATTACAGAAAACAGAGGGAATACTCCCAAATCACTTTATAAGCCTAATGTAAACTTAACACTAAAACTAGATGTAGAGAAATCTTTATGAATATAGATATAAAAATAAACAGAATTAAGAAAAAAAATTAAGTGATAGACTTTACTCCTGGAATGTAAATTTGGTTTAACATAAAAAAATTCATCAATGTCATTCATTAATAAAGGAGGGGAAAAAAAACACAATCACTTCAACATAAGTAGAAAAGCATTTGATATAATTCAATACCCATTCCTGATAAAAATGCTTAATAAACTAGGGATTAAGTTTTCTTACCTTATAAAGCATATACTACAAAATCATACATCAAACATCGAATTTAACTTATTTTACAATTCTAACTAAAAAACAGAAGCAGCACTTTAATATTTGGAACGAAACAGAGATGCTATCATTCTACTCAACCCAGCACTGGAGGTCCTAGGTCATTAAGGAGAAACAAGGAGTATACATACTGAGATGAAGGAAACACATCGATCACAATTTCTGTCATCATTTCATCATTCAATGTGCTTTTCTTCAAAAGTGCTCCTGACCCCTCCGGGGTGATTCTCCTCAAACCTTCTTCCCAGTCCATGAGCTCAGTTGGCACCAGCCCACCATCTCCATGAGCCAAGCACCGGCTCCAAAATCTCTCTCCACTCCATTCTAACATTTTTATATCCATTATCTGCCTGACTTCTCCATTTAGATGTCCCATAGGCATACATTTTATTCTTAATACAAGCACAAGTCTTGACTTCTACATCCTCTGCTTTCAAACATACTCCGCAATCATCCTTCATTTTCATCATCTCCTTAATTGAACTGAAAATCCAGGAGTTATCAGTAATTTCTCTTCTTCCAACCATCCCTAATCCATTCAGTTTAATCAGCAAGTCCTAGTGACTCTACCCATTCCAAATGTGTTCCTCTCTCCATCCTTCCTATCACTCTACTCCAAACCACAGTCATCTCTCATGTGATTTATGACAAAAGCCTTCTCTATAAACCCCTGCTTCTTTTTATCCCCTGCAAACATTTCTCTAAACAAAGAGATCTTTTTTTAAAAAAAGTAACACTTCTCTTTGTCCACTGTACTTATTTTCTAATACACTGTATATTTTGTATTTTCTGTGCTTGTTTGCCTTTTCCTTCTAGAATGTAAGGTCCTTAAGGAAGGGACTAAAAAAAAAAAAACTGATTCATCTCAAAGTGCCATGAACAGTGCCCGGCAAAAAATAGGTGTTCAACATTTGCTTATTGAATTGAATCATTACTCCTTTGCTTATAATGTTTCAGTAGCTTCCCAGTGTACTTAGAAAAAAATCCAAACTCTTTGGCATGGTCCACAGGCCAACATGATTCTTCTCTGCTTATCTACCACTCTCCCTCCACTTCCATAACTGCACTATAGACACACTGCCTTTCTGTACACAGCTTCTCCCTGCCTTATGACTTTGCCATTCACTCTGGCTAATGTGATCTCACACCTTCCTTTTCATCCTTCAGAGTTCAGCTTTAATGCTATCTTCTCAGAGAAACCCTTTCTGACCAACCATTATAAACACTGGTCATTATCTATCGCAGTTCTATTTTAGTTCTTTGTATATGCAATTACTATTTTATTTTTTATTTTAATTCATTGCCTGTTACTCTTCACTGGGACATAAATGCCATGAGTGCAAGAACTTTACCTTATCATGACTTCAGCCTAAACATCTGGCACATCAGAGATACTCAATAAATGAATTCAGGAGTTATACAAAGTCTGGAGATAACAGGTTTGAGAGAACAGAGAAAAGAATTCAATAGTTTCCAAGAACTGAGAGATTATGAATTTCTAGAATGACAGGGCCCAATGGACAAAAACCTTATACAAAGGCATTATCAAGAAATTTAAGAATAAGGACACAGATAAGACCCTGTAAGCTTCCAGAAAGAAAACACAGGCCACATACAAAGAATTGGGCATCAGGTGGCACAAGAATTCTCAACAGCAACAATGGGAGCTAGAAGACAGTGGAACAATGCCTTTGGATTTCTGAAGGAAAATTATTTCCAACCATGAATCCTATACTCAGTGAACTATCAAGTAAGCATGAAGGTAGGAAATATTTAAGATTTCAAAAATTTCCAGACATTTAATAAGATTTAAAAAATTCATCTTCTACGTACCATTTCTTAGGAAGCTACTGGATGATGTTTCACCCAAATGAAGTAAATTAAGAAAAAAGAAAACATAGGATAAAGAAATAAAACCAATCCAAGATTCCTAATGTGATAGTGAAGGGAGATCCCTGTAGCTGTGCACAGGTGAGGGAGCAACTATTCGAGACTGGTCAGGAGACATCAGGAGAGACTGGCAGAGTGCTTGGAATGGGTAAGGAAGAAGGCTGTGAGGTAATCTGGCCAGAGCTCCTGTCAACCCATGAGCACTCGAGGCGGGGTGGTGCTGAAAACAGAAGCTGGGACTTGGGTTGGGCCTGTTAGCAGAGGATACTCTTTAATTCCTCTCCTGACATGAAGACCTGGTGGGCTTGTTGTGGATTCCTGCTGCCTTCCTTTCCTCTCCCCACAGCTGTCTGGCCCTCCCCAGTCCCTCTCCCAGGAAAATAAAACCTGCATGTTGATAGGGCTAGTGTCAGAAGCTAGGGCTAGTGTTACCCTGCTGGAGAAACTGATCAGAGCTTTCAAGGCAGGAGAGGTTTTACTGGACTGGATATTTGCCCTGGTGTTTTTAGATGAACTGATAAGAGCAGTATATTCTGAAAGTAAAAAACTCTCCTCGCGAGGACCAAGCCACAGAGATAATTTATTGATTACTGATCACAACTGTTCCCCCAAAGCCACAGGTATCTAGATCATTTCCCTAAGACCACGGATGGCTTCAGGGAGTCCTATCTCCTTAGTTGTGGAAACCTCATGCACAGCCCTGGTCTCAGAAAAGCATAGACTCTGCTCTGGACCTCACAAGATGATTTCCACTGGAACTTTAGGTGCCTTACTTAAATGGGCAGGGAAGCTTCAGTGGATTTTCATTCAGTTCTTTCAGCATTTTCATGTATGTTTAACTCTGAGCTGGGGTAGCAGCAGATCTGCTTAAAGTGCCAGGGAAGGTAGACAGCAGAGTAGATTTGGGCAAAGTGAAAGCTATGGGATTTGAGGAAGGCAAAATGGCCCAGGGCATTAAGTCAACTGATCTGGCATGCCACACTGGGCAAATAAATGCTGCCTTGCCTCTTATTCAGCAAAGAGAGTGCAGGGCTGGGTCAAAGGCAGTGGGCAGAAGAGAAGGAGGAGCCCTCATGGACGCCAGGGTCAGAAGTTTGCACAGGAACCTCCTGGAGGTGGGAGAAGAGCCCAACCATGGCAGTATGAAGAGAGCGATAGCACTAAGTGAGGTCTCGAGGGGGCCGCAGCCATTGTGGGGGAGCAGCAGTGGATATGGTGTCCCTCCTCTCCCCGGCTGCAGCTGCTCTGGCCAGGTGCCTCCTTCCCCACAACAGTCCTGGATTTCCAGAGAAGTGAAGCATCAGGGGACGTGGGGCCAGGGGCGGGCAGGATTCAGGCGGGGCTCAGGGTCTCAGCAGGAGCCGTGTTCCCGGCCACTTGAGCCATAGGAAGGGAACCAGGCGCCGGGTGAAGGTGGTGGTGAAGGTGTAGATAAGTTCTTGTGACTCTGCATTGGTGAAAGTCACGGTGCCCCCCTCATAATCCAGGGCGATGCCTACTCTCCGGGGCCGCAGCGCTGGAAAGAGCTCAGCCTCGGGGTTGGTGTTGGCCCAGATGCCCGAGGAGGAGAGGCGCAACGCCCATACCCCATCCTCCGGCCGCAGGGAGAGGTCGCCCTTCCTCTTCACAGAGTCTCTGGCCACCCCCACCATGCAGCTTTCCAGAACTTCTTCCTCCTCCTCCTCTTCCTCCTCTTCCTCTTCGTCCCCCAGTGACTCCTCATCCTCATCCGTCTCCCAGGACACAAACCCCCCATAGCCAGCCTCCTCTTCCTCCTCCTCCTCTTCCCCCTCTTCCTCCTCATCCCCCTCCTCTTCATCCTCAAACCAGCCCTCCCTTTCCACCTCCACTTCCCAGTAGACCTTGCCCCAGGTGAAGCCCTTATTGCCCAGCACCCCTGGCTCACAGTCAAACTGCTGGGGGTGCAGGTAAACACTATGGTACAGGCCACTGTAGGTCACACATTTCCAGTCCTCTGACAGCTGCAGGTATCCGCTGGCCGACTGTGGGTCCAGGGTGACACTCACTGTGGGAACAAAAGAAGTAACAGTGTCACCAGTGGGCCAGGAGGGGCCACTAGTCTCCATGGTGTCCATGACAGGGCTGTGACACTATACAATCCAAGGGGTGCTATTCACATCTTAGTCCATATTTCTGGGGTCCTTCAGGGGTATGCAGTGCACAATCTTACAGCCAGAGGGGGGTGGGAAGCACAGATGTTCAGCCTGAAGCAGATATGGCCTCTGGCCTCAGGATGCCATCACAGCTGGCTCTGAATACAGGAGACATGTGACCAGGCAAAGAAGGAGAAACTCAGTCATAGGAAAGGGATTGGTGGCAGGACCTATGAGGACAGTATAACTAAACACGGGACACAGAAGGGCCAGAATATCATGTGGAGACCTCTACTGCAGAATGAAGAGTAGTAAACTGATCAGAAAGTGCAAGGTGGGGGCTTGAGATTTGCATCTGGGAAATTCTCCCTGTGGCGTGAGAAGGAACTCCCCAGGAACACTAGCGGGCGGTTACAATCTCCATGGGGAAAATATTCCTTATTTGAGCTAAATCTGGGAACAACCTTTTGGATACTCACCCGTCTTATATTCCAAATCTCTCAGCAGCTTCCCTGGAGAAAAAAGGACAGCAATGACCGTCAAGCTCAGCAAATTTACAGGCTCATTTCTTACTCAGAAAGTATCAATTTCATGACGGGGTTCCATCCCTGAGATCCCAAGAAAACAATTAGGATACCCTCAGAGGACTGCGGGAAGAGAATCTAACAGCAAGGAGCCTGGTACCATCCCTCAAAGTGCCACCCTACCTCCTGACTCCCACCCCAAGGCTCTCCCTAACCCTTACCTTGGAATTCTCTCAGGCCTCGCTGCAGAGACAGAAGTTTATCTGAGAATTCCCCTGTCCTTTTTTTAACCACTCGAGCAATGGGTTTCCCAATCCAGAACTTCTTCCGTGGATATCTGAGAAGATGACAGACATAACCTTAGCTCTTCTTACATTTCTCTCAATCCTTATTACAATTATGAAAGGGGATAGTAAGGTACAATTACTCCCTGCCGATAGGGGCCAAAGACACTAAGCAAACTGCTCCAGGCTGAGCTGGGACTTGGAACCATTGGCAGACTCAACATCCAGAACACTTTAGTCAGCTAAGACACTTTTCTACTCTCGCCACCTGTCTCATCTCATACAAGGAGAGTAAGCTAAGGTGCTGGGATTCTACAGAGAACTTGCTCCAGTGTACAGTAAGTCTCCAGTTCAAGGATGTGTTTTTGCTTCCCAGGACAGAAGGTCATCAAGAGGAACCATGGGATGTGGGCACCTCTGGCACCATATTACTCTCCATTAATTCAAATGGGTCATGGTCAAGGAAAAGGGGAGGGGACACAAGCACAGAGGAATAAGGTATACTGAGGAAAGGAATCTCTTTTACCTGTTTAAGAAGTCTCTGGTGTCCTGAGAGGGAAGAAAGCACAAGTATCAATTTAAATCAAAGAAGACTTCATCCATATTTACCAACACTGTATTAGAGACCGGGGATGCATCATGAACAAAACAAACACGGTCCCTTCCTCATGGAGCTGACATTCTAGTGGCAGCACTGGATAAACAAAAATAAGAAAACAAAGTAATCAATGACAGAGCAAATGGCGGTTGGGAGATAGGGAGGAGGTGACAGGCCAACGTCTCTGAGGTTATGACACTTGTGCTGCGATTTGAAGGAGAACGTGCTAGTCAGGTGAAGAATGGGAAGGCGGCAAGGTGGAAGAGCTTGGCAAAGAAAGGCAGATGTCACATCATGCAGGGCTAAACAGGCATAGCAAGGAGTTCAAATTTCGTTCCATGTACAGTAGTAAACCACCAAAGGGTTTCAAGTAGGGAAGTAGTATATGTGATCTGCTTTCAGTGGCTGTGACTACTAAGTATGTTCCAGGATCCATTCTCTCCTTCTTCCTTTTAATAATAGAACCCCTGGAGTAACAGCTGGGCTTTTTGCCACATTTCCCAGATTATCTTGTAACCAGGTCTGGTCATGAGACAAAGCGCCAACCAGTGGGATGTAAAAGGAATTAATGACTACAGTTTTGGGGTCAGGTCCTTTAAAAAAAGGAAATTGCTTTCTAATTCCTCTTTTTCCTTGTCTAAAATTTGGATACGGTGGTGGTGAGCCCAACTTCAACTACACAACTGAAGACAACATCCCTTGAAGTTAGTGGAACAACTAGATGGAACCACCAGTGGAATAACCTGGCTCTCTGAATGACCTCACGAACAACCACCCTGACAACTTTAGACCCGCCAACTCTGAACTGTTACTGAGAAAGAAATAATCTGTTTTATTTGAATCACCGTACTTGAGTTTGATATAATAGCTGACCAAAATCCTAAATGATCAATCACTTGGCTATCATTTAGAGCAGCAGTCCCCAACCTTTTTGGAACCAGGGACCAGTGCTCCTAAAAGAATCTAATGCCTGATCTGAGGTGAAGCTGAGGCAGTGATGCTAGTGCTGGGGAGAAGGTGCAAATACAGATGAAGCTTCGCTCGCTTTCCCACCACTCACCTCCTGTTGTGCCTAACAGGCCATGGACCAGTAGCTGTCTGCGGCCAAGGGGTTGGGGATCCCTGCTTTAGAGCATGGATTAAAGGAGGCAATGTGAACATGCAGGGGGCCAGCCTGGAGGCTATTGCTGTAGACCAGATAAGAGATAAACGGCCTGAAGCAGCAGTCGCAGCAGAGACAGAGAACAGGTATGTTTGAGACAGACCTGACTAGGAGAAGTGGTGACAGATAATCAGGACAGGCCATGGCTTGAGTTGGAGGAAGAATGGTGATGCTATCTGTATGACAGGGACAGAGAGGAATGTGAAGGGGGTTCTTGTGAGATGCTGGTTATTTCCCTTTTGTGAGCCTAAAGCCTCCATAATACTTTATATTAATTTTTGCCTTCCTTTCACTCATATACAAGTATCAGTTAAGTGCTTCCTACATGCCAGACACTGCTCTAGAAGCCTGGGATGAAAAAAAAGAGAGAGATATAAATCCCTACCCTTGTTAGAGCTGACCTTCTAGCAGAGAGAAGTAGACAGCAAACAATCGACATAAAACAATACATTATATCATGTTATTATGTGATGAGTATTACAGGAAAAAAAAAGAACAGAATTAAGAAGGACTGGGTGGGGGCTGGCTTCTTTGAGAGTGAGATTTGAGAAACAAATAGAATCCCCAAATTGTGGATGCTGATGACCGTGTCAGAAAGTCTCAGGAAGAATGCCAGGCTCTACTCTAAGAAGGATATTTAAGAAGTCAGAGCTACACCCTGCCCCTACTCTGAAGCAACTGCTCAGACACAGTTGAGTTTTTGGTAAATCCTTCTAATCTGTCCCCCAAAATAAGTAAATCCAAGCCAGCTTGAGGACTGCATGACAAATCTTGAGGCAGTGCATGCCAATGAGTCCACTGAGATTTGTGCCATAAAAGGGCAAATAAATGGACAGTGGGTGGGGTGGGAGTTAGGGAGCCAAGAGAGCATATTCTGTGACATGGGAGTCGCTAAAATGGTGGAGAGAGAGAATGAGAGCCGTCTAAGGGATAAAAATTGTGAGCATCTCAGAGAGGGTGGGACCCAGAGACCAGTGCAGGAACACTTCTCTCAAAGGACAAAGAAGGGGAGCCCAGGAAGTCCCAAAGTAACCTGAAGCCACACACAAGCCTCCAGAAGAAGTAGCCCACCCAGAGACTCCTGCGCCTATCATGAAACAAACGATCAGAGCAGAGAGGCTAGGGCAACAAATCGTGGCACTCTCAGCACAGGACCTGCCTGGGTACTAATGAAGAGCACTCATGAAGGGGGTCTTCACAGGTTAGGATGGCAACCAACACTGGGTGAGACAGAGGTGTGGCCTGCCACCCGACCCTGCATGGTCCATCCAGGGCTAAATCAGGGAGGATGTCAGTATCTCTTTAGCTTCTATCTGTCTCCTTTAACATCTTCATGAGATTCCCAGTCCAGAGAACTTTCTTTCCTTTTGTATCCCTTGTCAAATAGTCTGTTTTATGTCTTTTGTCATGCTGCATCTCCCTTTCACCTGTATTTCTCTACAAGACTTTTGGATCAGAGCCCCTACCTTAACAGGATCTCATTCTTTGTGTCCATTGGCAGTAATCTCTGGGAAAATATTAATGACAATTAAGGACAGCTGTCCAGTTTCCTTGCAGCAAAATCAAACTCAAACAAACAAAAAACCCACCAGTACCAATATTTCATGTACTGGTTTTAAGCAGACAGTCAACTCTCTCTCCCTTCCCTCCTCCCATCCCACCCCAGGGACGTCTTCAATCTGAGCAGTCTTGGAGGCTGGGCCACTGCTGGCCCACGCAGCTCCGTTGGGTAGACTGGTGAGAGGTTCTCCTCAGGGAGGACATAAATGCATTTCAGGCCCCGCCAGCACCCCGTCATGTCCCTCTCTGTTCTACGCATAAGTGCATATCCACCTAGTGGAGGCCATGGCAAAAAGAAAGATGCTTGTCCTTGAAGGGAAAGAAGAAGAAGAGTGGGGAGGGGAAAGGAAGCAAGTGACCCAGTCAGAGTCTGCAAGAAATCCAGAAGGAACAGAAGGACATCTGGAAGAAAGGACGGAGCCAGAGACATACTGGATAAAATGAGAAAAAAGAATAAGAAAACAGAGGCCTGGGAGTGAGGACACCTGGGCTGGAACTTTGACTCAATTCTTGACCTGCCTTCTACTCTCTGGCCCTCAGTGACTTCGTCAGTGATTCTAAAATCTCTGGGAGTCCTGAGTAGTGAGTCTGAATCCACAATGATGGAGAGGTAACCGAGGCTACCTCTTTACGAGGCCTGTGCTAACACAGATACCTTGAGAACTTGCCTTGCCATCTCTCTCCAGCTATCAGTTTGCCCTACTACTGGGCTAGGATAGCATTTTCAGCAGCTGACTGACAGGCCCAGCCACCCCAACCCATGCAAGTGGAGGAGATCATCACATAGGCCTTCTCCTGGCCCACAAGGGCAGAAAAGTGAAGCGTGCTCCCTCAAAAGGCTGCTGGGCCCTGTTCAGCATGGTATGACTCTTCGGAGAACCTGTTTCTCCAGTCTAAAACTTTGTCTTTCTCAGCATCAAAGTTGTCTCTACCAGAAAGCATTCCAGAAGCAATTAACCTGTTTTCCATCTTTTTCCCTGAGGGTAATTCCACAGTCCCAGAGAAAACCGCACCCACTCTGTCCCCCTTCCCCAGGTGCCTATCTCCTATTGACTCTCTGGGTCTCTGAGAGAAGCTGCTGTTCAGCCCTCCCTTAGCCACCCCCAACCACTACAGCCTTGTCATTTTCAGAACCATAAAAAGCTTCCACTGGATAAGTGTCTGCCAGTGACTTGTTAGCAGACAGGCTCATGACGGTAGTGATAAAGACAGAAAATAGTAATGAAAATACTACTAACCTTCCATTTCTACAGCACTTTTTAATATTTTAAACTTTTTTTTGTAGAAAATTTACTTTTTGAAGTGACACCATGCCAGTCATCTCATTGTATACTCATGCAATCACTGGAGTAAGGGGGGCGGAACAGGATCATCACCCCCATGTTTCAGAAGACAAAACTGAGAACCCAAGAGGAAGTGACTCTCCCAAGGTCATGCAAGTGAGTGGCAGGGTCAGGACCTACTGTCCTGGTCTCTAGGCTCCCTGCCCTGGGGAAGGTCTCTCACCTGCATGAGCTCTGCAGCCGGCCGCTGGGCCTTGCCTTCCAGTTCGGAGATGACCAGCGCCAGGCGGGCAAGCTCCCCGACGCCCCTGGTCTTGTGCTTCTCCCTGCCCTCTGTGAGCTCCTGCTCCAGCTTTGTCAGCTGGTCCAGCAGGTGCTGCTCCCGCTCCCTCAGGAACTGGTGGCCCTGCTCAAACGCAGCCACGATGCACTGCCTCTGGTCCTGGAGCTTCTTCTGCAGGGTGGGGAAGGAGAGAAGGGGGTGATGCCTCCACCTCCAGGATCTGGTGTTAGAGGCACACAAGGCCAGCTCTTCTCCCCTAGCTACTCTCATTCATAAATTCTACAGTGTTTAGAGCATTCCTGTGCCAACCTCCTTTCCTCGAAGAAGACACAGTAAGTAATTAGCACAGTTCTCTCAGCCGCCATGGGACAGGAACCCTAATTCTGCCTTACTGGTCAGCCCATTATCTGTTCTAGGTAAACCAGTATAAACCTGGGCCCTTTGAGGAACTCTGAGCCAACACAGTTTTTCCTCCTGGACACCAATCTCTGTATGTCACTTGTTCTAGGAAGCTTTCCTTGATTTATCTCGTCCAAGCCTGACCAATCCTCTCTTCAGCAACCCTTATTATGGATAAAGTATCTGTGTGTACCCCATCCTAGCCATGTAGGACTGTAACCGGTTCCCATGGTGAAACTGTAGAATGTCTGTGCTCACGGACCATGACCTTTCCTGTCTACAAATTTCACTGCCGAGTCCAGGCTAGGATCTGGTCAGCATCCTTGGTCCCCTTGTTGGCTGATGTTGGGCTGGCGGCGTCCATGCACACTGAGGGCCTGGAGGCACTCCTTGAACTTGAGCATCTCCTGCTTCACTCTTTCCCTTTTCCAGGGCCCAATCACTCACTGCCAGGCTTGGCCCTAACATCCCTCCAACGTCCATTTCCGCCAGAAATGGAACCCACCTATCAGTTTTTCCCCTCCTGATACCATTTCTAATGAAGCGCATAATATGCTGTCTCTGTTTACCAACTGCCAGCAACCATGGGTATGAGAACCACCAAACATGGCATTATCAGAGCCAGTCAGGCCTTCCTTAACCTACCCCTCTCAGTTCTTATCCTGAAGCCAGTGCCTACCTTCCAAATTCTCTGGCTCCCTACTCAGGAATCATGTCCTTCTCCCCTCCTCTGAAAGGAAGGATGCAGCCAGGCCTTCCTCAGTTCCCTACACACTGGCTCTCCCTGGCAGAACAGCAGTAGCTTCAAAAGGTGGCCCTGAAGCTCAGGTGAGTCACAGAGGAGGAACCTGACAATTGGCAACCCACACACTTGTCAGATGAGGAAACCAGTCCAAAGCCACAGAGCTCAGACTGACAGGCTTGGGCTACGATCCAGGTCTCCCACTGCCAGTGCTCACTCTCCTGGTGAGCCCTGCAACCTCCCAGCTGCATCTCTACAAACCCAGGAGGTCCTGCTCCAAACAGCCAATCACCTCAGGGCTTTCCCTTAACAGCCTCACTTACCAGCGCAGCCAGGATATCAGCTTCTCCCTTCTCCTGACAGCCCTGAATTTTGTCTCTGTCTCTCCTTAGGGTACTCAGGTGGTTCAAGATTTTTTCCTGTAGAAAGACAAGCAGTGGGGACAGGTGGATGCTCTGCGCTAGGGCAGAAGGGTGGACTCAGGCTGAGTCCTAGGCCATCAAGAAACCTTCAGCAGGGTCTTGGCCAGGCCTCGCCTCCAGATGGGTGCAGAGCACAGCATCCTGAGTGGAGGAGCACCCTCTGAAGGTGAGGAGGGCTTACCCTGTGGGGCTGGGCCGCTTTCTCCACCAGGACAGCCGTGTGGGGTCTGTGCTCCCGGGACTCCCTACACATCACGCACAGCAGCTTCCCATCATCCTCGCAGTAGTAGTGCAGCTTCTCCTGGTGCCGCTCACACAACTTCGCATCCTGCTGCTCCCGGGCAACTTCTCCTGGCTGTCTGCTCTTATCCACCTTCAGCCGTTCGATATTCTCCACCAAGCTGGCCAGCTGCCACACAGGGCGGATGTTCTCCTTTTTAAAAGGCTTCTTGCAGAGGGGGCAGACGGGGCGGCCCCCTGAGACAGGGCGGACATCAGTGGTACAGCTGCGGCAGAAGACATGGCCACAATCAATGGTCACGGGGTCACGCAGGTAATCCAGGCAGATGGAGCAGGTCACCTCCTCCTCCAGGCTCCGCAGTGGTGCTGATGTGGCCATGGTGTCCTTAGTCCTTAGCTCAGAGGGCTCTCTGTTCACTGGCAGGGGCTTCTCCTCCTTGGAGACCAGAAATGGAGTCAAGAGCAGACACAGCAGAGGGGCAGAGATGGCAGCCTCACATAGGGCTGCCAGCTCAAGCAATCAATAGACACTTACAAGGCTTACATAATATCAGAGCAAAAGGACCTTACTGATCATCTAGTCTAACTCTCTCATTTTACAGATGAGGAAACTAAGGCCCAGAGTAGGTAGTTTGGTAGAGTGGAGAGCAGAGCTGCACTAGCCCATGCCATGCTGGTAGGAAAGCACTCCTGCCTCAGACTCTTTCCTTCCATCAGCTGGGCAACTGCTCTGATGTACCAATTATGATAGAACAAGATACTTGATAACGCTCTGCCGAAAAACTGTCATAAGAAATATACAAATCTGCAATGTCTACTATGGACACAATGCTCTCAGTTGTGTCATGCACAAGCTGAACAACTATTCAGGGGGACCCCTGACAATCAAGAGACTTCTTTTGTTTGCTCCTCCAGGTTTCATGTTTAAAGGACTAAGAGCACTGAGATTCTTTACCAAGACTCAAGAAGCAACAAGAATCTAAATTCTAGTGTCTCCTTTCATAAATGTTTCCCTGGGCTGTGCTGTGATTTTGGTTTGTTCACGTCCCCTGGGCAGCTAGACTCCACTTAGACCCAGCCTGCCAACAGAGCACAACCTAGCCATACTGGACTCATTATCAGCTGTGACTCTCTCATGGAGCTGGTCTGGATGCTCTGCTACTAACAAGGGTAGACTGCCCTAGCTGAGCTCACTAAGGAAATCGATGTGGAAGAATCCTCAGCTAGCTGTGACTGCAATGTGCTGATGAAGGCTTGGTTCCCAGAGAAAGCACAGAAGCTGAGCACAGAGTAGACTTGAGTCCCATTTCCCTGTGCTACCCTGACCCACTTCCTGTCTGAGATTAGGAGCCTCAGATGCCTGATGCAACAGCTGCTTCCTCCTGCCCCTGCCTCTGTATGACATAACAGAACTCATTCAAGTACTCTGAGCCTCAGTTTACCCATCCATAAAATGAGGAGAATGATACTTACCTTCAAGATTTTCTAAGTGAGCTGAACAAAAGCATTATGTTTTAAGTACTGTGCATAAGCACAGTACACAGAAAGAAATTTAGGAGAGTACCCAGAACCCTTGGTTCCCAAATCCAGGGAGTGTTCAAAGCACAAAGAGTGCAAGAGCAAAAATGTAATGTGGAATCAAGGGCGGAAGTGAGGAAGAACCCAGCCATAGCAACACACGTGCTGCAGAATTAAAGAAACGAGATCTTCGAGGGGCAAACTGGGGAATTTGCTCTGCTGTAGATCATGGAAAGCAACCAGAGAAGTAGCTGGGAAGACAGCCAGCAGACAGGGCACACAGGTAACTCCAAGGCTGGAATGAAACACTTGGAACCACAGGAAAGCAATACCATTACTGAGTATGTCTGCTGAAAATCCATTACAACAGAGTTCAGTGGCCTCTGCGTTTTCACTGTAGTGACAAGAATAAGCTAGAAATAACCCCCAGGATCTAAGACCCAAAAGAAAAACAAAACGCGACTATAATGTCTACTTCTTGAGGACCTAATGAAGTAATACATAAAAAGTGCTTTATAAAGTGAAAGGACTGTACAAATGTAACAGATTGTCATGCTGCCAACAAAAATTCCACTGGAAGCTCCAATGAATTTTGGATATGCGTGACTTTAAGAGATGTAATGAATGTGAAAAACATGTACATACAAAGTTTCAATGAAGGGGTTAAGTAATTTCACTGGCAAAGGGGGTAAAGTTTTTAGAAATGATACTAAGGCTAGTAAAAATCTTAGGAATTTCCTGGTCTAGATCCCTGGTTTGCCTATTGAAGGAAGAAGCCTGCCCCAGCATAGAGTTGGAAAGAGAAAAGGGTCTGGTGCTGGGGACTCCTGGGGGCTTTGAGGCCCTTTGCCAAGACACTTTGTTAAGCAGTTTAGAAGTTTCAAAGTCTAAGTTGTTTCCTTTGCTGTTGTTTGGGTGCTATGTGCTATCTTTGGGGCTGGGAATTTCATTCTGTTGCAATTTCCTGAAAGAATAAAAGGACTATGAAGAGCTCAAGTAAAGCTCCCCAGCCACACAAAACCTGACACAATCAGGTGCCTTCATCACTTACAGCAGCAGTTCTTAACTCAGGATCCTTGCTGGGCTTTAAATCTCTGAAACTGAATGAAAATGATCGCATATGTAGGAGATAAATAAAACTGTCTAGGGATTACAGAAGAATGCTGGTGAATAAGTGTAGGAGAGATAATAGATTAGAAAAACACCATCTTGCAATCTCATAAGAATCTTTAATGCGTACTAAACCGTGAGGTAAAAGGTGCCGGGGGACAGGACAGTCCCATGGCGCCAAAGTACTACCCAATGAGTTACTTCCTAATGTACCCTGATAAGGGAGAGATCACCTTAACCAGTGCCCAAATCCAGCATCGCTAATAAAGGGACAAACTGGCATATGCTTCCCGATGAGGCGCCATGTGAATTACACATCACCTTTGAAGCTGTCCTTCCACAAATGTTTGACCTAAATGAATCAAATCAAGCCTTTTAGAACTAACTTCAAGTTTATAGAAAATATGAGGGCAAGAGGAATGAGCTAAACCATATCACGAGGAAATAATCAGATAAAGCCAAAATATAGAACAATCCACAAAAAAATTCGCCTGGTCTTTTAAAAAGTCAATGTCATGAAAAATAAAAAAGGATTGTTCACGATTTAGAAAGACTAAAAAAATAAAATAAAATAACAACCAAATCAGGTACCTTGACTGGCTCCTGCTTTAAAAAAAAAAAAAAAAAACCTGTAAAAATCGTTTTTGGACAATTAAAGAAATTTGACAAAGGACTGGGTATTGGATATTAAGAAATTATTGCTAATTTTTAAAATGGCTTTTATTGAGACTCTAAATGAGAATGTCCGTATTTTTAGGCAATGCATGCTACAGTATTTAGGGCTGCATGACTACTACTAATTTTAAATGGTTCAACAACAACAATAAAAAAAGTCAAAAATTTTCTGAAAAGAGGGGCTATAGTTTTCTATCATTCTTAAGAGTCTATACAAGGATCTGTAACTACCAAAGATGTTAAAAATCACTAAGAGATAATAGTGCTGGACG
>NW_011889334.1:646583-681741 GCF_000151845.1 Pteropus vampyrus | reverse complement strand
TTGTTTGAGAGTTTGCCACAACCAGACAAAGGAAACAAAATATATTACCATTTCTACATTCGATTCCATCGCTCAGGTATACAGACTCCATCTTGAACATATTATAGTATATACTGAAAAATGGGTCACAGTGGCATTGCTGAATACATATAAGATCTAGGTGTAAATCTGTGGGTTGAAAAATCCAGGTTCAAGTTTGGGCTCTGTAACCCAATAGCCAAGTGACTAACAACTTCTTGGTGACGGCATTTATTTAGAACCCATCTTATCTGCCATTTATATATCTTATGTTTGTAGTGCTCAGGATATGCTTCTAAGGAGACTCTGTACCAGTCGGCAAGGGTAATCCCTTGCCCAAGGGCACACGGCTAGGAAGAAATGTCTGGTCCCGATGCTTCAGTCCAATCCAGTACATTCTCTTCTCTACCCAGGCAAACTATAAAATGGAGTCTAATACCAGCTCCTTTGTTAGAAAGCTCAGATGAGGTCATGTACATAGAAGGGCTTTGTAAGCTGGAAAGTGCTGACAAAAGTAAGGGGACACACATAACTGCGGACACTGACCAAAAGCACCTAGTCTTAAGAGACACAGGCAGACCAGAATAACTGCTCACCACCCCACACCCAATCCTTTCAGATCTAATGCAAAACCGACCTTCTCCAAAAAGTCTTCCCCAACTTCCTACACTCCCCAGTGATGTGCCCTTTCAATCACTTATGCCTTCGGCATATTTTGATTATCTCTGTGAGTTTCCACAATAAGGGGCAGAACTATTATTCTCCTCTGCATTCCTGGCTCTCACAGAAAGCACAGAAAGAAAGAGCTGGAAAAAAACCTTAGATGAGAATTCTGAAACCTGAGGAAGTCTTTTCATTAATTACCTGTACCAGAGGGCATACACCCCTGACTCCAGGGGGGGGCACGTCTTCTGTCCCTTCAATAAGCCAGAGGTTGGTTGCAATTCTACAGTAACAGACAGAACTGGAGACACTCCCTACCTTTCTGAGTTCCCCTCTCCCTGCAATCCACCCTTCCCATCCAACTCGCTGGATCTCATAAATATCTACTCTGCATATGTCAACAGAATGGCTGAGGTGACACTATGCAATTTCCAGCAGCACATTTCAGGATGTGGGTGCCATGTACAATATTTGGCTGCTAGAGTCACTGTGAGCTGCAAAACCTGGCTGAAGGAAGCACTGCTATGAATGCCCACACCTTGTGGGCAGACACCTGCACTCCCCACCCTACCCTTGCCCTGGCTCAATTCCAAAGGGAAAGCATCAAAATTCTGGCCCCTTGCTTAACAGTGGCCATCTTCTATCTTAGCGGGTGCTAAACTTTCCCTCAGCTTTCCATGGCTTCTGCCATCCTACACCTTCCTCCCTGTCTCCTGCTACCTTGGGCTCCTAGATGCCATAGAAAGGGACCCTAGAAGGCCCTGATTCCAAGACATGGACTCCAAGGCCCAGAGAAGTGAGTAGAGGGCCTGGATTTGTGTCCCAGCCTCTAGGCTGCTCTAGTCCATATTCAGGGACCCAGACGAGAGCCCCTTCTTCCTTATAATCCCAAGCACTTAACTGAGGGTTCCATTCCTCCAGGAACCCTACTTAAGGGCTCTTCGGGCCCAGATTAAGCTCTATTTCTTAATCGGAAATAAGCAAATTCTCCTAGAAGTAAACTTCTGTGAGACACATCTAACAAAGCTGGAAAGGACAGAATTCAGGGCAAAAAGAAAGTGATCTGGATCTGAATACTAGAGAGGTGGCCACGCCCCTGTTGATAACAAGGGTCAGGACTCCCCAGCCTTTACAACCCTGGTTGTGGCTGTGGGATAAGTACCAGGCAGTCTCAGGAGATGCCAGTCCTGTGGACAGTGCATTGCTGAGGTCATATGTGGGTTACTTTTCCCCACTTTTCCCCACAAGGCTGAATGTCAATGGTGCTCTGAAACATAGTAAGGGCCATGCAATCCACTGGGAACAAGCTGAAACATTCTCTGACCAGTGGCAATTCCCCACAGGGCTCAAAGAGGGGCCTGGAGGCAGCAGCCAACAAGGAGGTGGATGGGACAAGGTTTTAAAATGCCGCCAAGGGTTTTAAGTAGAAAGGTGGAATAATTCATTCAGCAGTTACTAGGTATGTACTGGGGGTCTATTACCTGCCAGGTACTGAGGATATAGCAGGGAACAAATATGGCAAGGTCCCTGTACTCCCAAAGCTTACATTTAGGGACATAATTGAGTGATCCTTTCTTTAGAAGCTGAAACCAGAGCTAATTGTGGAGATTATACTACCCTCAAGGTTCTCCCAATTTACTTTATCTCCTTTCCTCATTGCTTAGTGTGCTCCAGCCACTGTGGCTTTAGTCCCTCAAACAGACCTTGCCATGTGTCAAAATGCAAGTACGCTCATATAACTACCCTGGTTAAAACCCCTCAATGGCTTTCCAGTGCTCCAGGGAAACAATCAAAATTCCTTCCCATGCTGTGAGGCCAGATAATCTAGGTCCAAGCCTTGTCCGCAGGCTCATTTCCTGTCATTTAACCCCACAGACAAACCAAACCCCTCTCCAAGCCTCAAAACATGCCATGCTTTTTCCTGCCGGAGCCCTTCAAAAGTGCTATTCCCTCTGCACAGAGCACAATTCCTTTCCCACTTAGCAACCTCCTTTTCCAGTTTAAAGACAGCTGAAAGCCACCTCCTCTGGCAAAGTGTGGACTCACCTTGCCATTCATTTCTTGGCAAGGTGAGTCCACACGCTCCGTTCCCTTAAACAGTCCCAAAGCACCCCGCACTGCACAGTGTACTTCTCTGCAATCGTTAAGTCCTGACTTATTTAATATGAGCTTTTCCCACCAAATGAGGCTGTCTGCCTTACTTCAGAATCTAGCACAATGCCTGGCACAGAGGAAATAACAACTGGCCGAGGAGTGGATTAAGCCCAGGCACAGAGCATCTGATGCCTACAAAATGCTTCCTGAGTGTCTGTGAACCAGTGCAGGCAATCTTAGCCATGTGTCCTTTCTCTCTGGCAAGATGGTAAATTACTAGAAAGAAGTGATTTCTTCATACTCCCCACAGCAGCAAGGCCAGCGGGCTGCACACCACCAGTCATGGAATCCAAAGTTTGGCTCTAGGAACATACAGCAACCAGGAGAGAAGGAAAAGTTGTGTCCAAGAAAGTGGCTGTGTGGAATATATTATAATGGTGATAACTGTTCCTTCCCTGTTCTTTGCTTTTACAGCTACATATGCAAAGAGCTCACTTTTCCTGGTTTTGATCTTCAGAGGAATGTGGAATCATATTGCATTTTGGAAGGAAGGGCTATCAAACATCATGTTTATGAGGTACATTCATGTGACTGTGAACTGATTTTGTTCATTTTCATTGCTTTATAACTATAAAATTCTACTTCTGATGGCCGTCTAGGTTGTTTCTAGTTTGGAACAATTACAAACACTGCTCATTTCTACACACATGTCCTAGTATACACAGGCAAGCAGATGCAGCCTCAACTTGACTAGCTCTGGCCAAACTGTTCCAATTGTACCAACGTACCTTCCCACCAGCAGGCCAGAAGCACTCACATTGCTCCACAGTTATGTCAACACTTGGTATTGTCAGCTTTTAAGTTTTTGCCAATCTAATGGATAAGAAATAGAATCCCATTGTCTGTGTGTGTGTGTGTGTGCGTGTGTGTAAAGTTTTAAAAAAATAAAGAAAGGAAAAGAAACCCCGAGAGGCCCAGTAACAGGCCACGGAATCCTACAGCAGGTATTCTTCGATCCAACTAATTAAGTGCGGAAAATGTTTACCTTTTGGGAAGAGGTATCTATCCCGCTTCCATTCTTACTTAGCTAACTCTAACCAATTCCTTTCTGGGGATCATGCACATAGGAAGGAGTTCTCCCTCAGCTCAAGAGTGAAGCAAGAGAATTAGTCTTAAGCCCCTGGCCACAATGCTTACTTCAGGGATAAGAACATGACTCATTACAGCCAGTCACAAGTACACCTAGTTGAGATACAGGGAAAAAAGATTCTTGTGGTTTCTCAAGAACTTGCAAGAGCTGATGTCATATGGTTTGGAGCTGCTAGAGAAATTCTGCTAACCAGAAGGTTAGCCTGTGTGAGAATGAAGCCAACCCAGAGATGAAAGAAACTAGATTCATCTTGTGAATCCCTGTATCAAGCTGTGCCTAAAGCTATCCTATCCTTGAACTTTTCTGTCACATGAACCAATAAATGCCTCTTTTGCCCAGCTAACTTGGCTTGTCTGTCACCTGCAAATAAAATGAATCCTGACCCATACAGCAGAGAAAGTTATTGAAAGTTAGTAGGCTGAAATATACAAAGAGCTTGGGCAGAAAAATGAGCCTATTGTCTAGACAAAGGCCTTGTAACAAAAGTAGACATTAATTGGCAGTTCTTTCTCTGGCCTTCACCCAAAGACTACCACCTACCAAGACATGACAGATCTCCAACCTGCTCTCTGCCATCAGGGCCCCTCCCCACAGCTCCTAGAAATTCTGAGGAAGCACAGGCAGAATCTTCTTCCACCCCATCCCAGCTGTCATTCTAACCAAAGCCTAAAGTAGAGAATCCTGGGTTAGGCCTAAAATCTGGATTTTCATCCAGCCTGGGCTACTCTGCTATGTAGCCCGGGGCTAGATTTCTTGACCTTTCTGGGTAACAATACTATCAAGAAGAAATGGGAATAGAAGGGAATATACAGGCCAGAGGTGTGAGGTAATAGAAAAATATTGGTTTCCGCCCTGTTCCTGACGCAGAGCTTCTTAAACCCTTGTAATTTCCTGAGTGATAAGAGGACGAGGAGCATCTATTGTTCTACTGAAGTGACACCAGGTGGGCTCCTGGATGGGGACTAGTCACCCGAAAAGGCCAAGCCATCATTAGAAGCTTGGAATTTTCAGCCCCGTCCCTATATTCAAGAGAGGGGAGAGGGGCTAGAAATGAGAATTATAATTGATCATGCCTATGTGACGAAGCCTCCATAAAGTCCCAATGGTACAAGGTTCAGGAAGCTTCTAGGTTGGTGAACACATCTATATTGGGAGGGTGACACACCACAACTACACGGGGACAGAAGTTTCTGTGCTTGGGACCCTCCCAGACCTTGCCCTATGTATCTCTCCATCTGGCTGTTCATCTGTATCCTTTAATAAAGGGGTCCCCAACCCTGGCCTGCAGACCAGTACCAGTCCAGTACCGGTCCATGGACTGTTAGGAACTGGGCTACACAGCAGGAGGTGAGCGGCAGGCAAGCGAGCAATGCTTCATCTGTATTTGCAGCTGCTCTCCAGCTGTAGCTAGCATTACCGCCTCAGCTTCACCTCAGATCATCAGGCATTAGATTCTCATAGGAGCACTGGTCCCTGGTGCCAAAAAGGGTGGGGATCACTGCTTTCATAAACTGGTAAACATAAGTAAATGTTGGACTGAGTTTTTCTATTACAACAGGACAAACTGAAATAAAGGCTTGACAGGTACACCAGCATATTTAACGTGCAACATAAAGTCACTGCTGTTATTAAGAGCAACCAAAACAGAATAAACAGTCGGAATCTTTGGGTCAGGTATGTGTTTTTATTGTGCTGATGTTTAACAATTTGGCTATCAGGCAGGAAAATGCCAGTTTATCAAATTTAGTTTTTTCAAGATCATAAATGGAGTCAGTGAACTCAACATCTACGGGTTAGTGAGATGGAGATACTCTAAACATTCATTCCCTGGAGGAAGAAAAGATCTAAGTCTGACCAGCTAGGGAGTTTTTCATCAAATTTCAGATACCCGTGTTATCACATTTAGTATCGATGAAATCAATGTGATCAATAGCATGTCATAATTTGACTGGCAAAATATTTTTTTCTATGCAGAACATAAATAATCGATGGCATCTTAGATTTGGTGAAATATAGCATATCTCCTACAAAGTGCTGCCAGAGTCATGTTTCAAACACACAAATATCCTATTACTTTTCTACTTCAAATTTTCTGGAACCAAATTGCACAGCAGGGCACACAGGCCCCCTATAATCTGGCCCCTCCCCTTACTCATCCAGTTCAATCCTGCCTCCCCCTCCTGCTAGATATGGTGAACAGTGAGGATAACCCCTTCTTCAAGGCCCTTGTACATGCTCTTTTCTCAGTGTTTGTCCTTGAAGGCCCAAATCAGATGTGCCCCCTGATCTGTGAGGTCCTTCCTGTGCCCATCCCATGTCCAAGAGGAATGACTCGCTCCCTCAGTTAGGCCCTGCAGCTCTCTGCTTACACTGCATTTCCATTACAGCACCTTCACACTGCTTTATAACCACCTCCCCCACCCAACGAGAACACGAACGCAGGGTTATTTCTCTTTATATCTCCAGCATCTGGCACAAAGTAGGTGGTCTCTAAATGTTTGCGAAACTAAACGTTATCCATGATTCCAGAGCCCCATTAGCTTCTTCATTCTCCCCCTTCACCAAACTCCCCCTTCCCACTTTACTATCTTGCTTCAGCAGAAGGCTCCAAGGGCTCCCCTCATTTTAGACATTCTTGACCACAAACATTACCCAGATCTCCCCCACCTCCCTCCACACACAAAGGTTTGTTTGTTTGGCTGGGGTTTTTTTTTGGCGGCGGGGCGGCTGGGCGGCAGGGCGGGGGCGGGGGGGGCGGGGGGGGCGGGGCGGAGGGGGGTGTCGACATGCTATTTTTCTATGTCTACCAAACTGACAAGGTTTAACTTGGCTGTTTTCCAAAAACAATTGCTTCCCATTCTCCGTGTCTTTTCTATTCTGATCCCAGGGGGCTAAGTCTGAAGTCACCCCCAAGAAGTCTCAATTCAGACCAGGGGCTCTTTTCTGTGGTTCACAGTGTCTTCTGTGATAGTCAGACCAGTCTGAGTTAAGCCTGTCATTCCTTTTCAGGAAAGTGACATCTAAGAAGTCAACCACTACTTCTGAGCCTTGGTTTCCTTACCTCTTAATAAAGGGAAAATAATAATGTCTAGGCAAGTTCACCAAGCTGTTTGAAAGTTCAAGCAAAGTCACATAAGTAAAAGTGTATTTTGCTTTTAAAAAGCAAAAGGCTCTATAAAAATACATGCTAAGAAAGAGCATAAGAACCAACTTGAAAGGGCTCCCAATGGCCAAAGCTGTACAATCTGAGCAACAAAATAGTACTGAATTTTGGCCCAGAGTATAAAATAAATATCCATGAGTCTATACTGACATAAATAAATGACTGAATAAGTTAATAAATAAGACAGAAGAGAGAAACAAATCTCCCATGCAAAAGAATGCCATATAATACATGGTCATACTCATCCTTAAAGAAGGAAAACACGCCTCACTCTCTAGGTGGGGGCTGCATACAGTTGGACTATTTTACAAAGAGTACAATATGGAAGGGGGGAGATTAGGTAACTTTACAGAGAAACCTGATAAATGCTATCTCAGCCAGGTGATCAAGATCAACATCAAATTATAAATCACATAGATGGCATGCACCCTTGATATGATGTGCTAAAAATGGCAGTCTATCTTTGTGGTCTTTCTCCCAATAACCGATAAGGAGTAAAACAGACATTTTAGGAGTAAAACAACAGACAAATTCCAGTAGAATTCTACAATATACATGACCAGTACTCCTCAAAACTGTCAAGGTCATCAAAAGAGTTAAGTCTGAGAAACTGCCACAGGCAAGGGGAGCATAAAGAGACATGGAAACTAAATGTCATGTGGCAACTTGGTTGAGATCATGACATAGAAAAAGTACTTGGGTAAAAACTAAGGAAATCTGAATATTAGGGACTTTGGCCAATAATAACGTATCAATATTGGTTCATTAATTATAATAAAGGTGTCATATTAATGTAAGATGGTAATAAAAGGGGAAAAGGTTTGGAGTACATGGGAACTCTGTACTCTCCTCACAATTTTTCTATAAATCTAAAACTGTTCTAAAAAATAAAGTCTATTTTTCAAAAAGCTGATTTTCTTAAACTTGAGAGGAAATCATTCCCGGGATTATGACTTTAGCTAACAGTTAAACAAGCGGCTCAGGCATGTCCCTGACACTGATATGTGTTGCATGCATGAACACTACACAAATCGTTGTAGTGTCAAAAACTGGAATGTGCTGCGAATTTGGAATTCTATGCCTCCCGTTTGCTCCATAAAGACACATTTACACACTCTTTTCAAAGGCCAAAATCAGAAAGAAAATGAGCAGGAAAAATACTAATGTGCTAATGGGCTAAAGGATGGAGGGAATGCATAGCTCCAAGTATACCTGACTAAACCGGTTTATTCTGACCAAGAGAAAAAAAAAGGAAGTGGAAGAAAATAGGACTTTGGTTACGGATCTAGATCGGTCGTCTATTCGGCTCCAAGCAAGGAGTCATACGGGCCCGCTTATTTCTGACTCTGGAAACGAGAATGGATCAGTGCCTGACCTGGACACAGGGAAGCGAGGAAGGCACACGAGAAAAGGGTAGATGGGACCCCAGCAAGCAGAAGATATTAGGCCGGGTGAGAGGACGCAGCGAACTTCGCCCTTCTCCCGAGCCCGCCCGAAGGCCCAGCCACGTTCTACTGGCGCGGCTCAGCAGCCACGTTTGGTCGCCCGGACCCTGGGGCGCTTGTGCGACTGCTGCTTTGCTGCATTTCTCATTGGATGCCCCCTACTCACCCCCGAACTCAGGGCCGCGAATCTCGGACTGGAGTCACTTGTCTTCCAAGGCGGTCAGTTCCGGGTCGCGATCCTCCACGAGCGCCCAGCGTAAAAGCGCGTCCCCACTGGGTAATCTGCCGGCTCTTGGGAGCCCTCCACCGAGATTTCTCCCAGACCAGCTTCCGGATTGGCCCCTGCCGAACTCCGTCTCCCAATGGGAACCTTAGTTTCGTTTACGTCACTGATCACGGGGCAAATCCCTGGGCCGCTGCAGGGTGGTGGGGTTGTGGGGCAGCAAGCCTGGCAGAGAAAAGGAAACTGAAATCAGGCGGAGCCGAGGTTGCGCAGGAGTTGTAACCTGAGTTTGGCGGGTAGCGCGCACTCCCAATTACCTGGTGGAAGAGTGGAGTTCTGAGGCCCCTTTGTAGAATTCGGGGATTCCAGAACCTCCTCCCCTCCAGCCGCAATTCCTCACCTCGGTATCCCCGCCGCGGGCTAGATCAGGGTCGGTAGGCGCTTTGCGGCTAAGTGGCGCTCACCAGGTGCTGCACGAAATAGGACTCCCTGCCCCCAAAGTGGCCTAAATTTGCTTCCCGGACCAGGCACGATTTTAGCAAGCAAATATTTTCATTGAGCTATTTGCAAAAACTATCATTTCTGAAGCGCCTACCATGAGTAAGGGGCTTTACATAAAATATCCTTAAACCAGGAAGGCGCTAATGTCCCCATTCGACAGAAGGAAAAACAGGTTCCAAGAGCTTAGGAGCCTGGGCCTGGCTCATTGGGCCAGTTTCCTGCCTCGGTACTGGATTCAGAAACCAGAGCATACCAAGCTGGCCAGAACTCGGGTTTCTAGGGTCCTAGGTTGGGAGATATCCTAGAGGCTTCTGCGCATCCCCGCCACCCATGGTCCGATAAGCTAACCACGCCGAATGATCCCTGGCTACCCAACCTGCGTTCGCTTACTACTCTACCTGCAGCCACCGCACGCGGTCCGGTCGGTCCGGTCGGTCCGTTCGCGGACTATCCCCTCGGCAGCCATTGCCGTTTCCCGGGCACCGTCGCATTAAAATCCCTCAGTCTCCCTGGGCCAGCGGGGCTGTCACCACATTCAACCTGCGTGGAGTTGGGGGCTGGAGGCTCGCTGGAAAGGGATGGTAAAGGTTCTCCGGGTCAACTAGTTTTGTCTACAAAGATGGACTTGAGATCGAGGTGGGGGCACAGGTCGCCCGCTTGGGCGAGGGTTATGGGGGAGGGTGCAGGTGTTCTGGAGTATTCAAAACGGGGTGAGCTCAGTGTCCTAAACTCTAAAATCTCCCCGGTCTCCGCCCCTCCCCTGCAGGGGGAATGGAGGAATTTGAAGTAATACTCAGTGTTTACTTACTGTGTGCTAGCAAGGGGGTATTTAAAAGAAATCCATGCCCGTATTTTACACTCAATTCTCTCTCCATGCCCTGTAGTCTTTTCTCCAGTGGTGTAACTCACACTCAGCCCCTCTTCTCTGGGCGGGAAGGGTTTGGACCTCACCTATTGGGCAGGACTTTGGCGGGCCTGGGCTCTGGATGTGGTCTCAGCACCTGTTAGACCCTCCATCTACCTGCTCTTTTAGTTGATGTTGAAGAAGAAAGTGTTTTTAAAATGCTGCTTAATAGTGGCTGCACCAATTTGCAATCCCACCAATAGTGCACATGGTTCCCTTTTCTCCACATCCTCAGCAACATTTGTTGAGATATTGATGATAGTCATTCTGGTAGGTGTGAGGTAATATCTCATTGTGGTTTTAATTTACATGTCTCTGGTGATTAGTGAAATTGACCATCTTTTCTTATGTCTATTGGCCATCTGTATGTCCTCTGGAGAAATGTCTACTGAGGTTTCTCGGTCCCTTGTGCACTGTTGGGCTTGCAAATTGGTGCAACCACTATGGAAAATGGTATGGAGGTTCCTCAAAAAATTAAAAATAGAACTACTTTATGACCCAACAACTCCACTTCTGGGCATTGATCCAAAGAAATCCAAAACACTAATTTGAAAAGATGTGTACCCCTATGTTTATTGCAGCCTTATTTACAATAGCCAAGATATGGAAGCAACCTAAGTGCCTATCAACAGACGATTGGAGAAAAAAGAGGTGATACATATATACAACAGAATATTACTTGGCCATAAAAAAAAGAATGAAATCTTGCCACTTGAAACAACTTGGATGGACCTGGAAGATATTATGCTAAGTGAAATAAGTCAAACAGAGAAAAGCAAATACCATATGATCTCACTTATATGTGGAATCTAAAGAACAAAATAAAACAAAAACAGACCCATTGATTCAGAGAACAAACTGATGGTTACCAGACGGGAGGGGAGTTGGAGGACAGGGTGAAAAAATGTGAAGGGATTAAGATGTGTAAATTGGTAGTTATGAAATAGTCAAAAGGATATAAAGTACAGCATAGGAAATTTAGTCAATAATACTGTAATAACTATGTATAGTACCAGGTGGATTCTAGACTTATTGGGGAGGATTACTTCATAAATTATATGAATGTGTAATCACTATGCTATATACCTGAAACTAATATAAAATAATAGCGAATGTCACTTGTAATTGAAAATATTTTTTTAAAGTACTAACCATAAAAAAAAAAGTAAAATGCTCCTTAAATGATTTTCTCCCAGTCCACAGGAGGTACCTGCCCCACCCACGAGCGGCTCTGTATACCCTACAGCAGTGGAGGTCCGTTTACCCTGGAGAAGGCCTTTGCAGGTCCTGAGGGGCTAACATGACCACCTTGCTTATTTCTGTGACTTCCCTCTTGCCAGCTCTCTCTCAGTCCATGTGCTTCAGCCTCTCTGATCTTGAAACCTTTTGCCCTAGCCCCTTGCATGTCTACTCTCTTCTTGACAGTCATACCTCTGCTCAGTTGGCATCTCAGAAAGGCTTTCCTCCATCCTCCAGTCTAAATTAGTTCCCCATAATGCATCATTCTGTTTCACTTTCTGCATTCATTTGTCATCATTTCTTTGTCAATGTGTTTATTTTCCACCCCACCCCACCCCCATCACTAGTGTAAGCCCCATGAGAGTGGAGAAATGTGTCTTCCCCATACATGGTTGTCAATAAATGTATGTTGATGAAACCATACTTAATTTCTTTTACCAATCTGAGAAAATTTTCAAACAATATTCAGGACTATCTCCAGGTAATTTTAATGATCATCAAAATGATTTGTTGCTCCATTTAGCATTTTTGGAAGGATTAGATGCAGAGCTTGTAACTCTGATGAAACAGCATAAATTAAGCTGGTTAACCACACATACTAATAAGCTAGCAATTCTGGCTGATCAGTTATCTAAAACTATCCAAAAGAAAGAAAAGCTCCAATGAAAAGCTCCAACAATTAAGCAATCAGGTCAGACCTCCTCGAAGGCCTTTTCAACAAGGGGAAAAGAGTCTGCTTTTACTGTAACAAGCCAGATCAATTTAAGAACGATTGCAGAAAATGAAATGGGATTTAGAAAAAGAAGCAAACATAGGGCTGCTCTGAAGATTACGAGAGGACATATCCCTTTTTCCTTATTAATAGGAGAAATTGAAATTATTATAAAGGGGGAAACTACCAAAGCCTTTATAAATACTGGGGCTACTTTACCTGTTCTCAACCCAACTCAATTAAATTACCCTCTCCCTTGAGTAAAACCTCTATACAAATGATAGGGATATCTAACAAATCAATGTCTCTTTTTAAGTCAGAAGTTGTTTCCCTCTAGCTAGGGAATGTTGTGGGGCAATTTATTTTTTTTACTAACCAAATATGTCCCAATTCACTTGATTGGATGAGACTTCTTGAAACCCATGATGTTCACATATCCTTTTCTCAAAAAGGCAAAATGCATTTAGAACTATGTGAATCAGGCATTGAATCAATTGAGAAAACAATGATTTTAAAGGAACCTCCATATGAGGACACTAATCTTGAGACTGAATGTTTACTACAGGATGTTTCTATACAGCTCTGGGTTCTTTCCAGTATGGATATTGGCATGATTAAGTCAGCTACTCCTATCAAATAACTATTGACGATACTTTGCCTCTGCCTAATATTTGTCAATATCCTTTAAGACCTAAAGCAACTAATATTTGTCAGTCTTAAGACCTGATGCACTAGCTGGAATTAAGCTCATTATACAAGATCACTTAGAGAGAGATTATAATTCCATGCATAAGCCCCTATAATACTCCTAGCCTTCCAGTAAAGAAACCCAATGAGAAAGGATGGAGATTTGTACAAGATTTCAGAGGTATAAGCAAAATTGTTATTCCAAATCCATATACTCTGTTATCTTCCATTCCTGTAGATTGACAATATTTTTCCGTAATAGATTTATGTAGTGCCCTTTTTAGCATTCCTGTAGAAAGGAACAGTCTATATCTTTTTACTTTCACCTGGAAAAGTCGCCAATTCACTTGAACCATAATACTCCAGGCATATATAGAGAATCTCACGTATTTCTCTCAACTACCAAAGACAGATTTAAATAATGTTGAATTTCCCAGACATTCCACTCTGATCCAATATGTGGATGATTTACTTTTATGTTCCAGGACATCGTTAGACCACTAAAAAGATTCAGTTTATTTATTACAATAGCTAGCCATAAAGGGAAACAAAGTCTTGAAAGACAAGCTTCAATTCTATTTACCCCAACTAAAATACCTTGGCCATCTTATATCTAAAGATAGAGTGCTAATTAACCCCGAAAGACTCAGAGGAAATCTAGCCTCTTCTCTTCCAAAAACTAAGAAACAGCTTAGGGGAGTCCTAGGGTAGACTGGATACTGTCGCAACTGGGTCCCAAATTTCTCATTAATGACTCAACCTCTTTATGTCTTATTATAACCAGATCGGCCTGATCCAATCTAACCCCCAAAGTGAAACAAGCTGTGGAAACTCTAAAGGAAGATTTATCTAGAGTTCCCACTTTGAGTCACCCTAATTATAAACTTTCTTTCTTTTTATACATGAAAGTAAAGAAAATGCTTTAGGAGTTTTAACTCAGAAACATAGAGCTCATCATAGACCTATAAAATATTTTAGCCAACAGGGAGGGAAAAAAATAAAGTAGATGATAGAGCCTCTGTTCATTCCCTCTGGCAACCAAATCAAAGTTGTGATGGAAACAAGGAGCAAACAACAAGGAAAAATCGCCTGGAATCTAGATGAACAAGCCATACAACTAGGGAGAATTCCAGGAAATCACCCTGCAACAGCAGAAGGTAGGATGGGGTGGGATGTGGGGCAGCCCGGTCTCCAGCAGCTGAGACGGAGGCTGCAGCAGCAGCAGCAGCAGCAGCCTCTTAAAGGGGCCACGTCCGTGAGTGGATTTTTGCGGTGACGGACCTGCTCATTCTGAGCACCAGTGCCAATTCGGCTGCGCTCCGAGGGCACCAGGGACTTACAGGGAGACATTCTCGGAGTGAGCGTGGAGGCAAAACTCGTTCTGTACAAAAGTACCGGCAGTATTCATTGTTTCCTGTTGAGCCCTCCTCCCTTCTGGTGCGCAGACACAGTGCCGCCATAGCCGCGAGGTCATCAAACTAGATAACAGAGGTCACTCAGCCCAGAGGATTCCCTGAAACCCTGCCTCCCCCAACTCACAGCTCCACCCAAGCCACATCCGGGTACATCCTCAGAGAGTCAGGTGCTCCTTGCTGGGCAGCACCTAGACTCACACTGAAGGCAGCTGGCCTCGGTTTCTGGTGTGGCCTTTTGAGGCAACTATAAGCACAGCATCTGTGGATTGCTTGCTGAGTCTTAACATGTGGCCCCAGATTGGCAGAAGCTTGGGTTAAATTTGGCCTACAGCTGAACCCCTCTCAGGACTGTGTCACTAGACAGACACCTACTTCACAAATCCACACTAATAAGACCGGGAGACTTAGGAGCTTTGTTTAATACATAGAAACAGACAGAAAGCAGCCAAAATGGGAAGACAAAGAAGCAGAAACCATGTGAGAGAACAGAAAGGAGATTCAGAAATAATGGAGTCAAGGAATCTAACAGATGCAGAGTTCAAAACACTGCTCAATAAACTTTTGGGAAGTATAGATAAATTCAGTGATAACTTCAACAAAGAGATAAAAAACATAAAAATGGAAATAGAAATTATAAAAGGGTACCAGTCAGAAATGACAAACGTGTTATCTGAGATGAGAAGTATATTAAATGGAATAAACAAAAGAATAAACAAAGTGAATAAAGAAGAGAATCAAATGACCTATCTAGAGGACAGGAAAGCCAAGGATGCTCAATCAGAATGGCAAAAAAAAAGATTCCAAGACTATAAAAATAACTTAAGGAGCATATGGGACACTATTAAAGGTCAAAATGTCCTTCTGACTGGCATACCTGAAGGAAAACAAGATGTTGAACAGCTGTTTGAAGAAATAATGATGGAAAACTTCCCTAACCTGGAGAAGGAAATTGACGTAAAATCCCAGGAAGCTCAGAGAATCCCAAAAACCAGGGATCTAAAGAGGCCCACACCAAGACATTTCATAATTAAAATGCCAAAAGTTAAATACAAAGAAAGAATATTAAAAACCAAGAGAAAAGCAGATAGTTACCTGCAAGGGAACACCCATAAGACTGGCAGCTGATTTCTCAAACAAAACTATGTAGGACAGAAGGACTTGGCACAAAATATTCGATGTGATGAAGACCCAAGATCTACAACAAAGGATACTTTATCCAGCAAAGCTCTCATTTAGAGTCAAAAGACAGATAAAGAGCTTCCCAGACAAAAATAAGCTAAAGGAATTTATCACCACCAAGCCAGTATTACAGGAAATGTTGGAGGGACTTCTTTAAGAAGAAAAAACATGTGTCAAAAACAGGAATAAAAGATGGTAACAACTACATTCCTTTCAATAAGTACCTCAAATGGAAAAGAATTAAGTGCTCCAACCAAAAGATAGAGTGGCTGAATGGATAAGAAAACAAGATCTCTACATATACTGCCTACAAGAGACTCACTTTAGATTAAAAGACACACATAGACTAAAAGGAAGAGGATGGAAAAACATATTGCTTTGATGGACCTAGAAGTTATTTAAGTCAGAGAAAGATAAACACTATATGATTTCACTTATATGTGGAATCTAAGGAATAAAAAGAACAAACTAATCAAAAACAGACTCACAAATATAGTGGACAATTTGTTGATAGATGGAGGAGGGGAGGCTGGGAGAATGGGGTGAAGGGTTAAAGAAGTACAAATTAGTAGCTATGGATGGTCACGGGGATGGAGAGCACGGCATAGGGAATGCAGTTAGCATTAATATGTTGGCTAGGTGGAGGGTCAAGGGAGGGAGAGAGGGAGCAGTTCGGGGGATCATTTTATGAACTATATAGCTGTCTAACCAATGTAGTGTATATTTGAAACTAATTAAAATAAATAAATTAAAAAATATATTTTAGCCAACAATTTGACTCAGTAGCAAAAGGGTTCCCTCCTCATATAAGGGCCATCTAGTGCCAACAACCAAACAAGATAGTTATGGGCTCTCCTTTAACCATATATATTTCTCATTCTGTTGAATCTTTACTGAACTGTCATCACACTCAGTATTTCTTTGTCAGCCATCTGGCTTCTTATGAAGTACTCTGGCTTTCTGCACTTAATATTACTTTAATTTGATGTAACAATTTTAACCCAGCCACTTTACTACTTTCTTTACAGAATAAAGAAACCCGTGATTGCATTTTACTTACTGATCACCTCTTGCTCCTAGGAATGACTTACAGGAAACTCCTATTGATAATGCTGACTTAATTTAGTTTACAGATGGATCTTATCTAAGAAGGTTAAAAGAGACATTACCTAACTGGATATGCAATAACTTCCATGGTGGATATAATGGAAAGTTCTCATTCACCTGAAATAAGATCTTCCCAACAATTGTAATTAATTACTCTAACTAGAGCTTGTTAATTGGCCAAAGATCAAATAGCCAATATATGTACCAATAGTCACTATGCCTTTGGTGTAGCTTATGACTAGAATTTTATGGAAAGAACAAGTCCTCTTAACTTTCTCGGGCAGCCTATAAAGAATAGGAAACAAGTTACAGAATTATTAGATGCTATACAGCAATGAAGACAATTGGCAATTATCAAAATTCCAGGACATTCTAACACTGCCACCATGGAAGCAAACAGGAATCAATTAGCTGATGCTGCAGCTAAACAGGCAACACTAAACAATAAAATTATCCAAACTCAACAATGTTCCTCGCTCCTTATTAAATCAATAAAAGACTCTTTTACAGTTTCAAAGGACAGCTACAGAAGAAGAAAAGAAGACATGACAACAAAAAGGGGGAACCTTCAACCCAGACAAACAGATATGGCTTGGACCCCATGGGAAACCAATCTTACCTATAGGGGCTCAGCTGCCTATACGCCAACATGTACATGAAGTAACACATTCGGGTCCTGAAAAGATGAATTCACAGAGTAAACAATATTACTGGAAACCTCCCACTGTAGCTCATAAAGTGTATAGTATATGTTCTATTTGTCCAAAATATAACCCTGGAAAACCACTCCACAGGTCCCAGGGACATTTCCCACTCCTTTTTGGTCCATTTGAGGTATGGTAACTGGATTTTATCCAAATGTCACCATCTCAAAGATATAAATATGTATTAATTATGATTTATATGTTTTCTCACTGGGTTAAGGCATTCCTATGCAGGAGAGCATTAACCTTAAAGATAGGTAAATTATTGGAGAAAAAAAAAATCCCAATTGGGTAATTCCCTCTGAATTACATAATGACCAAGGGATTCATTTCACTGGACAAATAATGCAATTCATTTGTAACATTTGGCCGATTCCACAGAATTTTAATTGCGCGTATCACCCCCAGTCCTCTGGATTGGTCTAATGTACCAACAGTACAATCAAAAATCAACTAGTTAAAACTTCAGAAGCTTTTAATCTTCCTTGGTCAAAAGCTCTCCCTATAGTGCTTCTCAATCTAAGATCTACCCCTTTTGGTAAACATAGCTTTTCTTCTCATAAAATAGTTACTGACCGCCCTATGCATCTGGATGATAGGGCATATCAATGAGCCTTACTAAAAGGAATGGCTATTCTATATTATTGTCAAGGATTCATTAACCAACTTTAAAAAGTGATAAATTAATAACCGTGCACTTCTGTGAGACTTCAAAAACCATGGCTTACAATAGGAAATTTCATTTATTGGAAGAGACATTAAATTAAAAAAAGGGAACTTAAACCTTGTTGGAAGGGACCCTATCAAGTATACTAACTAATCCATGTGCAGCTAAACTTAAAGGAGTTGACTCATGGATTCACATTTCTCATTTATAAAGGGCACCTGACCCCAAATGGACATCTACCCCAATCTCTGACACTCATCTCTGCCTACGACGATCATCAAAACTCCTCAAATATGAGGAGCCAGTGACAACTAAAGTAAACAACTGTTCACAAGAAACTAGACCAGGCCTGAATCACACCAGGCTTTACAGAGACTCTTAAATTTCTAGGCTTTATTTCTTGCTGAACTTTGTTTGTAAGACTACCCTGTACTGGAAGGAAGATTGTCAACATGATAAGAAACCAAATTCTTCCCCTTCTCCTTGCTCTCTCATTACTTTCTCTAATGCTTGGAAAGATATTATTTTGGTAAAACTCTCCCAAAGTGGTGCTAAGGGAGGAAATCTAACCAATTGTTGGATATGTCATCAAGTTCCTAAATCAGTAAGAGACCAACACTTAGCACTAGTTGCTCCTGTTATCGACTTCGATACCATTCCCAATGGCACTGTCTTTCAGACCAACCCACATCCAACTTCACCTTTCAGGTACACATTATTCAAGAACCAGAGACGTCTATCCCCTACTTGTAACTATCTCCTGCCATCTCCATCAAATTTGAATTTAACCCAATCCTTCTATCTCTGCTTTACTTGATCTCTAAATGTCTACAGGACAAAATTAAAAAGAAAAATATAACCAAATTATGTAAACTTGTTCCTAATATTGAGTACCATCCTGATGGATTGTGAAAAACATCTAAATGGTTTCACCCCTGGTTGAAAGGATTCTCTGTCATACCTATGAATGAATTTGTAAACAAAAATATTCCTGTGGGCGTGGATTGTGCACCACCTGAATTCATTTTTATTTGAGGTGTAGGAGAAGACCCCCTGACTAAAGGATGGGCTCATGGATGTTTAGACAGTTGGCAAATGAAAGGACTTGGCTCATTGGGGCAGCTTGTCGCTCTTTTATCTATTCATAAGAACCCCCCAACTTTCCATAAGACAAATTATTTTAACAAAGAGTTGTTTCAACCAAATTAAGTGCAGATTATAGAGGCCAAAACGGAAATACTGACCAGTTATGACAGTATTAAAGTATACTCAGCATACTTATCCTGAATGCCATGGAACATGTCAATAAGGATGTAATTAGAAATTTATCCACCACCATCAGACAAATAGCAAAAGAGATGACTAAGATTATTGTGGCCTAACAAAAGTCTCTAGATTCTCTTGCTGGAGTGGTCATTGACAATCACATAGCCCATGACTATTTGCTGGCCAAATGAGGTGGAGTTTGTATTGTCGCTCACACTACCTGTTACACATATATAAATATCTCAGGAGAAGTAGAGACTAGATTTAAAAATGTCACTCAACAAGCTAAATGGCTACAAGAGATAAGAAAAGATGACCCACTATATGACTTGTTTAGCTGGCTACCTTCAGGATTACGGACATTGTTTTGATCTCTGTTACAGAATGCTATGATAGTAATATGTTTTCTGATCCTTTTGGTAACTCAAACTCATAGTCTATTGTCTTTCCCACTGCTTGAAAATCAGTTGATCATACTAAAATTATAATGGCACAAAGAATAGAAATAATCCATCAAGCACTACCTTATTTTAATTCAGAATGATTTGAATTCTTTTTCTGCTAACACAAATTCCTTATATATTCATTTGTATCAAGCAGATATAGACTAAGTAGGCACATTAGTCTGATTACCTTTTACAAGTTATCCAATTTACTAATTAATCTGGTACCTTAACAAGGTCTGTTATCCATGTTAATACAAATGGAATCTAAAATGGTTATAAAACAACAGCTGACTATAATGGTGTAGAAGCTCAGGCAAAACACCTATAGGACTTTCATGGTCCCCCTAGGCTTTTCAGATGAAAAATTTAACTTACAATGCTGTATTTTAACAGCTCAACTACCCCAGCTATATCTTAAACTAAAATTTTTAATAGTTCAACTGGCTGGTATAGGAACTATTCTTAATAACATTTGAGTACTTCCAATGGGAAGTAGATGGATCATCTTTTTTTAAAAAATGATGGTAACTGGGAACCCATCTCATTATCAGATCATAAAAAACAAAGAGATAAATGGTAATGCCCTCAAACTACATGAAATTCTGAACTCACAAACCTGGCCTATTATATCTACCCCAACAAGCAATAATATATGGTTCATGGGACTTAAACATTTTTGTCAGGTAGGTTTAGAGGATTCTTCTGTTGTTAAAAGTAACTTCTATTGTAATAACACTAAATTTACATTAAATGCTACATGAATATAGTGTAATACTGAGGTTAGGCCAAAATTCATGATCACATTAACACTGAAAATCAAATGTACTGGGAGACTGAACTCAATCTTCCCCATGAAGTTATTTCTGTGAAAACTGGTTGCCCAGAAAAAAAAAAAATTAGAACTTTTAGATAAAATAGCTAAAATTCTTCATTCATCAAGCCAAACCTATCACAAAGTACAGATGGTAGTAAACAAAGATAAAGAAAACATTCTTAGTTTGATAAAAAATATATATATACAATGACACATGTAAAGGGTTCTTTGGCTGGCTGAGATGTTTACTCCTGTCAAGCTTTCCTTACCTAATATCAGTCACATTATATTTTTAATACATGTTATTAGACCACTGTTATTATTCCTATTCTCATTATATAAATATTATACTAGATACAAAAAGATAAAGGATAAAGTAAACAATAAAACTTGGATCATAATAGCTCACAGATTAGAAATGATCCGAAGTCTTTTTCGTAATGATGGCCTATGAGAACTGACTGCCTCCTATTTACCTGCCTTTTCTCCTTTTGGGAAAATTTGGCCTTAATTCACTTCCCGTGGTTTTGCCCTATCTCCAGTGGTCCATCATTTCAACAAGAGAATGCTGATACTGAGGTTTCCTAGGCATAAGCCTTCCTAGCACTGTGGGACCACATCATGTAACCAAAAGGTTGTCCTCAATGCATCCTTCAAATTGATTTATGACCAAAAGGGAAAATTGTGAATTTGACAGGGCTGACAAAATAACTGAAAATAACCACATATAATGTTCTGATCATAAAAATTCCTGAGAGGGCTATAATGAGAATTTATGTCCTAAGGCCTATATGATAGATTAGTCTTTACCTTGAGCAAGACCTGTGCATTGTTTTTCTAGATGTGAATCTAGGATAACATACTTAAAATGTCAGAACGATCTCTTCAGCCCTCCAGAGATAAACATCCTGGTATTGGGAGAGACAACTCCAACATTCCTCACTATTATCTTATCCACATATCTTTGTAAACTATGTATGTTAAATGTTAACTATCCTACACACACCAATGTAAAAGAAATATGTATCTCTCCATTTTTCTTTTTATCCATTCCTAGAGATTTCCCTGATTTACTTTCTCTTGCCTCCTTAATCTGCCACCAATGGATTTCATGTAACCTCCCTTACGTCTTCTCCTTTTATTCTAATGTATAAAATAAACTGCAAAACTGCTATTCCTTGGAGCATTTTCTCAATCTTTTGAGATTTTGCTTCTAGGAGAGGCAGCTTTCTCCCTGACTGAAGGGCTGGCAGAAGCTACTGTTCCATTGTTGAGTCCTCCTCCCACCCAGCAGGCAGATGCAGGCGGTCATCATATCTGAGACTCCATCAACCAGGCTAACACCAGTCGCTCTGCCCAGGTGATTCCCTGAGAGTCGACCCCACCCAACTTGCCTTTCCACCAAAGCCATTTTCAGTGGATTTTCTATACAAAAGGCCTGTCATGGCTCATGTTGTGGACTTTCCTAAAATCTCTTAAAGGTTCACAAAACCTAAACAAGTAGCATCTGGCCTCAGCGTGCCCTATACCTCATGCTGAGCAGACCCAAGCCCAGCATTAGCGGCAGCTGGCCTTGGTTTGCAGCTTGGCCTCTTGAGGCACATCCAAGCCCAGAGTGGGTGGCAGCCATCTGCAGATTGCTTGATGGCTCATGCCAGGTGGCGCCAGGCAGGGCATAGACTGTGACTGAACTTGGCCTATGGCGGGGCCCCTACCAGGAGGCCCCAGCCTGCACACCCAGTGGCTGGCTTTGGTCTGAGCCAGAGTACCACCCAGGGCCACATCCAAAGATGACATACCCAAAAGGCAGACTGAGAAAGCACCAAAGCCCTGCTAGAGTGAATCCAGCTCCATAGGGTCATCCCCTATACAACAGATCCTCCACTGTAGTCATGGCCAGTCATCACAACCAATTAGCCCAAGAGTCAGTCCCTCCCACTGATGTGCAAATGACAACCAAGGATCAACTGCAAGCATAGGGCATACACAACCCACACAAGGGACACACCTGGGGCACCCAGTGCAGGTGACCAAGGAGACTATGCCACTGGGTCCCACAGGACATCTACTACATAAGGCCACTACCCTAAGACCAGGAGATCTAGCTGCTCTACCTAATACATAGAAATAAAACACAAGGAGGCAGCCAAAATGGGGAGACAAAGAAACAAGTCCCAAATGAAAGAACAGAACAAAGGTCCAGGAAAAGAACTCAATAAAATGGAGACAAGCAATTTACCAGATGCAGAGTTCAAAACACTGGTTATAAGGATGCTCAATGAACTTAGAGGAAGAGTAGATGAACTCCATGAGAACTTTAACAAAGAGATAGAAAATATTAAAAAGAACCAGTCAGAAATGAAGCATACAATAACTGAAAAAAATAATACCTTAGGAAGAATCAACAGTAGATTAGACTAAGCAGAGGATTGAATCAGCAACTTAGAAGATAAAGTAGCAGAAAACACCTAATTGGAACAGCAATAAGAAAAATGAATTTAAAAAAATGATAGTTTAAGGCACCTCTGTGACAACATCAAGTGTATTAACATTTGTATCATAGGGATAGCAGAAGGAGAAAAGAGAGCAAGGAATTAAAAACCTATTTGAAGAAATTAAAATGGAAACTTTCCTAACCTGGCAAAGGAAATAGGCATACAAGCCCAGGAAGTGCAGAGTCCCAAGCAAGATGAACCCAAAGAGGCCCACACCAAGACACATCTTAATTAAAATGCCAAAGGTTAAAGACAAAGAGAATCTTAAAAGCGTCAAGAGAAAAACATCTGGTTACCTACAAGGGAGCTCCCATAAGATTGTCAATTGCTTTTCAGCAGATATTTTGTAGGTCAAAAGGGACTGGCAGGAAATAGTCAAAGTGATGAAAAGCAAGGACCTCCAATCAAGATTACTCTACCCAGCAAAGCTATCATTTAGAATCAAAGGACAAAGAGCTTCCTGGACAAGAAAAGCTAAAGGAGTTCATCACCATCTGTAGGGAGCTAAAGCTCCCCAAATTTAAAAGAGTGCATGGATTGTCTCGGGAGGCCTGCTTGCCTAAAAAAGAAAAGGCTGGTTCTGTGGAATTTCAGGAAGAAGAAGATTAAGTATAGCCTAAGGGAGTGTCAAAGGAAGTGTCAATTGCACCTCGATCTTCAGGATGTTACTTTTGTGTTGTTTTGGGATACACAGAGGAACAGATTGTGTTTAAAAGAAGGTTAAGAAATAAACTCGGAGAGGCAGTTGTGAGATCTGCTCTCCCTCCTGCACCCTGTCTGTCTTCTCTTTTTTCTCAGTCCCCGCTCCCCCATTCAGGTACCCGGTTTGACTTGGTCGGCTGGCTTCCGACAACCATCAAGCTAGTTTTATAGGAAATGTTGGAGGACTTCTTGAAGAAAAAAAAAGAGAGATTAAAAATATGAATAATTAAAGAGCAATACCTACATATTTATCAATAATTCTTTTGAATATAAATGGATTAAATGATCTACTCAAAAGAGTGTGGTCAAATGGATAAGAAAACAAGACCCTTACATATACTGTCTACAAGAGACTCACTTCAGATTCAGACACAACAGACTGAAGCTAAAGGGATGACTAATGATGTTTCAAAACGAAAAGGCTGAGGTAGCAATACTTATACCAAACAAAATAGACTTTAAAACAAAGCCTATAACAAGAAACAAAAAAGGACCTGGTAATCCCACTTCTGGATATTTATCCTATGAAACCCAAAGCACTACTTCCAAGGGACATATGAATCCATATGTTTATTGTAGCATTATTTACAGCAGCCAAGATATGAAGGAATCTTGTGTGTCCATCAATGGATAAATGGATAAAGAAGAGATGGTACATACATACAGTGCGATATTACTCAGCCCAAGAAAAAGAATGAAACGACATAGATGCAACAACATTGATGGTCCCTAGATGTTGTGCAGAGTAGACTAAGTCAGACAGAGAAAGACAAATGCCCTATAATTTCACTTACATGTGGAATCTAAAGAACAAAAGAAACAAAACAGAAACAAACTCATAGATACAGAGAACATTTGGATGGTTGCCAGATGGGAGCGGGGTTGGGAGAGTGGGTAAAAAAGGAGAAAGGATTAAGAAGTACAAATGGGTAGTTACAAAATAGTTATGGGATATAAAGTATAGTAAGGAATATAGTCAATAATATTATAACTATGTACAGTGTCAGATAGGTACTAGATTTATTGGTGTGATCACTTTGTAATTTATATAAATGTCTAATCACTATGTTGTACACCTGAAACTAATAATTGAAAAACTAAAATATTATTTTCAATAAAAGAATTGAAGGTAAAAAAGAAATCCTTTGTAGTGGTGCAGTGTACTTATTGCATCACATGAAGAGGTACATGATCTCTGACCCCACTTTTAGTAATAGGAAGTTTGATGGTAGGTTTAGGTGTTGTCAGCCTGATCTCATCATTCTCCATTGTGTTGGTTATGGATTTATTGCTTCTCAGCTCCAAAAATTAATGTGAGCCCTTTATTTTTCCTTTGCCAGAAGGCACTAATCTGTGTCAGTAGAGGGCACTAAAGAATCATTGCAGGAAAAAATGTTTTTTGCTTCCTAGTCCTGGTGTGTTCCTTGCCCAGCTCCTGCAACTAGCGCCTGGCTTTTCCAGCACCACTTCTAAAGCACCAGAGGCTTCCCTAGCATCCAGCTTCTGCACTGCACAGTGGTCAGCAATAAACAGTGGCCAGCAGCTTCTTAGGCATCCCCCTGGGGAGGTTTTTATATTGGAGCCTGGTGTGAACAGCTTTCTTCCACACCCAGGAAGGTGGATTTCTGGGAAGTTCCAATGGGCAGATTTCTGGTAAGCCCTGCTGCAGCAAAACCATCTTGACTTCCTTACCATTCTGTGAGCCATGGCGGCACTTTCACTAATATCTACTCTGTTTTCTCAAAGACAACTATAAATATCTCATCTCCAGCTTCAATATTTTTTATCTTCTCGTGAGCATACAAACATAATATATCCCATTTAAAAAAAAAAAAAACATTTGATACCTAAGTTTTTCAAAGATTTTTGCTTATCCAACCCTTCCCCTCATTTCTCTGCTTCCCAGAACTTAAAAATTTTGTCTGTACTTGCTTCTCTCCATTTTCTTTCCTCCCTCTCTTAAAAACTGAAATATATCACATGTTCAAGAGAATATATAATGCATGTATATGTTTTAAAATATTAATAATAAGATAGTAAAGTAGAGTCTGGCATTCATCTCTTATTCTAAGCAATCAGACTGGTTTTATAACTAAAGGAAATGATTCCCTCTATCTGTTCAAACAAAGGCTCAGAGGAGGCCTATTTCACCTTCCCTCCTGAAACAGCTGGTATTATTTCTACTCATTTCCCTATCCTCTCCTCCTTGGGGCTTAGAAAGACTTCCACCTAGAAAGAAGACATCAGAGAACTGAGTTTTAGGTCCCTTTACCTTAGCTGCCTTCCCAGAGGAGCCTCTCTAGTGATTCCAGAGATGATTCCCACTACCATCCAGTCACTGACCAGCCCAACTGGGCCAAATGGACGTCCACTGTGCCCAGGGTGAGTGAAGTCTTCCACTCCAAGTGTGGCTTGGTCAACTTTTTCCCTACTTACAAATGCCATGACACTGGGACCAATGATGTGAGCCTCACTCTGGATAGCAACTGTTATATAAAGTGCAGTGACACCCACCGCTAGTGACGTATGACGTATGACATTACTTATATTAAGACTCACCAATGGTTACTTTCAAGCACAGGAGGCACAAAATGCAAAGGATACACTAGTCTCTCTATTCCATAGAGACAAGAGTCTATACCAGTAGGGCTGGGAGTGCTATGAAGAGCCTTCCAGTGAAAGGAAGGCCCCGCCCAACAATTTTGCATGTTTACAAGCTGGCACAAAGGCGATTTGGGAACACTTAGTCTTCTGTGTAACAAAAAATGTAACAAGAAATCTCCACGCCCAGGAAACAATCTTGAAGGCTGCCAGAGCTCTAAGAAGTCTGCAGACCAAGGTGGTTGACATCGTCCAGAGGCCTTGCTGTTCTTCCATGGACCAGTTAAGTCCAGTTCAGTGTCAGACTATAACAAGAGACGAGGAGAAGAAGCCCTTATAGCCAAGACCAACTGTTTATCTCTCCATACTTTCAGAGCGCTTAATTCTGGGATCAAGTATGTCAAAATGGCAGTTTAGTCCTAAATTTCTCTACTTACATTAGTCAAAATAGGCTAACTATGGTAACAAACAATATAAACTTTCTGTGGCTTAATACCATAAAGGTCTGTTTCTCACAAAGGTCACAAGTCAATGCAGGTCAGGTAGCCCTGCTTCATGCTAAAGTACACAGGCTCCTTGAATGTGTGGCTCTGCTCAGACCATAGGGCTGCAGAGTCCTCCTCTGGCTCCTCTCCATCTATCCAGCTGATATATGAAGAGAGACCATGAAGAAGGCACACCTTCTCTTAATTACAATCACCCAAGGTGATATTCATCCATTACACTTTGGGCAGATCGCGGTTGAATGACTCCACCTAACTAAATGTAGTCTTCACGAGTATCAAAAAGAAGCAACAGGTTTGATGAATAGAACCATCTTTGCCTAACCATCTTTCCCCACAGACACCTTACAGACTGCTAATAAGTAGCTACTACCCACATGTGGCTATTTAATATAAATAAAGTTTAAAATTTCAGTTCCTCAGTTGCACTAGCCATATTTCAAGTGCTTGATTGCCACTTGCAAGCTTTAGCTATTGTAGTAGACTGTAAATAGAAGTTTATATCATCACAGGAAAGGTCTATTGGACAGCACTGATATAGAATATAATAGACAGGAATTAGAAGTAAACAGATGAAACATTCAAATTGGATAATCTTAGCAGAGGTTAGCAAAAGAACAATCGCTATATAGTGGCAGAAACAGCTGAATTATGTGGGAAACAAACTGTAAGCAGTAAACTTGGATAGTTAGTCAAAGATATTTCCAAAGTGTTGAAGATGCAACCTGTTTTCTTCTTGTTGTGTTTGAGAGTAAAGAGATAAATTGGAGGAACTGTTAACCAAAACAGAACCAAGACTTAATGATTTAGGAACTTCTCAGCATATCCAGATTGCAAAATATTCTAAAATTATCAGATTTGCTATCAAGAAAGCATGCTCTGGAGAGAAACCAATGATGTGGCTGAACAAGCTTTGGCTAGTGCCTTGAAAGGATCAAAAAGCCAGAGTATTTCATCACATGGAGAGTTCTTTAAAAAGATTAGGTATGTGACTCATGCATCCCCTCAGCCATTTCAACAGAAGCCAGGAAATAGGGGTGATATTATTCAGGAAATATCCATGGAGGAGCCTCTTGTTTAATGGCATAAACCTTAGTAACGTACACAGGAGACCCACAAAGTTTTTGATGATATATCAGCAGAAACACTGCCACCTTGCACTGAAAGAGAAACAAGACAAACTAAAAGATAGCTGCTGCACTCCCAAAATTTTACAAGTAGGAAACAGGCTGGTAAAACTACTCAATTGCAAATATGTGCTACCCTTCCAGAAGAAGAAAGAATGAATCTGAGGGAAGCATCTTAGACCCAGAAGATGGAGTCACAAGCCACAGAGGATTATTCCTGGGCCTTGAAACCATTAGAGTTTTCCCTGCCAGTTTTCAAATTACTTCAAACCAGTGACTCCTTTCTTCCTTCCATTTCTCCCTTTTGGAATGGGATTGTTTATTATAGCTATTATCGTATACCTGCCCCACTTCTGTATTTTGAGAGACGATAAGTTTTTTTCTAATTTTGCAGGTCCACATATAGAGAGGAATATTGCCCCAGGATGGCTCACACCCAGAGATCACTCATGCCTGGTTTAACGATTTAGATGATGAGATTTGAGACTTTCGAGATAATATTATATACATGAAATCTTGAATTCGAGTTGATGCTGTAATGAGTTGAGACTTTTAGGAACGTTGGGGCGGGGTGAATATATTTTACATGTGAGATGGGCATGAATTTGGGGGATCCAGAGGGTAGAGTGTGGTAGGCTGAATAATGGACTTTGAAGATAGCCATGCCCTAATCCCCAGAACTTGTGAATGTTTCCTTATATGACAAAAGGGACTGTGTAGATGTGATTAAACTAAGGATCATTAAGTGGCAAGATTATCCTGCATTATCTAGGTGAACCCCAAATGTGATCACAAGTGTCCTTACAAGAGGGAGGCAGAAGAAAATTTGACTACAGAAAAGGAGAATTAAAGACTGGAGTAATATACTTTGAAGATGGAAGGAGCCACAAGTCAAGGAATATAGATGACCACCAAAATGTGAAAAGGGCAAAGAAATGAATTCAACCTCTCAGAGCCTCCAGAAGGAACTAGCCCTAGTGACATCTTGATTTCAGTCCTATAAGACTCATTGTTATGACTTTGTAAAATTAACATTTGTTAAGCAGAACACAGGATGCCAAATGACCCTTGGTTTAACAACAGACCACAAGAGAATTAAAATGAAGAAGTTTATCACTCACGGGTCTTGGAGGAGGTGTAGAATGGGTTGTAAGCTGACAAGGTCCTTGCAACCTGTGAGGGCAACCAAGGGTTACCTTGCCTCAGCAAACTCCTTCTGAGAACAAGAAAATATAAACATAGCCGCAGGCAGTCAAACAAGCTGAAGGTCATGATAAGATATGGCTTGGGAAAAGTAGAAGGAACAGTGTTGTTATGACTAAGGGAAACTGCTTATGCCAACCAGTATGTTCTTGTATAAAAGCATCTTGCAAAAATAAAACTGGGCCATTGTTCACCACCGGTAGACAGTGAACCTCTTGATCATCACTTTCTGTCTTCTTTCTTTTCTCAATCTCCCACCATTCCCACTCAGGTTTATTTTCTAGGGCCGCTCTGGATGTGGCAGGATTTACCACTTGCTGGACGTGGCAAGGAGGTACATGGCATACCTTGAGGGCCACACAGGGTGGTTAAGTAGAGTGCAGAAAGAGAAAGAGGCAGAACCTGGGGCACGAGCCTTTATTAGGGTCCATGGATGGAGTGCTTTGGGGTTACTTGGCTAGAGCCAGATTGTTCAATTCATACCAAATAGATAGGGTACTGGTAAGCTCCACAGAAGTCTCATCTAAGGGGCATACAGGGGAAGGCCCTGGGAGGCAAGAGAGACTTGATCACAAAAGCTATTGGGGAAGTCATATCAGGAATTTACATTTTCTTGTGACTCTGGTATGCTATCTAGAGAATGTGCTTGCATGAGGTGGCTAAGTATTGGTTTAAGATCCCCCTTACACTGCTAGGCCAAACAAATGGATGCTGAGGCAGAAATACCATGGAGTAGCTTAGCTAAACTCTTGACACTTATTTTGGATTTCTGACCTCCAGAAGAGAATAAATTTATGTTTTGTGTTTTTTTTATTAGTTTCAAGTATACAGTACATTGGTTAGACATTTATATAGTTTATAAAATGATCCCTCTAATTGCACCTTTTCTCCTCTGGTTTTCCAATATATTAGTGCTAACTGCATTCCCTAGCCAATATATTAATGCTAACTGCATTCCCTATGCCGTCCTCCCCATCCCCGTGACCATCTATCAACTATTAATTTGTACTTCATTAAAACTTCACCTTGGATGTGGTTCCATAGTATAGCAGTTAGCACGTCTGCTTTACATACAGAAGGTCCTGGGTTCATGCCCCAGTGGAGCCATAGTCCATGGTCTACGGCCATGCCACCCTCAACAAGCCTGATGTCTGATCTCAGAAGCTAAGCAGGGTCAGGCCTGGTTAGTACTTGGATGGGAGACCACCTAGGAAGACCAGGTGCTGTAGGCATAAATAATAATAATAAACAAAAATTTTTTAAAAAGAAAATTTCACCTCGTTTTCCCAGCCTCCCAACCCCCATCTCCTCTGTCCATCACCAAGTTGTCCTCCATATTTGTGAGTCAATTTTTGATTAGTTTGTTCTTTTTGCTCCTTAGATTCTGCATATAAGTGAAATCATATGGTACTTATCTTTCTCTGTCTGACTTATTTCACTCAGCATAATTACCTCTAGATCCATCCATGTCCTTGCAAATGGTAGGATTTCATTTTTTTAATGGCTGAGTAATATTCTATTGCATAAATAAACCATAACTTCTTTATCCAATCGTCTACTGATGGGCATTTATGTTGCTTCCATATCTTGGCTATTATAAATTGTACTGCCATAAATATTAGGATGCATAGATCTTTACAAATTACTGTTTTGTTTTTCTTTGGATAAATACCCAGAAGTACAATTGCTAGGTCAAAGGTATAGCCATGTTTAATTTTTTGAGAAACCTCCAGACTGTTTTCCACAGCGGCTATACCAATTTGCAATCCCACCAACAATGTATGAGGGTTCCCTTTTCTCCACGTCCTCACCAGCAACTTGTTGTTCTTTGATTTATTGTTGATAGCCATTCTGACAGGTGTCAGGTGATATTGCATTGTGGTTTTAATTTGCATTTCTCTGCTGATTAGTGACCTTGAGCATCTTTTCATATGTCTATTGGCCATCTGTATTTCCTCTTTGGAGAAGTATCTGTTCAGGTCTTCTGCCCATTTTTTAATTGGGTTGTTTGTTTTTTTGTGGCTGAGCTGTATGAGTTCTTTATATATTTTGGATATTAACCTCTTATCAGATGTATCATTAGCAAATGTCTTCTCCCAAACAGTCAGTTGTCTTTTTGTTTTGTTGGTGGATTCCTTTGCTGTACAAAAACTTTTTAGTTTGGTGTAGTCCCACTTGTTTATTTTTTCTTTTGTTTCCCTTGCCCAGGGAGATATATCTGAGAAGAAATTACTGTTAATAATATCAGAGAGTTTGCTGCCTATGTTTTCTTCTAGAAATTTTGTGATTTCAGGTCTTACATTTAAGTCTTTAATCCATTTTGAGTCTATTCTTGTATATGGTGTAAGAAGATGGTCCAGTTTCTTTCTTTTGCATCTATCTGTCCAATTTTCCCAGCACCACTTATTAAAGAGACTGTCTTTACCCCATTGTATATTCTTACCTCCTTTGTCATATATTAAGTGCGTGTATAGACATGGATTTATTTCTGGGCTCTCTATTCTGTCTCATGGATCAATGTATCTGTTTTTATGACAATACCATGCTGTTTTAATTACTGTAGCCTTGTAGTATAGTTTGATATCAGGTAGTGTGATATCTCCAACTTTTTTCTTCTTTCTCAAGATTGCCATGGCTAATTGGGGTCTTTTATGGTTTCATAAATTTTAAGATTATTTGTTCTAGCTCTCTGAAAAATGCCTTTGGTATTTTGATAGGGATTACATTGAATATATAGATTGCTTTGGGTTGCATGGCCATTTTAATGATGTTGATTCTTCCTACTCATGAGCATGGTATATGCTTCCATTTATTTGTATCTTCTTCAATTTCTTTTTACAATAACATAATTTTCTGCGAACAGATCTTTTACCTCCTTGGCTAATTTGATTCCCAGGTATTTTATAGTTTTCGATACAATTGTAAATGGGACTGTTTTCTCAATTTCTCTTTCCAAAAGTTCATCATTGTTGTATAAAAATGTCACTGACTTCTGAATATTTATTTTGTACCCTGCTGTTTTACTGAATTCATTGATCAGTTCTAACAATTTTTGGCGGAATCTTTAGGGTTCTCTATATATAGTATTATGTCATCGACAAATAGTGAAAGTTTGACTCCTTCATTTTCTATTAGGATACCTTTTATTTCTCTTTCTTGTCTGATTGCTGTGGCTAAGACTTCCAATATAGTGTTGAAGAGGAGTGGTGAAAGTGGGCATTTTGTCTTGTTCCTGATCTTAAGGAAAACACTTTTAGCCTTTCTCCATCGAGTATGATGTTAGTTGTAGATTTTTCATATATGGTCTTTATTACGTTGAGGTATATTCCCTCTATTCCCACTTTGCTGAGAGTTTTTATCATAAATGGATGCTGGATTTTGTCAAATGCTTTTTCTGCATCTATTGATATAATCATATGGTTTTTTCTTTTGATCTGTTAATGTAGTGTATCACATTGATTGAGTTGTGGATATTGTAACAACATTGCATCCCAGGAATACATCCAACTTGATATGGTGTTGATGTTTTTAATGTATTGCTGAAATCAGTTTGCTAATATTTTGTTGAGGCTTTTTGCATCCATGTTCATAAGAGATTTTGGCCTATAGTTTTCTTTTTTTTTGTCATGTCTTTGTCTGGTTTTGGAATCAAGGTAATGGAGGCCTCATAAAAGGAGTTAGGGAGCCCTCCCTATTCTTGAATTTTTTGGACTAGTTTGAGAAGAAGAAGTGTCAATTCGTCTTTGAATGTTTCATAAAATTTGTCTATGAAGCCATTTGGTCCAGGACTTTTGTTTTTTGGGAGGTTTTTGATTACTGATTCTATTTCATTGGTGGTAATCAGTCAGTTCAGATTTTCTGTTTCTTCTTGACTCAGTCTTGGGAGAGTGTATGTTTCTAGGAATGTGTCCATTTCTTCCAGATTGTGCATTTTGTTGGTATATAATTGCTCATAGTATTTTCTTATAATCCATTGTATTTCTGTGGAGTCTGTGGTTATTTCTCCTCTTTCGTTTCTGATTTTATTTATTTGAGTCCTCTCTCTTTCCTCTTTGATGAGTCTGGTTAAGGGTCTGTCAATTTTGTTTATCCTTTCAAAGAACCAGTTCTTGGCTTCATTAATATTTTGTATTGTCTTCCTAGACTCTATTTCATTTATTTCTGCTCTGATCTTTATTATTTCTTTGTCTTTTCACTTTGGGCTTTGTTTGCTGTTCTTTTTTTAGTTATTTCAAGTGTAAAGTTAGATTATTTATTTGATCTTTTTCTTGTCTCTTGAGGTAGGCCTGTATTGCTATGAATTTTTCTCTTAGGACTGCTTTTGCTGTGTCCCATTGATTTTGAGTCATTGTATTTTCATTTTCATTTGTTTCCAGGTATCTTTGTCTTTGATTTCTTCCTTGATCTCATTGATAACCCATTAATTGTTTAGTAGCATGTTATTTACCCTCCATGTGTCAGTGTATTTTCCAATTTTTTTCTTGTAGTTGATTTCTAATTCCATACCATTGTGATCGGAGAAGACGGTTGATATGATTTCAATCTTCTTAAATTTATTGAGACTTGTTTTATGTCCTAACATGTGGTCTATCCTGGAAAATGTTCCACGTGCACTGGAGAAGAAAGTATATTTTGCTGCTTTGGGGTAAAATGCTCTGAAAATATCTATTAAATCCATCTAGTCTAGTGTGCCTTTTAGGCCCATTGATTCCTTGTTGATTCTTTGCCTGGAAGATCTGTCCATTGGTGTCAGTGGGGTGTTAAAGTCTCCTACTATGTGCGTATTACTGTTGATCTCTCCTTTTATGTCAGTCAATAATTGCTTTATGTATGGTATGTGTTCCTATGTTGGGTGTGTATATGTTTACTAGGATTATGTCCTCTTGATTTATGGATCCCTTTATCATTATGTAATGCCTTTCTTTGTCTCTTATTATAGCCTTTGTTTTAAAGTCTATTTTATCTAAGTATCTCTATCCCAGCATTTTTTTTTTTTTCGTTTCCATTTGCATGGAATATCTTTTTCCATCCCTTTACTTTCAGTCTGTGAGTGTCATTTGATCTGAAATGGGTTTCTTGTAGACAGCATATGTATGGGTCTTGTTTTCTTATCTATTTGGCTACCCTATATCCTTTGATTAGAGCATTTAGTCCATTTACACTTAAAGTGATTACTGCTAGGTGCATAGTTACTGCAATTTTATTATTTGTATTTGTTATTTCAACTTTCTTTTTTACCTCTTCTCTTTTTACAGAAGTCCTTTTAACATTTCTTGTAATACTGGCTTGTCGGTGATGAATTCCTGAAGCTTTTTCCTGTCTGGGTAGCTCTTTATCTCACTTTCCATTTTAATCGAAAGCCTTGCTGGGTAGAGTATTTGTGATTGTAGATTCTTGTTTTTCATGACTTTGACTCTTTCTTGCCAGTCCCTTTTAGCCTACAAAGTTTCCACTGAAAAATAAGCAGATGTTCTTATGGGGGTACCCTTGTAAGTAACTAGCTGCCTTTCTCTTGCTGCTTTTAAGATTCTCTCTTTGTCTTTGATCTTTGGCATTTTAATGATGATGTGTCTTGGTGTGGGTCTGTTTGAATTCCTCTTGTATGGGACTCTTTGTGCTTCCTGAACTTATGTCTAATTCCTTTGCCAGGTTAGGGAAGTTTTCTGTCATTTCATCAAATAAATTCTTGATTCTTATTTCTCTTCTTCAGGTACTCCTATGACCTGGATATTGTTATGCTTCATGTTGTCCCAGAGGTCTCTTAAATTATCCTCATTTTTAAAAAAAATTCTTTTTTCTTTTTGTTGTTCTGATTGGGTGTATTCTGCTACCTTGTCTTCCAGTTTGCTGACTCAATATTCTGCTTTATCCAGTCTACTGTTGAATCCTTCTAGGGTATTCTTCATTTCAGTTATTGTATTCTTCATTTCTGTCTGCTTATTTTTATGGTTTCTATGTCCTTTTTTATGCTTACTATTGTGCTGGCTGGAAAATTACTGCTTGGCTGTCGCCCATGGGAACATAGGCTATCACCCATGGGAACATAGGCTATCACCCATGGGAACATAACATTCTAACAATAAGCTTTCTGCTTCTATACCCCCGCTTGCACAACTGACCTGTGGGTTGA
>NW_011889334.1:566299-645498 GCF_000151845.1 Pteropus vampyrus | reverse complement strand
GTATAAAAGGGAAAGCCCTACTGTGATCGGGGCTCAGCCTTTGGATGTGAATCCACCGAGCCGGTGCCGGCACCAAGAAACGCTACTTCCTGCTTACTGTCTCGGTGTCCTGTCTCTGTGCGAGTATCCTGCAACACAGATGATTGTCACCTATACTGGATCCATAGGTAAGTGGAAGAGACAACGCTGTGGGCAGTGGTCCAGTTATCCCCCATCACTGACCTAGGGCAGTTTAGCAGAAGGATCAGTGCTTCTCCAGGCCTCACACTGCCTGTCAGTTGCCAGTAAGTCTCTGAAATGAAAAGCCTCTGGGTGTTATGCACGTTAGGTGGCACAGGGAACCTGGGAGTCTCCTGGGTCTATTGAGTAAATTTCCCCCTGCCACTGCAGTGTCAGTTTATATGCCAGCGCTATCTCTGTGGCCTCCTGTACAAGCTTCCAATAGTAGCAAGTTCAGCCGATGCCCACCTTGGGCCTGAATGTACCATCCCAGGGCAGGGGCAGCTGCCTATCAATGTACAGCGGGCACTCTGTGTATTAGATGGGGTCGGAACTCAGGGGGTCAAGGGCCATCAGGCCAAAACAGAGTCTTTCAATCCCTTCAAGAGATATTGCAGCTCAGGCAGGTGGCAATGGTCTGCCCACAACTGTTTTCCCCGAAATGTGCTCATTGCGCTAGCCAAAGTCTGTTGCTTGCGCAGACTGAGCAACCCCAGAGCCAAGCAGGGCAGGGGAGGCTGTGTCAATGAGCGGTGGGCACATTGTGGCTTGGGGGAAGCAGGGTTTCAGGGAGACAAGAGCCGTCTGGCCGATACATCCTCGGTTTTGCTGCAACTTCTGTGCCTGGGCATTCCCGCTGTAGTCATAGATCACAGTAAGACCAGCTGCCATCTGGGGCAGTCCCACAGACCCCTGAGCTCCCCCAGTGCAATATTGCAACTCTTGCAGGCAGCAGAGGTCTGCCTGTAACTGATTTCCGTGCAGTGCCAGCACTGTGCTAGCCAAAGTTTGTCGTCTGCGTGGATTGGGAGGGGGGTGCGGCATGGCAGTGGCGGTCACTGTCAATGGGCCACCTCGGGCAATTCGTTGGGAGGGTGGGGAGGGGTCTCAGGCAGACAGTGGCAAACAGATCAATGCAGCCTCAGTCTTGCTGAAACTTCAGTAATCGTTTGTGTTCCTGCAGAAGTCCCAGATAACAGCAAGATCAGCTACTGTCTGGGACTTGCCCATGGATCCCCGAGATCTGCCCAAATTCATGTGGGCAGCAGTGATCTGCCTGGAACTATCTCGGAAATGCAAGCTCACAGAGCTGGCTGCCAGCTGCTAATGTTTGACCCTGAATCAGCATAAGACATGGCAGCGATCTAGCGACAATCTGTAGGTTGGGTGAGGCAGGCTGATACCCTCAAGCCAGCAACTTCCTAATGGCCCTGTGGGAGGAGTCTGCACAGTCAAGCAGGAGTGGTCTGTAGACTGCCCGGTAGGGGGGCTGGACTAAGTAACAATGGTGGCTGCCCTTCCAGCCCTCATTCTGGTGCCAGGTAATGCAAACTTTCTCGGTATAAATCCCACGTGAGCCTCTGACCCAACACCAGTGTCCCAGGTGAGTGTCCACAGATCAGAAAGCCTGGTATGGGTCCTTCAAAGGGATGTCTAGGGATTCAGTCTCCTTCCATCTCACCCAGATGGCTGGAATCCCCTCTGGTTTATACAGTCAGAGTTATTGGAATCTCCTCTTCCCTAGGCTAGAACCCTGGGCTGGGGAACCCCCAAATGAGGCCAGGACCCCCTTTCCTTTAGGGAGCCTCTGCAGCCTCGTTCTCCCTGCCAGTGATCCTCCACAACCCACAGTTGCGGGTCCAGCCCTATTCGAGACTTTGCCCCTCCTACCGGCTTCCTCTCACTCCTTTATATTATCAGACATAGGTGTTACGATCAGCTAGACTTCAAATGATTCTCCACCTTGATCATTTTATAATTTGGTTGTAATTTCAATATGGACCTGGGGGGAGGCAAACTCTGCTTTTACCTAGTCCACCATCTTCTGCCCTCAATTTATGTTTTTTTTAAGCCATAAAGATTTGTGATAATTTGTTACAATACCAGTAGGAAATTAATACAATTAGCCACTAATTTAGTGTAGATATTGCTTCCAGTGGGATAATACCCTAACCTCAAGGGAGGTTGTCTTCCAGTTAGTGCTATAAGTGGACCCTCAGTAGGCCACTGTACCATTTTATAAAGTCAGCTTCTTCTGGGTGATTAGACATGTTAAAATCAGTGAATTTCATGGGCATTAAGTCCATTTCCACATTTCTTTTGCTGCAAATATGTTCCTTGTCATATGTGATGCTGTATGGAATACCATGATGATGGACAAGGCATTCTGTAAGCGTACAATTATAAAGCTTATTGAAGTTAGCCAATCATGAAAGGCAAATCCATACTGGAGTAAGTATCTGTGCTGGAAAATGTTAACTCAGCAAGCCTATGTTATTCAAACACTGCACATTCCCCCAAAGATCCTCTTTTCATGGACCTCTTGGTCAGTTCCTAGAAATTGAGCTCTTAGAATGTTCTGACTGATCAGATTGTTTTGCATGCTAGGATTGAAGGCCTAAAATTAGTGTTTAATAGTATAAAGTTATTATAAGCTTACTATATTATGTGCTGTTTTGACGTCTGGTAAAATTGGGAGGGCCTCACATAGTCTAAATGTGAGTTCCCCTCCCAGTTCTGCTCCTGTGGATAAGGAGCCCTAGCCAAACAACCCTATCAAAGGGATCAGGCACGGTTCCTGTTTATCCCTGAGGAGTGAGTTTCAGTTCTCTCACAGCCTGAAGAATTATTTAAACCCAATTACATCCTTCTTTAAGAACCAAAGGCCACCTCAGCCTCTTGATACTACAGTCTTGCCTCCCACAGTCTTTAGTTGCTATGTTACCAAGTGCAATCCCTTTGTGCCCCTGAGAACATGCAGTGGGGTACCTTGCCATTGCACACAACCTTTGCAGGCAAAAACTTAACTGCAACCACCCTTCTCCAAGAGCACAGGTATATTACATTGATGACATCTTCCTCTGAGGAAATTCATTTGACATATTCAAGACATAAATGCACACAAAGGAGTGCACAAAAAAGGATGAGCATTGCCCCATATGTAGTACAAGACCCTACCCACCACCTCTGTCAAATTCTTATTTATTTATTTATTTTTTATTTATTTATTTTAGGCGAGACAACCTTTGGTTGACCTCATTGATTTCAAGGACCTTGTCAGTTTATAATCCCTTATTTTATTTTATTTTATTTTATGCCTACAGCACCTGGTCTTCCTAGGTGGTCTCTCATCCAAGTACTAACCAGGCCCGACCCTGCTTAGCTTCTGAGATCAGACGGGATCGGGCTTGTTCAGGGTAGCATGGCTATAGACTGTCAAATTCTCAAAAGTTATTTAGTATATCAAAGGCTGCTCCATCCCTGATGCTGTTGAAATAGCTATTGACCCTTTCACCACCCACAATGTTAATACAAGACCAACATTTTGGTCTTTTGGAGGGGGCATTCTGTATACAACATTCCTCATTTATAAATTTTACTTAGTCTCACTTTTGTTGTTACTTTCAAATCAACTCAGCAAGAATTTGGCTGCCCTCGACAAAGCATTTACATTTGCTCCTCTGAGACTTCTTCACTGTAGAGAATATAGCAACCTCCTCTCATGCCTCCTGGAGCTTCTGGACTATTGATTTCTGATGCAAGAAATTGCCCTCCTTGTCCTGTGCTATACATCATTAGAGAGGCAACCGCTGGCTGCGAACTGTACACTTCTGGCAACCCTCTGTACACAGCTGCCCATTATGCCTTGGGTCAGCATAGCTATCCAGGCCTCCTTGCTACAGAATGGAACCAAATCTGGACCCTCTGGAATATCTTACCTACAAGAGGGGGTGGCCTCCCCTATCCTCAATCCCTTGCCAGATTTCATGGTACCAGAGGAAGTCCTCTCTCTCTAACCCCTTGGCTACCAAGGAAGCCCCCTGGGATCAACCAAGTGAACACCAATGGGAGTTCATAGACTTTATGGATGGTATCATCACCATAATGCATGATAGAGCTCATTAGAATGTTTTCGCTTTTTATCTCTTAACCAGATGTCCTTAATAAAGGAGAAGACCCAAGGATCATCACAATTAGTCACACTTCAGGCAGTCATCTTAGCACTGGATGCCTGACCAGCAAACGGCCACACCTGCACTTTTTTATAAACTCCTGGGACATTGCCTAAGGGTTGCCCTTTTGGGGTAAAGAATTCTGGGAATCTCGTCTCACAGATACCCAAAAGATAAATTGAAGTAAAAAATATCTATACATATACTGAGGCCATAATGCAAGTTCTCTCTCAATCTAAGACAGAATCTACCAGAAGTGAGATATGAGAAAGTGGCCTCTAAAATGGGACTTTGGAGCTGTATTAATGATTTGCTGGCTGTCCTCATTACTGGTGGTAGGTGGGACATCAATAGCCCCCAGCATAGATAGGAGTATAATCGTAAAATTTCCAGTATTGGTGAACTGAGATGAAGTACCAGTAGAAGTAAATGCACTGGTGAATACAATGTTTGAGTCGTTTGAGAAATACAGGGAAAATATAATCTTTAAAAAAAAAGTGGAATTGGATGGCAGTATCTGGAGCAATCATTGCATTGGGGAAAGATAATGAAAAGCTGAGAGTAATAAACGAGTTGTTAAAGGCTAAGTGTGAAAGCCAGAGGACCTCCTCACAACATATGAAGAATCATCTCCTACAGAAGAAAGGTAGAAAAAGCTGAGGACGAGGCCCAGCATTCAAATATAAAGGAAGCAGAGCTCCAGAAAAGGTTGAATTCTCAGTACTACCAGGTTTGTCATGCCAAGGTTGGGGCCTTTGGGAAGAATATAATCCTGAGGCATAGGATAGGAAATATGTGGGTCAATACACTAAAAAATCTTGGCCACACAGATTTCCTTACGTCCTCTATGCTTAGAGAAGTGACCCACTCCTTCCTGTTATGAGCTGTTCTCCACCACAGTGAGGACATAATTGAATGGTGGCCACCCAAAAGATGTGTCCACATTCTAATCTTCAGATCATGTGAATATTAACTTATTTGGGAAAAGGGTCTTTGCAGATGTGATTAAGTATCTTGAGATGAGATCATCCTGGAATATCAGGATGGACCCTAAATCCAATGACAAGTGTTATTATAAGAGACACATGTGGGCTCCAGGCCCAGCTAAATCCAAGGTCTGGCTGGTCCAAGGTCTAGCTGGTTCAAGTTTTGACTCCAGGCCCGCAGCGAGGAATAGGACCCCGTATTTAGAATGTTATGTAAACATAATTCAGCTTATTGTATCACACATGTGTGGCTGAAGGCCACTACTGTACTCTGATCTGCATGGAGCCATGGGGTCCCCTGGAGAGAAGGGGGGCACAAGAAGGAGAGCAGAAGTGTGCGCAATACCGTACTTCCCCCAACTAGAACTGCAGTTCCAGAAACAGAAGTACGCTCTGCACAATAAAGTTGCCTGCCATTTCATTCTGTCTGCTTCTTGTGTGTTCTTCCAACTGGGCACCTCACCATCATACTTTCCCTTCTCGATCAGCTCAGCGCTGACACTTGGCAAAGCTGGCATGATGGGCTCAGCTCTAATAATACACAAGAAAAGGAGGCAGAAATGTGAAGACAGAGGTAGAGCTTTGGAGTGATACAGTCACAACTTAAGGAATGCCTAGAGTCAATGGAAGTTGGAATAAGCAAGAAACAGAATCTCCCCTAGAGCCTCTGGAGAGAGTGTAGCTCTGCCAACACTTTGATTTTGGACTTTAGGCCTCCAGAACTATGAGAGATTTTAATTTTGTTTTAAGCTACCCAGTTTGTAGTAATGTTACAGCAGCCTCAGGAAACTACATACCCCCTTACTCAAAGATGATGCAGTGGCCCATGCCTTGCCACATAACATGTACTCCCCTCAGGACCAAAGGCCAACCTTTCCTCCTAACCATTAGATAAATAAGGTTGTCAAAAATATTGAGCTAGAGAACTGTGGACCTGCTAAGGGAGGAAGATGTTTATCCCAAATAGAGCTGAAGGACCTAGTCATGATATACCAGCAAAAGCCAAAAGAGTTACGTGGAACTGGATTCTGGGGGTGCTGTAAGAAGAGGACGGAGCAGAACACAGTTAGGAAAGAGAGTATTTACTGATATGAGAGAATTCTCCTGGGGGTCAGGATTTAACACCCTTGCAAAAGAACCTGGGAAACAGTATGAACACGCTGCTAGGATAGTTCTGAGAAGCTTGGAGAATGCAATTACCTACACTAAGTGATGTAGAAATGCCAGAATTGCTGCAGCAGGTTGGAAAGAAGGGATCAAAAACTCAGAGAAGTGGACATGTTGGAGTGGATATACTACATAAGGCCGCTAATGTCCAGAGGGCCCAGCAAGAGATACTGCTGCGGAGTGCTTAGGCTTTCTGGGGCTTGTACCTTACATGAAGCCAAATATACTATTGGTAATATTTTGTTTTAGCAATTGTTTTATCTCTTAGTTTAGAATAAGTTGTGACATGGTGACTTAACACACACACTTTTTAAAAACATTTTTATTATGGTAAAACATACATATTGATCATTTTAACCACATTTAAGTGTACAATTCCATGGCATTAAATACATTCACAATGCTGTGTGATCACTGCCACTATATCCAAAACATTTTCATCTTCCCCGACATAAATTCTTTTTATGACAACTCTCCCTTCCCCCATTCCCAGCCCCTGGTAACCTCTGTTATACATTCTGTTTCTAGGAATATGCCTATTCTAGCTAGATACCTCATATAAGTGGAATCACACAATACTTGTCCTTTCGTTTTGGTTTATCTCACTGAGCATAGTGTTTTCATGATCCATCATGTTGACGCATAAATTTTATTTCTTTTTATAGCAGAAAAGTATGTATAGGCAAAATTCTGTTTAGTTCATTCATTAATAGACACTTAGGTTATAACAACTTTTTGCCTACTGTGAATAATGCTGATATAAACATTGAGCCCGGCTTTCAATTCTTTTGGATATGTACTTAGCAATGGAATTGTGAACACAAAAGATGACTCATGTCCAAATAAGAGAATTATTTCTGCCTGTTTTTGAGCTGGGATATTGGCTTTTTCCAGCTTCACACTCAAATTGAAACACCAGTTCTTCCTGGGTCTTGAGCCTGCAGGGCTTAAGACTGGAACTACACCACTGGTTCTCTCCGACTTGCTAATTCACCCTTCAGACCTTGAGACTTGTCAGTCTCCATAATCATGTGAGTCAATTCCTTATAATTAACAAACACACACATACACACTATATACTAAATAAGTATATAGATGAAAGAATAGCTAATCACTATTGAAGCTAGATACTTAGGGCTGTAGCCTCCATAACAATTAGAGCAGGATTTCTCAATCTCAGCACTACTGATATTTTATTGTGTAGGGATATCACTCTCTCTTCCAATATGACAACCAAAATTGTCTCTAGGTATTGTCAGATGTTGAAGGAGAAGGTTGGGAGAGGGTGGATAGGATTGTTCCAGGTATTCAAACGCTACATTAGAGGTTTCTGTGGGCCCAAAGATAATGAGCCTAATAATCTACGTGGCCTAGAAGCAGTAGAGCTATAAGTTCCATGCCAAAGCGTATTTCATAATTACAATGATTATTTTCCATCTTTTGGCCCATTTTTCAGTGTTGGGAAGCTTCAGATTTGTTCTCATTGATTGGTTGCTAATATGTGACATTACACTTTGCCAACATGCTCTCCTAATTTGAGGTAAATAATAATGGGGTGCCTGGCATCAAATGAAGTGGTTGCTAAGGCCTTACACATTCCTCTAGGCAAAAACTGAAGAATTCTGGGATACCAATGAATATAGCTGTCTTTGAGCCAACCTTAACACATAGTTATGCTTACGTGTCACAATTAGGTCACCAGGCTCTCTTGATTCTTTATTTCTACTAGAAAACAAGACCAGGCCCCAGATACCTCCTCTCACTGTTGTATGAGAAGCTGGACCACAGGTTCTAGTTTTTCAACTATTCTCACTGCATTTTCCTCTAGGCCCTCTTATCCTGGATGTTAGTGAAATGTGTAGTTTCACCAATCTAGAGGTTGACTCCAACAGTCTAAAACCTCTCCAAAAGGCTGTGGAGAGTCAGGGGTGGAGCACTTGGGACTTTCAAAAGGGTAAAAGTAAAATGGTTGAAAATGTCGGAAGCACCTGACTCTGGATGGGTGAACCTCTGGATGCAGGGGGTAAAACCCTTACCTTCAGGTTCTGGGAACCAGACCCCCCCCCCAACACACACACACACCTTTTCCAGCAGCACTGGTGCCCCACATTGAGGGGCAACTATAGGGCAAGCCCCAGAGAGCCCACAGGGACTTACATGGTCAAGGTGAGGGCCTCCATCTTGGCCAATTGGTCTTGTCTGCATTGTCTTCCTCACTCTTGACTGACTCAGAAAATGGGACTTCCCACACCTTTGCACCCTGCCTCAGAATTGTTAAGCATCACAACATTGTGCAAATAGAAATTATTTTAAAAGCATTCGTAGCCCGCTAATCCTCCTGGTGCCACCAGGCCTTTCCTTTCTCACAGTGACATAGGCATGACGAGCCAGAAAGTAGATGTGCGGGTACCAAGCAATGAGCTTCGGCCCTTGGGCTGCCTGGTGGAGGCCTTTCCAGAGGGTCTCGAGATGAGACTGAGGGGCTGGGGGGCCCAGAGGTGTGGGTAGAGTTAGGTAACCCCGGAGGGCTCTGGAGTGGCCTCAGCAGCGGCAGCAGAGCCAAATGACGGAGGCCTCATTTGTGGTGACCTGCAGATGGGTTCCACAGAGCCCAGAGAAGGCCCAAGTAAGTGCAGACTGGGCCTGAGGGGCTGAGAGTGAGGTATGCCAGGCACTGAGACAACTGGTCTATTGACACAGGAGTGAGAAATAAGAGGGTCCCTGTAAGGCTCAGGGTGACATCTGAAAATGAAATATTTGCTCTGATTTCCTGGCGTGGAAATAATAACCAACATTCTACAGGGCAATTTGCTTCGCAAAATAATTATTTATTTACCTGATCTCCTTTTATCCTTTCTGCAGTCCTCTAGGTTGTGGTGATTATTATTATCCTCCTTTAATGGGGGTCATAGTGGTGGTAGGAGCATCAGGGCTGGATTAAGAGCTGCTCTATAAGATTCTCCTTCAGCCTTTCCAAAGTTTAACATAAAGAGCAGAAGAGTCCATTACACAAATCAGCTGATGAATTAAATACTAGTCAGTTTCATCTCACTCCAGGAGACAGAAGCATATGTAATATCTGACGACACTTCAAACCGAACTTTTAGTCACTCACCACGCCAGATAAAACTAAAAACAATGCAGATTAAATTGAAGATGACAATTACAATTTTAAAAAATGACTAAAGTTGAATGTGGCAGTTAAAGAGTTAGGGGAACAAGACTGTGGAGACTCCCTTCCCGTTGGTGTCCTAAACCTGTGCTTATTTTGTTTAGTGGTTAACTCAGAGCTGGGAGGTGAATTGTGCAAAATGTCCTGAGATCAGATACTGACTTCTACCCTTTGTGACTGAATTTCCACAATTCTACAATCTGACTTGGTTTCTTCTTGTACTAAATGGAGATGATTCATGTCTTTTGGAGATGTTGGGAGGATGACAGTATACAAAGGATATTACTCACAAAAATTTAAATTCTTTTTCATCTCACAGATGAACTTGGTGTACTTTTTCAAAGTTATTCTGGGCACTTTTTCAAACAACTAGGGTCTAGGTATAGGGAAAAAATAAGACAATATTCCCATTTTTAAGAGTCTCATCTGGGACATATAAATAGGTAGTTTTAATATGACAGAGTTATAGGTGGTGGTGTGAGAGCATAGTGTAATGCTGAGTTTCATTTCTGCTTTGCCCCCATTTTTTGTTAACATAATTTACATACAATAAGTTCATTCTTTTAATGTACAGTATTGTAAATTTTAACAGATGTATATAGTCATTTAACTACCACCACAATAAAGATATAGAACTGATCCATCATCCTCCCAAATTCCCATGTTTTTTGTAGTGTTCACCCCAGCACGGGGTAACAATTGCTGTTTACCTCCTTACCATTTGTCATATAATTGGAATCATACGATTTTGACTATGGCTTATTTTATTTAGCATAATGTATTTGGACTCATTCATGTTGTGGAGTGCATCGGTGATTTCTTTTTTCTATTGCTAACTAGTATTCCATTGAATGGATATATCAAACTTTATCCATTCCTCAGTAGAAGAGATATTTACTAGGAACATCTGTGTAAACCTAAGTATTCATTTCTCTGGATAAATACCTACGACTGGGATTGCTGGCTCAAGTAATAAGAGCATGTTTACCTTTATAAGAACTGTTTTCCAAAGTGGCTGTGCCATTTTGGATTCTCATCTGCAATGCATGAGTCCTACTTGTTCTATAACCTCATCACTCCTTGATTTTGTCAGGTTTTTTATTTTAGCAATTTTAATAGATGTAGTGAGTGACATCGTTGTGGTTGTTTCATATTTCCCTAATGACTAATGTGTTGAGCATATTTTCATGTGCTTATTTGCCATCTATTTAATACACATGTTTACATTCTTTGGTGAATTTTTCTATTCAAACGTTGACCATATTTTTATTGCGGGTTAAATATTCTGGACAAAAGTCCTTTATTGAATAAATAATTTACAAACATTTTCTGAGTCTGTGGCTTGAATTTTAATATCTTAACAATTTTCAAAGAGCAAAAGTTCTTAATTTTGATCAAGTCCAATTTATCAATTTTTTTATTGTAAGGATTGTGGTTTTGGTATTCTATCTTTGCTTAACCCAAGGACACAGAGATCTCTACCTATATTTTTTTCTGAGTTTTTTAAAGTAAATTTATTAGGGTGACATTGGTTAATAACATTATATAATTTTCAAGTGTACAATTCTGTAATATATCATCTGTATATTGCATTGTGTGTTTACCACCCAATGTCTAGTCTCCCTCCGTCACCATATATTTGACCCTCTTCATCCTCCTCTCAGTCTCTTTCCCCTCTGGTGGTTGTTGGTACAGTTCCTGAGAAATGGAGGAAAAAAATAAACTGTAATTTTAAAAATCAGAATATTTTACATATAATAAAGAGTAAGTGGGTGTGTGCATGCTTATGTATATTAGACTGGGATATCAATGCATTTCTTACTGTGATGTTTCAATATGTTTGAAAACTAGGACGGAAAAAAATGATGTAGGTGATAGAGGCTTTGTTCATCCCTTTGCGACCAAATCAAAGTTGTGACAAAAACATGGAACAAACAGCAAGTAAATTTACCTGGGATCTAGATGAACGAAAGTACTACAACTAGAAAGAGAAATAAGAAATCACCCTGCAACAGGAGACGGTAGGAGGGGGCGAAGATGCGAGGCTGCCCAGTCTCAAGTAGCTGAGTGGGACAGAGTCTACAGCAGCAGCAGCAGACACCTCTTAAAGGGGCCGTGTCCATGAATGGACTTCCGTGGTGATGGACGTGCTTGCTCTAAGCACCAGTGCCAGATTGGCTGCTGCAGAGACATGAGGGACTTATAAGGGAACACTGAGTTGTCAGAGAGGGCCAGAGGCAAGGCCCTCTCCTAGGCAGAAGTGCTGACAGTATCCATTTTTCTTTGCTGAGCCCTCCCCAATCCCAGTGAGCAGACTCAGCATTGCCATAGCTGAGATGTCATCAAACTGGATAAGAGGTTGCTCTGCCCAGAGGATTCCTTGAAATTCTGCCTCCCCAAACTCGCAGCCCCACCAAAGCCCCATCTAATTATGTCCTAGCTAGTCCTGTGCTCTTTGCTGAGCCAACCCCAAGACTCATACTTGTGGCAGCTGACCTCGGTCCCTGGCATGGCCTTTTGAGGCAACTATACTGTGGACTGCTTGCTGAATCTTACTTAACAGGTAAGTAATCTTACTTAACAGGTGGCCCCAGAGGGACACAGGTTAGGGCTAAACTTGGCCTACAGCTGAATCCCTCTGAGGACTGTGTCACTGGACACCTACTTCACAAATCCACACTAATAAGACCGGGAGACTTAGGAGCTTTGCTTAGTACATAGAAACAGACACAGAAAGGCAGCCAAAATGGGAAGACAAAGAAGCAGAAACCATAGGAGAGAACAGAACAGAGATCCAGGAATAAAGGGGTCAAACAATCTAACAGATACAGAGTTCAAAACACTGGTTATAAGATGCTCGATGAACTTAGGGGAAATGTATATGAACTCAGTGAGAACTTTAACAAAGATATAAAACATAAAAATGGAAATGAAAATTATAAAAGGGAACCAGTCAGAAATGAAGAATATATTATCTGAGATGAAGAGTATATTAGAGGGAATTAACATAGTGGCTGAAGAAGAGGATCAAACCACCAATATAGAGGATGGGGAAGCCAAGGACACCCAATCAGAACAGCAAGAAAAAAGAAGCCAAGAATATAATAATTTAATGAGTCTATGGGACACAATTAAATGTATAAAGGGTACCAATGTCATAAGGGTACCTGAAGGAAAAGAGGGAGAACGAGAAGTCGAAAAACTATTTGAAGGAATAATGATGGAAAACTTCCCTAACCTAGTGAAGGAAACAGACATATAACTCCAGGCAGCTCAGAGAGTCTCAAGAAAGAGGAACCCAAAGAGGCCCACACCGCAACACTTCATAATTAAAATGCTGAAGATTAAATACAAAGAGAGAATCTTAAAAGCAGCAAGAGAAAGGCAGTTAGTTACCTACAAGGGGTCACCCATATGACAGCTGATTTCTCAAAAGAAACTATGCAGGACAAAAGGGCTTGGCACAAAATAGTCAACATGATGAAGACCCAGGATCTACAACCAAGAATACTTTATCCAGCAAAGCTATCATTTAGAGTCGAAGGACTGAGAAAGAGCTTCCCAGAAAAAAAGCTCAAGGAATTCATCACCACCAAGCCAGCATTACAGGATGTGTTGGAGGGACTGCTTTAAGAAGAAAAAAGATGTATCAAAAACAGGAATAAAGAATGGTAGTAACTACATTTCTATCAACAAGTACTTTAATATGGACAAGAATTAACTGCTCCAACCAAAGATAAGGTGGCTGAATGGATAAGGAAACAAGACCCCTACATATGCTGCCTACAAGAGACTCACTTCAGATTAAAAGACACACACAGACTAAAAGGAAGGAGATGGAAAAAATACATTGCCTTTTTGAACCTAGAGGGTATTGCACTGAATGAAATAAGTCAGACAAAGACAAATATCACATGATTGTATATACATGTGGAATCTAAAAAACAAAACTAACAACAAAAATATGGAAATAAACTCATAGATAGAGAATATTTTGACGGCTACCAGATGGGAGGAGGGTTTGGGTGAAGGGGGTTTGGAGCAGACAGCAAAAAAGGGCAAAGGGATTAAGAAGTACAAATGGATGGTTACAAGAGACATGGAGATATAAAGTGTAGCATAAGGAAAATAATTAATAATGTAACAAATATGTAAAGGGCAGGAGGGGTACTAGATTTAGTGGGGTGATCACTTTGTAAGTTATATAGTTCTCTAATCACTATGCTGTACAACTGAAACTATATATTATTGTATGCCAACTATAATTGAAAAAACAACTCATGAATTGTACAATGTAAATACGAGAAACTAATTGTCTATTATATTTCAGTAAAGCCAGGAAAAAAAAAATTTGAAAATCAGGATGATGAGCCTTCTCATGCAGAATATGAATAACAGACCTATGATTGAACCTAATGGTTTCTAATAGTCTGTTATATTCTCAGATGACTTTTAAGATATAGACCTAAGTTTTTATAATTTTTATTCTCTACTATTGGATTATTTATAGCAAATTTTTTTTACTGTGTTGATCTACCACCGCATCATTAAGGTCTGAGTCTACTAGGCAGCCATTATATTGTTCTCTCTGCAAGTCAGTCTTTAAGCAAGGCAAATTCCTCAGACTTTATTGGGGATTTATGTTCTGATAATCTAGAATATCTCACTTAAATACATGTAGAATCTGTTCTGACTAGTACCCTGGAAAGAACTTTGGATTTGGAGGAAAAAGGTTAGGAACAGTCTGGGCATAAAAAACACTTTTCTCACAGGTTCCATCTTGTTAATTAAACTCACAATTTCCTTTTTTTTCTTTCATGCCTTCATAGCAAGTAATTCTTCTTTTTGGGAAAGAACTCTCTGTAGGGCTTTGGTATACAGCAGCTATCCTGGCTGCTGTCTCCCTTCTAAGAAACCTGGAGGATGAGGTGCTGTCTTGACTGCTTGAGAGACCCACTAACTGTAGTCATGTCTTATGCTACCACAGCATCATTAAGGTCTGTGAGGCTACTAGGAAGTCATTACATTGTTCTCTCTGCAGGTCAGTCTTTAAGAAAGAATATCCATCACGTGTGAGATGGCCAGCCTAGTGAAGAACATCTGGAGTAAGAAGGTTGAGGAGACAACCCAGAGAAGAAAGATCACTTGGGCAATGAGCAGAGAAGGTATGTGGGTGACATTTTAAAAAGCTCCATTACTACTGCAAGAATGACCAGGAGATACTGTATGTTATGCGTTGGGAGTCCCAAGGGCACAGGCACCATTCTGCTGTTCTCTTGGAGAAGGCTGCCCGGTTATTGCGTAAGGATCCTGCCAAACCCCAGTCTGTTATATTGTACCTTCAGGATACAAATTATTTTTTTTTAACTTTTATTGAGGTATTATTTACATGTAAAAAGCTGTACATATTTATGTATACAACTCCCACCTCCTTTATCATTATTGTGTGTGTATGTGTAACAGGAACACTTAACATCTACCCTCTTAGCAAATAATACAGTATTGTTAGCTAGGGGCACTATGCTATATAGTAGATCTGCAAGATTTATTTATCTTGCATAACTGAAACTTTGTTCTCGTTTACTATCATCTCCCCATTCCTCTGTCTCTTTCTCTTCACCCCCAAGCTGCTGGCAACCACCATTCAACTTTCCGTTTTTATGAGTCTGACTATTTTAGGTTCTACATGTAAGTGAGATTATATATTATTTGTTTTTCTGTACCTGGCTCATTTCACTGAGCAAATATCCTCTAGGTCCATCCATTTTATCACAAATGGCGGGATTTCCTTCTTTTTTAAGACTAATAATATTTCACTGTATGTATATAGCACATTTTCCTTATCCATTTATCCACTGATAGACATTTAGGTTGTTTCCATATCTTGGCAATTGTGAATAATGCTGCAAAAAACATGGGAGTGCAGATATCTCGTTGAGATCCTGGTTTCAACCTTTAGATGTATATCTAGAAGTGGATTGCTGAATCATATAGTTCCAATTTTAAATTTTAAATTTCATGTTTTTCATAATGGCTATACTGGTTTACATTCCCAGTAGCAGTGTACCAGGGTTCTTTTTTCTTCATATCTTCACCGATATTTATCTTTCTTGTTTTTTTGTTTTGTTTTGTTTTGTTTTTTTTAAATAACAACCATTCTAACAACTATGAGGTAAAGGCCCAAATTCTTTAGTATGGAACGTTCTTGGTAAAGTATTATCCTTTGAATTTGGATAATAAAAATGGTTTGTTTCCCTTTTATAATAGGTGTATCCCATTGCTTTGACGTTTTGGCATTTGGATGAGGTGTCGACTAGCATTATAGAATATCATCACTCTTGATAGCTCTCAGTATATAGCTTCAATTTGCGTGTTCTCAGCACATAATTGATATAAAATATTTTTGAGCATATATATCCTCTATAAAATCTCCTGTACAAATTTTATTTCGGAACTTGAAATAAAAAACTACTATTTCCTCTGAGGTACTACTATGCTTCCTCCTGTTTGCTAAAGAAGAATTATGCAATTCATTGTTTCCCTTTTCTCCTTGGCTGACAGAAATCTTAGAACCAATTTAATTGTTCTCGCAATAATTTAGAGTTAGTATATATACTTTCCTTCATTTTTTTATTTCCTTGTTATTAAATTTAATATAAATTATCTACATTTTTGGTGGAAAGAGGCTGTTAATATAAACTACACCATAAGTCTTAGTAGTTGTGATAATAAACTATTGTCTCACTTCTAAGAAACTTTTCTAAGCTACATAGCACTCGCTTTGTTTCTTCATTAAAATGGAAACTATTCTACATGACTATTTTTATACTAAATAATGTCTAACACTATCTGATTTCACTCCAGAATCACTTTGCATTGCTCATTTTATACTGAGAGCATTTTCATCTTGATCTTGAGATTATTCATTTTTATTTCCACAGGCTAAAATTCCAAACCATCTGAAGATTCTGAAGGGAGACCAGGATAAGATTCAGAATTTTCAGTCTATGGGAGATGAGATTCAGGCTCTGCTGGTAATAGAAGTCTCAAGTGAATGCTCTGCATACATGTGTGAGGGGTGGGAGTGTGGGGGGACATTGAGGGAATGGAAGGATGACTGGAGAGATTCTCATTCTGGACTAATCCCCAGATCTCACAAATGTTCTAGTGTTTCCTAGCCTCTCAGAAGAAATCTTCTTCCTCTTTCTGCCTTTACTATAGACAAAATTCCAGAACCATGGCAAGACATTGTACCAGTGTTTGAACAGGGCCATCATTTCCTGAGAGTGAGAGAGCAGTACCTGTTGGAATGGCTGGAGGGGACAGAGCAAGAGCTCGCTGAATGGAGGAACAGCCATGTTACCAAGGGCTTTGAGGAGGTCATTAGGTCATTGCCTTGGGACTCTGATTTCTGAATTGAGAAGGCGGCTCAGCAGCCAGCACTTGAACTTTTGCTGGTGAGGGACCAACTAAACTATATTTGGGTCCTCCTGCTCTAAGATGCAGTGTGGCCCCTCCATTAGCATGAGATTTGGACCAGGAGTCAGGGGAGCCAAGGTTTTATTTTTATTGCTAAGTTCTTTGATAAGCTAATCAGTCAACCAATAGCTTTTATATCCCAAATTGCAATGGACAGGGTACTCTACTAAGCACAGACCATACAATGAGATAGTAAGATCTGTACATTTATAATTATGACAAATAATTCAGTGTTAATTCTGTGGTCAGATTGGAAGCCACAGGAATTCTGGGAAAAGCTAGGGTTTAGGCAGGGAAGGCTTCATGGAAGAAAAGGCTCTTAATGTTGGCCTTGAAAAAAAATGTACAGATTTGGATTAGCAGAAAGGAGCTGAACATTCCATTTGTTGGGAGTGCACTGGTTAGAATTAAAGCCATGTGATAATAAACTTAATAAGGTGATAATAGAAGATGGATCTAAGTAGTGAGGAAGATAGGAATAGGAAGATAGATAGGAAGATAGGAAGGATAGAGTGAAGAAAGCTACCTTTCTAGAGGAGTTAAAGTGAGGAAGAAGTTAAAGGGAAGATGAGATAGGTATGAAGAGGGAAACTGAGTAGAGGCCTTCCCAGGCAGGCTGAGGTTTCAGTCTTAACCTGACAAACAATAGGATTCTTAATAGACTATTATCTATCTGTAAATCAAAGAAGGCTCCCTGGAGGAGACAGTCTAGACTCAAATAGGGGAAAGGAGGGGAAGCATGCGTTGCTATAAACTGATACTACACTGAAGAACAGAACAGGTCCAGGCCTATCAGAATAACTCTCTGTACAGTCCTGTTGTATACTCATTCCCAACGAGCCCACAGTGTTAGCCCTTGGGAACCTTATTTCCAAGACAATCTGTGTTCTCTTCCTTTCCAGGACCCAAGTGATATAATAAGCAAGTAAGTGATGCTTTTTTTAAAACCATTTATGTATCCCATTGTTTTTCTCTCATCTTAACTGTTTGAAATTTAACAAGGGCAGGAAAGGGGATTATTTGGAGAAAAGAGAGGTTCTTTTAGTAGGGTAAGTTGAAGACTCCCCCATGGAATGGGGGAGTTCTAGAGAAACTGTTGTCATGGAACTTGTTAGGATGGCAGTGGGCTGAGAAAGAAATGAAATAGGAGGTTATGGGAGAGTATTAGAGAAAATTTAGAATCCACGTGTTTCAGAAACCTAATTTCCTTTCATTATTCCCATTCTTACCTGGTTCCCAGCTGCTACTCCTGGTCACAGTTTCCCCCATATTCTGCAGAGCACATTTCATCATCATATTGTCCTCCATGCTTGTTAGTAATGGTTTTCTGTTCTGCCCAACCATAAGAAGAGGACATTTATATGGATCCTAGGGATAATGGGTCTGGGAAAATGTGTATTAGACATTTAACACTGACAGTTTTCAAAATTATACCCACGTGATACAAAGCAGCTTTGAACAGAGAATAAAAGGCAGGTATTTTGATAATACATAGTTTATGTCCAGAGATATCCAGGACTATTGGCATATACTGAGCATTTACTGTGCACTAAACACTGGGTAGAAAGGAGGGTAATGACTCTCTCTCTCTCTCCTCTCTCCCCCTCTCCCCCTCCCCCCTCCCCCTCTCCCACTCCTCCCCTCTCTCTCTCTCTCTCTCTCAGGCAAGGCAACCCTTGGTTCACCTCACAGATTGCAAGAAACTTGTCAGCTTACAATCTCTTATTTTTTATTTTTTATGCCTACAGCACCTGGTCTTCCTAGGTGGTCTCCCATCCAGGTACTAACCAGACCCGACCCTACTTAGCTTCCAAGATCAGACGGGATCAGGTTTGTTCAGGGTGGCATGGCTGTAGACTTTTATGTGTTTCTTAAAAGCAATGTAAATTTTCTTTTATTTAATAAATACATTTGACAAATTTTAATTGAAATACTTAACATTTAAATTTCCTGGAAAAATCACCATTTTCATTTAATATTTGCAAAATTATTTGCATAGTTGATCAAATAATGTCAAGATTTTCTTTTGTATCTTAATTTTTCATTTATTTTGTGTATTTCTACTTTCATCCTCTCTACTTGCCTACATTTTTTCCGATTTTTGTCTATGAGCTCTTCTTCTGTTGTATACCGTAACTTTTGATATATGGTGTTTTTATTATTGTTTTCTAAATTTTTGAAATTTCAAACTTGATCTGCTATTTAACATAGATTTGTTTTAAAAAGAAGATATTTGCCAGTGGTGTTTTTTTTTCTTCTTTCCAATAGATAATTTTTGTTTCATGGTTTCTTAACTTTGTGATCAGATAAGGTTGTTGCTCCTTCTACTTTTGAACTTTGAGGTTTTCTATGTCTCTAAGGTTTTCTATGCTCTTTTGGACTCTGAGGTTTTCTATGTCATATGTTGTAAATTTTTGTGACGGTGCCCATAACTTGAAAAGAAAGTATATTCTCTGTGTTCCTAGAACAGTATTTGATATGTCACCATAAGGCTTTCCTTAGTAATCTTGTTACTTATGTATTTTGCACTAATACTTATTTTTTGACTTCTTGATACGTCATGGACTAAGAGAGGTCAAAGATTCCCACAACAATGAGTTTTTGATTACTTTTGTTGTATTCTTATAGTTGTTGCTTTTTATATTTTGATGGGTTTTTTTTCCTGCATGACTTTAAGGAGAATTCTATCTTAACTGTGAATTATAAACTTTTTAGTAACATAAAATAGTCTTTGTTCACTTATTTAATAATTTTCTGCCTTGAATTCAATCCTGTTTGATAGTAAGATCGAGATCTAAGATTTCTTTCATTTTGCATAACTTATATATCTCTGCCCAGCTCTATCTTAATTTTAAATTAAAAATTTAAATTAAAATTTAAAATTTCATTTATCTGAAGTATATTCTCAAGTAATTTCTTTAGAAACTGAAATATTTGTAGTATGTTTCAAAGACCTTCTAAGGCTGAAAATGGCTTTCTTTCTTTTTTTAACATCATACATAAATGATATATTGGTGGGTAGAGAACATTTAGATCATGGTCCTTTCTTCAGAACTCTATATGTCTTACTCTTTGATTTTCATGTGGGAACTGACCACTTACAAGTGAGCTTTCTCCCTTTGGTCCATTGCTGGTGTGTCTGTACATATGAATGTGGTGACAGCTGGAAATCATACCTTTCTTTCAGTAGTTCCCACTGTGACTGTTCGCTCTAGATATCACCAGCGAAATTCTGGATTGAAAGCCTATCAGTCCTGCAATCAAAAAGTGGACAGAAAAATTTTCAGATAAGCTTCTGTTTTTTAGAGAAAGGACTCAGAGGATTCAATGGAAAAGAATGGGTGAAGGAAGGAGTTATGAGCCTAGAAAATCTTTCTTTTTCTATAATGTTTCTTTGGGTTTTGATTCAGGCCTTGGCTTCTCAGAGTTCCTTGCTCTTGTGCAGCTCATCCACACCATGCAGGGGCATTGGTGAGGGAACCTAGGTTCCCTCAAACCACATGACAGCCTAAGAACGTTAGCTACACTAAGAGAATTCATAATCAGTAGGTCCCAGAGTTAGTAAAAAGATTTTTCATATCTAAAAATGAGGAAAAAAAAAAAAAAGAGGTGACATCAGAAGCACTGGCAGTGTGAGGGGTCCCCCTGATCTCTCCCCTTCAGATTACAAGGTGAATAGCTATAACCCAGTGAAAAATTCCCAACCTAATACACAAACACTTCTGAGAGATCTGCACATCAAAGCATCTGAAGCAGAGACATGGGAGACCTGGGAGGCCTGGCAGGCCTGGGCCGTGCAAGAAGCATGTGCGCCACCTACTGGAAAAAAAAGAGAAAAACCTCTTCTTATGAACCTGCTAGAAAGGGATCTCTTAACAATAAAATTTTTTTAAAAAGCAGAGTTCATTCCAATAAATGCTCAGGCAGAGAAATAACTTGTCGAATACCATGAACAACCAAGGTAACAAGGCAGCTCACAAAGAAAACAAAAAATCTCTAGGAAAAAAAAAAGAAGATATAGAAATATGTGATTTAAATGACAGAGAACTCAAGATTGCAGTTCTGAAAAAACAATATGCAAGACAACTCAGATAGGGAGTTTAATGAACTCAGAAATAAAATTAATGAACAAAAGAGATACTTCACTAAAGAGATTGAAACTTTAAAAAAAGAACCAAATATAACTTTTGGAGCTGAAGAACTCAATAAGAGATGAAGCATGAAACAGCAAGTTTAAGAAATAGAGCAGACCAGATGGAAGCAAGAATCTATGATATCGAAGACAGAAATCTGGAAATGATGCAGATGGAAGAAGAGAGAGACTTGAGAGTGAAAAAAAATTGAAAAAAGTCTAAAAGAACTATCTGACTCCATCAAATAGAGCAATAAAAGAATGGGAATACCAGAAGAAAAGAGGGAGAAGTGAACAGAGAGCCTATTCAAACAAATAGCTGATGAGAATTTTCCAAACCTATGGAAAGACTGGATCCCTGAATCTAAGAAACAAACAGAACACCTAATTATTTCAACCAAAACAGGCCTCTCTTTTACCATGCTAAGTAAAATAAGTAAGACAGAATAAATTGAGAACCATATGAATTCACTCATATGAGGCATAAAACTGAAAGCAACAAATGAACAAGACAAATAAACAGAGACTTAAACAACAATTTAGTGGTTTAACAAAAAGAAAGAGGGTAGGAGGGGAGCTGGGGATCAAATATAAGGTGACAGAAGAAAATTTAACTTTGGGTGGTGAACACACAATGCAATATATATAAAGTATTATTGAATTGTACACTTGAAACCTATATAATTGTATTAACCAGTGTCACCTTAATAAATTTAATAAAATAAAAAATAAATATATAAAGAACAAAAAGGCCTTCTGCAAGCATATTACATTAAAACTGAAAAATGAATGACAAAGAAAGAATTCTCTAGACAACCAGGGAAAAGATGATGGTAACCTATAAAAGAGATCTCATTAAATTATCATTGGATTTTTAAGCAGAAACTCTACAAGCTAGGAGACAGTGGATTAAAATATTCAAACTATTGAAAGAGAGAAATTACCAGCCAAGAATAATATATCCAGCAAAGTTACCCTTTAAGGAGACAGGAAGACCTTTCCAACATACAGAAGATGGGGAAATTTTCCACCACAAGGCATGTATTACAAGAAATACTGAAGGGTGTTTGTTTGTTTGTTTGTTTTTATCTGAAACAAAAAGACAAAAATATACAAAACTATGAATAAGATGACTAACAGACAGAAAGCTGCAACCCTTAATCAGAATAGGATGTTATACTTAAATATTACAAAATGTTTAAAGGAGGTAAAAACATTTCAAAAAGAGAAGACAATAGTTACTGCAACTCAGAAATGAATTAACAGCATAAAAAGATAATTTGAGACAACAAAAACCAAAAAGAAGAGGGGGTAAAGGTCTGAATCTGCAAAGGGGAACAGAGAGAAGATGTATGCAGAAGAAAATGGACTGCTGTATATATGAAACTTTCTTTTACATAAACTTAATGATAAGCATAAACAAAAAATCCAGAACTGAGACACATAACACAAAAGAGGGAACAGAGAGAAAAATCATAGAATATCACCAAACTAAAATAGAAACATAAAGGCAAAGAAACAATGGAGACCAATTGGACACAAACTACATTTATAGGGCTTTTATTCCCCAAACAACTGATTGTACATTCTTCTCTAGTGCACAAGGAACATACTCAAGGATAGACCATATGTTGGGACACAAAATTTAAGAAGTTTGAAATCACACCAAGCATATTATCCAACGCTTTGAAATTGGTGATCAACTGCAAAAAGAAAACAGGAAGAACCACAAACAACATGCTATGAAAGAATGAATGGGCCATAGGAAAAAAATAAAGGAGAGATCAAGAGATACATAGAAACAAATGAGAATGAAATACAACATATCAAACTTCTGGGACACAGCAAAAGCCGTAAGAGAAAAGTTCCTATCATTACAGGCCTATCTCAAGAAACAAGAAAGATTCCAAACAAACAACTTAATGTTACATCTTTAAAAACTAGAAAAAAGAAGAGCAAATGAAGCCCAAAGTCAGCAGAAGGAAATAACAAAAATCAGAGCAGAGTTAAACAGAATTGAGAAAAAGACAGTAGAGGGAGTTTGAAGAAACACAGTGGAATGAGAGACATCTCCAGATCTCTCCCCTTGAAATGACAATAAGCTGAACATCTAAAACTCAACAAAAAACACCTAAACTATACACCAGCAAGTCTGAGCATGGAATCTGTACATAAGAGCCAGCCACCACAAGTCAGAACCCTGGGTATCGAGTGGTGGACTGGAAGAAACAAAGCAGCTGCCTCTCGCAACGGCTGGAGCTCTGTGCAGGAGGAGGAGGAAGAGAGAAGGTGCCCTGAGTCCGTGAACAGCCCTGCCTGGGAAAGCTGTGAGGTCCACGTGGCCGGCGGCAGGGCCCCGTTATCAGGGCAGAAAGCAGAGAAGCAGGATGGCAGAGAAACGACAGTTGATTTTTACTGGCTGCTGTTGCAAAACCGAGGCTGAGCTGCAGCCCCTAACCCCCAATCCAGAAGGTGCCCCCACCACCCCGTATCCTCCGAAAACGAACACCGCAGAGCCCCAGGGGAACCTGAGCAAACGCTACTGAAACTGTCGCTAACAATGACAGGGACTAAGACTGAGGATAGTGAGTGTGATTAAACATATACAAGGGGGGAAAAAAAAGTCATTTTTAAGGCTTTATATAAAGCAGGGATCCAAGAGGCTTAGACACCCCTTACTGGAAACCAAAAGAAAAGCACCTTCTTTGCAACAAACTAAAAAGATACCTTTATATAATAAATCTTTCTGGAAAAACAGCAGAATACACTTCCATTAATGCCCAGGCAGAGAAACAGTCCACTAAACACCATGAACAACCAAGGTAACAAGGCATCTCAGAAAGAAAGAGAAAAATCTCCAAAAATAAGTTTACAGACATAGAAATATGCAACTTAAATGAGAGAATTCAGGATGGTACTTCTGGAAAAACTCAGTGAGTTCTGAATCAAGTCATATCAACAACTTCGGGAATTAAAAACACGACTAGATGAGCAGAATGAGTTCCTTAGCAAAGAGACTGAAATCCTCAAAAAGAACCGAATAGATCTTCTGGAGATTGAAAAACAAAAAACAAAAAAACACTGCAAGAGTTGAAAAATGAAGTATCAAGCTTGAGAAATAGCTTCCGACCAAATGGAAGAAAGGATCAGTGATATCAAAGACAGAAATCTAGAAATAAATGAGAAGGAAGAAGACAGAAAGCAAAGAATGAAAAATAATAAAAGAGAAATACAAGAACTAGCTGATACCATCAGGAGAGGAAACATAAGAATAATAGGCATTATCGAAGGCAAGGAAAAAGAGCAGAGACTAGAAATCATTTTCAGACAAATAGTTGACGAGAATTTCCCAAATCTAAAGAATGAGCTGGAGCTTGGAATTCAAGAAGTCAACAAAACACAAAATTATCTCAACCCAAAAAGGCCGTCAACAAGATATACTATATTAAAATAATCAAAAATCAATGACAAAGACAGAATTCTCAGGGCAGCCAGAGTAGAAAATAGTAACTCATAAAGGAAAACTCATTAGGTTATCATCGGACTTCTCAGCACAAACCTTACAAGTGAGCAAAGAGTGAAATCAAATATTCAAACTATTAAGTGAAAGGAATTACCAGCCTAGAATAATGTATACAGCTAAGCTCTCCTTTAAACATGAAGGAGAAATAAAGACCTTTCCAGACATACAAAAATTGAGGAGATTCTCCACTACGAGGCCTGCACTACAGGAAATACTGAAAGGGGTCAGCTCACCTAAAACAAAATGACAAATACAAACACACACGCACACACACACATGCACACACACACACATATTAGGAGTAAGGTGACAATCAGGGAAATAAAAGCAGAGGAGTGCAACCCTTACTAAGAACAGGGCATTATAAGTTTAAATAATAATAAGAGGTTTGTTATAGCAAGATAGTAATGAATGTTCAGCATACATAGGAACAAATTGAGACAACAATGACTGAAAAGGGGAGGATTCAAAGATCCGAATTTGTAAAGGAAAATGGAGATAAGGCACGTGCAGAAGAAAATGGGAAACTGTATATATACAACTATGTTTTACATATTAGTAATGGTAACCACACAACAAAGATTCAGAACTGAAGTAAGTAACATAAAACAAGAAGAACCAGAGGGAAAACCCACAAAAGCCAAACAAAATAAAGACAACAGAAATACAAGACAAGGAAGCACTGGAAACACCAAGCTACCAAAAAGCAAAAGAGAAAATGGCTATAAGAAGACCTCATATTTCAATAATCACCCTAAATGTAAATGGACTGAACTCACCAATAAAAAGGCACAGAGTTGCAGAATGGATCAAAAAACAAAACTCAACCATATGCTTCCTCCAGGAGACACATCTCAGTTCCAAAGACGAATATAAACTAAAAGTGAAAGGGTGGAAAACGATATTTCAAGCAAATGGCATTCAGAGAAAAATGGGAGTAGCAGTACTAATATCAGATGAAATAGACTTCGAAATAAAAAAGGTACAAAAACATACTGAGGGATAATGATACAGGGAATCATACACCAAGAAGACATAACACTTATTAATATCTATGCTTCCGAGCCCTGAAATATGTAAAGCAATTATTAATAGAACTAAAGGGAGAAACAGACCAAAAACTATCATAGTAGGGGACCTAAATATCCCACTGTCAGATATGGACAGATCATCCAAACAGAAAATCAGTAAGGAAATAACGTCCTTAAATGACACATTAGACCAACTGGACATAATTGACATGTACAGAGCCTTCAATCCCAAAACAGCAGCTTATACATTCTTTTCTAGTGCACATGGAACATTCTCAAGGATTGACCACATACTGGGACACAGAGATGGCTTCAACAAATATAAGAGGGTTGAAATCATACCAACCATATTCTCTGATCATAATGCTTTGAAACTAGAGATCAACTGCAAAAAGAAAGCAGGAAGAAACACAAATATATGGAGATTACACAACATGCTACTGAAGAATAACTGGGTCAAGGATAAAATAAAAAGAAAGATCAAGAGATACATAGGAACAAATGAGAACGATAGTACAACATATCAAAACTGTTGCGACACAGCAAAAGTGGTTATAAAAGGAGAGTTCATATCATTACAGGCCTATCTCCAAAAACAAGAATGAGCCCAAATAAACAATCAAATGCTTCATCTTAAAAAACTAGAAGAGAACAAATGAAGCCTAAAGTCAGCAGAAGGAAATACATAATCAAAATTAGACGAGAAATAAATGAAATTGAAAACAAAAAATAGAAAAAAAAAATGCAACAAACAGCTGATTCTTTGAGAAGTTAATAAAATAAACAAACCCCTGGCTAGACTCACTAAAAAAAAAAAAAAAAAGACACACATAAATGAAATCAGGGATGAAAGAGGGGAAATGACAGACACCGCAGAAATATAAAGGATCATGCAAGAATACTATGAAAAAGTATATAACACCAAATTTAATAACCTAGAAGAAATGGACCAGTACTTAGAAAAATACAATCTTCCTAGACTGAATCAGGAAGAAATGTAAAATGTAAATAGAACGATCAGCAGTATGGAAATTGAAACAATCATCAAAAACCTACCAAAATGTAAAAGTCCAGGACCAGATGGCTTCACCAGTGAATTCTACCAAACATTCAAAGAAGATTTAACACCTATCCTCCTCAAACTCTTCCAAAAAATCGAAGAGGAGGCAAAACTTCCCAACTCATTTTATGAGGCCAATATGACTCTGATACCAAAAGCTGGTAAAGATAACACAAAAAAAGAAAACTACAGACCAATATATCTCATGAACACAGACGCAAAAATCCTAAATAAGATACTAGTGAACCGAATATAGCAACATATTAAAAAATTATACACCACGATCAAGTAGGCTTAAGGATGGTTCTACATATGCAAATCGATTAATGTGATACACCACATAAACAAATTAAGAAATAAGAACAATATGATATCAATAAATGCAGAAAAGGCCTTCAACAAGATGCAGCATCCTTTTATAATCAAAACACTTAACAAAATCAGTATAGAAGGAAAGTATATTAACATAATAAAGGCCATATATGACAAACCCGCAGCCAACATTACACTTAATGGTGAAAGACTAAAAGCCTTCTAAGATCAGGAGCAAGGCAAGGCTGTCCACTATCGCCACTGTTATTCAATATAACATCAGAGTTCCTAGCGAGTGCAATCAGGCAAGAGAAAGATATAAAAGGCATCCAAATAGGAAATAAAGAAGTCAAACTGTCACTATTATTGGATGACATGATCCTCAATAATAGAAAACCCTAAAGACTCCACAAGAACACTACTAGAAACAATAAGCAAATACAATAAAGTTTCTGGATACAAAATCAATGTTCAAAAATCCATATTGTTCCTATAATCTTAATATGGAAGTGTCAGAAAAAGAAGTGGAAAATATGATTCCTTTTGCAATTGCAACAAAAAAGAATAAAATAACTAGGAATAAATCTAACGAAACATGTGAAGGACCTATGTAATGAAAACTATAAGATCCAATTAAAAGAAATCAAAGAAGATACAAAGAAATAGAAAGATATTCCATGTTTTTGATTGGAAAAATCAACAGTTAAAATGACCATATTACCTAAAGCATTATACACATTTAATGCAATCTCCATCAAAATCCCCATGGCATTTTTTAAAGAAATAGAACAAAAAATCATGAGATTTGTATGGAAACACAAAAGACCCTGAATTGCCAAAAGCCATCCTGAGAAAAAAGAAGGCGGCTAGCGGCATCACTCTGCCCGAATTCAAATTATACTACAAAGCAACAGTAATCAAAACAGCATGGTATTGGCAGAAAAACAGACACACAGAGCAGTGGAAAAGAATCGAGTCCAGAAAATTTTATGAATTTGACCTCAAAAGCAAGGGAAGTAAAAGCTAAAATCAATGAATGAGACTACACCAAACTAAAAAGCTTCTGCTCAGCAAAAGAAATCGTCAACAAGGTAAAGAGACAACCATCTGAATGGGAAAATATATTTGCAAGCAACATGTCTGATAAGGGCCTAATATCCAAAATATACAAAGAACTCATACAACTCAATCACAACAACAAAAAAACAAACAATCCAATCAAAAAATGGGCAGAGGACTGGAACAGACACTTCTCCCTATAGGACATACAAATGGCCAACAAATATTTGAAAAGATGCTCAACATAGCTCGCTATTAGGGAAATGCAAATCAAAACCACAATGAGATACCATCTCACACCTGTTAGAATAGCTATAATCAACAGGACAAGTAAAAACAAATGTTGGAGAGGATGTGGAGAAAAAGGAACCCTCATACACTGCTGGTGGGACTGCGAATTGGTGTAGCCCTATGGAAAACAGTATGGAGTTTCCTCGAAAAACTACGAATTGATCTACCATGTGATCCAGCAATCCCTCTACTGGGTATTTACTGCAAAGACTTGAAAACTCATATCCTTAAAGATATTTGCACACTGATATTCATAGCAGCATTATTCACAGTGGCCAGGACATGGAGGCAACCAAAGTGCCCTATACAGACTAGTAGTTACCAGAAGGTAAGGCGTAGAGGGAGTGGGGAGGTAGACAGGGTAAAGGGGGGGTCAAATATGTGGTGACAGAAAGAAATCTAACTATGGGAGGTGAACACACAGTGTAAATATATATATGCCTTATTGTTAAAGGGTACAGCTGAAACTTATTGGATTTCGTTAACCAATGTTGCCATAAAAACATTAAATTAAAAAATTTAAAAAAAAGACAATAGTAAAAATTAATGCAACAAAGAGCTGGTTCTTTGAAAAGTTTAATAAAACTGACAACCCCTTGGCTAGACTTACTAATGAAAAATGAGGAAGGACATAAATAAACAAAATGAAAAATGAAAGAGGATATTGTCTGATGATACCACCAAAATACAAAGTATCATACAAGAATAGTAAGAAAAATTATACACCACCAAATTTAATAACCTAGAAGGAATGGACAAGTTCTAAGAAATATACAACCTTCCTAGGCTGAATCATGAAGAATTAGAAAATTTAAATAAATGGATCAAGAGTATGGAAATTGAAACAATCAATAAAAACCTCCCTAAAAGTCCAGGAACAGATGGCTTCACCAGTGAATTCTACCAAACATTCAAGGAAGATTTAATATCCATTTTTCTCAAACTTTTCTGAAAAAATTTAAGAAAAGACAATACCTCCGAACTCATTTTACAAGGCCAACATTACTCTGGTAACAAAACCTGGTAAGATAATGGAAAAAAAAAGGAAACTATAGACCAATACCTCTCATGAACACAGATGCGAAATCCTAAATAAGATACTAGCAAATCAAATACAACAACACATTAAAAGATTATACACCATGAACAAGTGGACTTCATCCTAGGGACACAGGGATGGTTTAATATATGCAAATCGATTAATGTGATACACCACATAAATAAACGATAAAAAAATCATATGTTCATATCAATAGATGCAGAAAAAGGTATCTGAGAACATACAGCATACATTTATGATTAAAACACTTAATAAAATGAATACACAAAGAAAGTACCACAACATGGTAAAGGCCATATACAACAAACCCTCAGCTAACCTTTTACTTAGTAGTAAAAAACTAAAAACCTTCTAAGATCAGGAACAAGATAAGGCTGTCCGCTATCACCACTGTTATTCAATATAGCATTGGAAGTCCTAGCTAGAGCAATCAGGGAAGAAAAAGAAATAAAAGGCATCCAAATAGGGAATGAAGAAGTCAATTTGTCACTTTCTGCAGATGACATGACTGCCTATATAGAAAAACCTAAAGACTCCACCAAAAAACTATCAGAAATTAATAAACAAATACAATAAAGTTTCAGGATACAAAATCAATGCACAAAAATCCAAAGTGTTCCTATATACTAACAATTAATTTTCAGAAAAAGAAAAGAAATTCCTTTTGCAACAAAAATAATAAAATACCTAGTAGTAAACCTAACAAAGCATATGAAGGACCTATACCTGAAAACTATGAAACATTATTAAAATAAATTAAAGAAGATGCAAATAAATGGAAAGATATTCCACGTTCATGGACTGGAAGAATCAACACAGTGAAACGGACCTTATTACCTAAGCATTATACAGATATAATGCAATCTCCCATCAAAATCCCAATGGCAGTCTTTAAAAAAATAGAACAAAAAATCATCAGATTGTAGAGAAGAACAAAAGCCCCCAAATAGCCAAAGCAATCCTGAGGAAAAAGAACAAGGCTGAAGGTATCACTCTGCCTGACATCAATTTATATTACAAAGTGTCAATAATCAAAGCAGCATAGGAGAAAGGGAAAAATGGCATAGACAATAGAGGCTTTGTTCATCCCTCTTGCAACTAAATCAAAGTTGTAACAGAAACATGGAGCAAATGGCAAGGAGAGTCACTTGGGATCCAAATGAACAGAAGCGCTACACTAGGGAGAGAAATAATTAATCAACCTGCAATGGTAGAAGGCAGGAGGGGGCAAAGACATGAGGCTGCCTGGTCGGAGCAGTTGAGTGGGACAGAGGCTGCAGCAGAGGAAGCCAGCAGCTGCAGACACCTTTTAAAGTGGCCATGACCACAAGTGGACTTTTGCGGTGACAGACCAGCTCGCTCTAAGCACCAGCACCGGGTAAGCTGCACAGGGTGCACCAGGAACTTACAGGGTGACAATGAGGTGTTAGAGTGAGGTCCAGAAGCAAGGCTCTCTTCTGGACAGAAGTGTTGGCGGTATCCATTGTTCTTCTATTGAACTTTCACCGCTCTCAGTGTGCAGACGCAGCACTGCCATAGCTGAGATATCATCAAACTGGATAACAGACATGCTCTGCCCAGAGGATTCCCTGAAACACCACCTCTCCCAACTCCTTCAACTCCCCCAACTCGCGGTCCCATGCAAGCCACATCCAGGTGTCCTCTACGAGTCAGGTGCTCCTTGCTGAGCAGCGCAAACACTCACACTGGTGACAGCTGGCCTCAGTTTCTAGTGTGGCCTTTTGAGGCAACTATAAGCACAGCATCTATGAATTCCTTGATGAATATTGAGAGTGGCCCCGGAGGGGCACAGGCTGGCGCTAAATTTGGCCTGCAGCTGGGTCCCTCTCAGGATTGTGCTGCTGGACACATACTACACAAAGTTCCATTAAGAAGACCGGGAGACTTAGGAGCTTTGCTTAGTACAGGCACAGAAAGGCAGCCAAAATGGGAAGACAAAGAAGCAGAAACCATAGGAGAGAACAGAACAGAGATCCAGGGATAAAGGGGTCAAACAATCTAACAGATACAGAGTTCAAAACACTGGTTATAAGATGCTCGATGAACTTAGGGGAAATGTACATGAACTCAATGAGAACTTTAACAAAGATACAAAACATAAAAATGGAAATGAAAATTATAAAAGGGAACCAGTCAGAAATGAAGAATATATTATCTGAGATGAAGAGTATATTAGAGGGAATTAACAGAGTAGCTGAAGAAGAGGATCAAACCACCAATATAGAGGATGAGAAAGCCAAGGACACTCAATCAGAATGACAAGAAAAAAGAAGCCAAGACTATAATAATGATTTAAGGAGCCTATGAGATACTAGCAAATGTAAAAATATCTGTCTCATAGAGGTACCGGAAAAAAAAACAAAAAAAAACAAAACTAGACATTGAAGAGCTATTTGAAGAAATAATGATGGAAAATTTCCCTAACTTGGTGAAGAAAATAGACATAAAACTCCAAGAAGCTCTGAGTGCCAAAAACCAGGAACCCAAAGAGGCCTACACCAAGACACATCATAATTAAAATGCCAAAGGTTAAATACAAAGAGAGAATCTTAAAAGCAGCAAGATAAAAGCAGATGGTTACCTACAAGGGTGCCCCGTAAGACTGGCAGCTGATTTCTCAAAAGAGACTATGCAGGACAGAAGGGCTTGGCACAAAATATTCAACAGGATGAAGACCCAGGATCTACAACCAAGAATACTTTATCCAGTAAAGTTATCATTTAGAGTTGACGGATAAAGAGCTTCCCAGACAAAAACAAGCTAAGGGAATGTATCGACACCAAGCCAGTATTACAGAAAATGTTGGAGGGACTTCTTTAAGAAGAAGAAAAAAAAATGTATCAAAAACAGAAATAAAGAATAGTAATAACTACATTCCTACCAACAAGTACCTCAAATGGAAAGGGATTAAGTGCTCCAATCAAAAGATATAGTGGCTGAATGGATAAGAAAACAAGACTCTATGTATGCTACCTACAAGAAACTCACTTCAGATTAAAAGACACACACAGACTAAAAGGAAGGGGTAGAAAAAGACATGGTCTTGATGGACCTAGAGTGTACTGCGCTGAATGAAATGGGTCGGGTAGAAAAAGACAAGTATCGCATGATTTCATGTACATGTGGAATCTAAAGAACAAAATCAACAACAACAAAAGCAGAAATAAATTCATAGATATAAAGAATATTTTGAGGGCTACTAGATGGGAAGGAGGTTGGAGGGGGGACAAAAAAGGCAAAGGGATTAAGAGGTACAGATGGATAGTTGTAGAACAGACACGGAGATGTAGAGTGTAGTGTGGGGAAGATGTTTAATAATGTAATAAATATGTAAAGGGGAAGAGGGGTACTAGATTTAGTGAGATGATCACTTTGCGAATTATGTGGCTCTCTGATCACTATGCTATACAACTGAAACTGGTATATTATTGTACGTCAACTATAATTTTTTTAAAAAACATTGACTTGCACAATGTAAATACAAGCAACTAATTGTCTATTATATTTTTTAAAAATTAAACAAATCTGAATAAAGTATGGACTTTGGTTTATTAAAAAAAAAAAAAAACCTACCAAGTAGGGCCTAGCAATTACAAAAATAATAATACATCATGACCAAGTGGGGTTTATCCTCCAAAAGCAGAGGTGGTTCAACATTCAAAAATCAAACAATACAATTCAGAATTAATAGCCTACAAAAGAAAAAATGATCATATCAATTGATACGTTAAAAAGCATCTGGAAAAAAATCATCATTCATTCATGATAAAAACTCTCACCAAAATAGAAACAGAAAAGAACTTTCTAAACCCAATAAAGGCTTCTACAAAAAAAATCTACATCTTATATAACAATGAAAGTCTAAGCTTCTCCTCAATAACGGGAACAAGGCAAGGATGTCTGCTCTCATTACCTCTATTCAACTCTGTAATGAGGAACTAGCCAGAGCAAAAAGGGATGAAAAAAAGAAACAAAAGGCATCTAGATTGGGAAAGAATACATAAGACTTGCCTCTATTTGCAAAGAGCACAATTCTTCACAGAAAAATCTCAAAAGAATCTACCAAAACTGCTACCAATACTAGTGAGTTTACCAAGGCTGCAGCACTAAAGTCCTAATGTACAAAACTCAACTGCCTTTCTATATCCTAACACGGAACAGTCAGAAAACATTTTTAAAATACTCTTTATAATAGCACTGAAAACATGAAATACTTATGAATAAATTTAACAAAATATCTGCAGGATCTGTAGAGTAAAACTATCAAAAAATGATGAAGAAATCAAAGAAAGCCTAAATAAATGGCAAGATATACTATGTTCATAGATTGGAAGGCTTAACATTAGCTATCACTTCTCTCCAAATTGACCTATAGATTCCCAGCAAGAAATAAAAAAAAACTGATTCTAAAGTTTATATGGAAAGGCAGTGGAATTAGGATAGGCAAAACAATTTTGAAAAAGAAAAAAAAAAAAGAATTCACACTACCTAATTTCAAAATTTACTATAAAGTTACAATAATCCAGACAGTATGCTACTGGCAAAATGACACACAGACATCAATGAAAGAGAACAAAGATTCCAAAAATTACCCAAGCATGTAGAGTCAAATGATTATGGAGAAAGGATGTCTTTTGAACACATGGTGCTGAAACAACTGTACATATGCAAAAAGAAAAAACAAAAAACAAAATACCTCAATACCTCACAACTTAAACAATACAGACCAAAATGTAAATCGCAACTTATGCAACTTCTAGAAAAAAACAGAGAAGAAAATCTTCATAATCAAGAATTGTATAAAGATTTCTTAGGTACTATACCTAAAGCATTATCTATAAAAGAAAAAAAATGATAAATTGTATTTCATCAAAATTAAAACCTTCTCCCAAAGCAATCTATAGATTCAATGCAATCCCTATCAAAATACCAATGGCATTTTTCAGAGAGCTAGAACAAATAATCCTAAAATTTATATGGAGCCATAAAAAACTCTGAATAGCCCCAGCAATCTTGAGAAAGAAGAACAAAGGTGGAGGTATCACACTACCTGATATCAAACTATACTACAAGGCTACAGTAATCAAAACAGCATGGTACTGGCATAAAAACAGATATATTGATCAGTGGAACAGAATAGAGAGCCCAGAAATAAATCCACGCCTATACGCTCACCTAATATATGGCAAAGGAGGTAAAAATATACAATGGGGTAAAGACAGTCTCTTCAATAAATGGTGTTGTGAAAACTAGACAGATAGATGCAAAAGAAAGAAACTGGACCATCTTCGTACACCGTATACAAGAACAGACTCAAAATGGATTAAAGACTTAATGTAAGACCTGAAACCATAAAAGAAAACATAGGCAGTAAACTCTCTGGTATTACTAACAGGAATTTCTTTTAAGATGTTATCTCCTTGGGCAAGGGAAACAAAAGAAAAAATAAACAAGTGGGACTACATCAAACTAAAAAGTTTTTGTACAGCAAAGGGAACCATCAACAAAACAAAAAGACAACCAACTGTTTGGGAGAAGATATTTGCTAATGATACATCTGATAAGGGTTAATATACAAAATATATAAAGAACTTATACAACTCAACAACAACAAAAAAAACAATCCAATTAAAAAATGGGTAGAAGACCTGAACAGATACTTCTCCAAAGAGGAAATACAGATGGCTAATAGACATATGAAAAGATGCTCAAGGTTGCTAACCATCAGAGAAATGCAAATTAAAACAACAATGAGATATCATCTGACACCTGTCAGAATGGCTATCATCAATAAATCAAAAAACAACAAGTGTTAGTGGCATTGCAAATTGGTACAGCCACTATAGAAAACAGTATGGAGGTTTCTCAAAAAATTAAAAACGAATATACCTTTTGACCCAGCAATTGCACTTCTGGGTATTTATCCAAAGAAAACCAAAACAATAATTTGTAAAGATCTATGCACTCCAATATTCATGTCAGCACAATTTACAATAGCCAAGATATGGAAGCAACCTAAATGCCCATCAACAGACAATTAGATAAAGAAATTATGGTTCATATATACAATGGAATATTACTCAGTCATTAACAAAAAATGAAATCATACCATTTGCAACGACATGGATGGATCTGAGGTAATTACGCTGAGTGAAATAAGTCAGAGAAAGATAAATACCAAATGATTTCACTTATATGCGGAATCTAAGGAACAAAAAGAACTAATCGAAAACAGACTCACAAATAGAGTGGACAGTTTGGTGATGGACAGAGGGATGGGAGTTGTGGGGCTGAGAGAATGGGGTGAAGGGTTAAAGAACAAATTAGTAGTTGATAGCTGGTCACGAGGATGAAGAGCACAGCAGAGAGAATGCAGTTAGCATTAATATGATGGCTAAGTGGAGCGCCAGGGGAGGGAGGGAGCAATTGGGGGGATCGTTTTATGAACTATATAGATGTCTAACCAATGTACTGTATATTTGAAACTAATTTAAATAAATTTTTAAAAAATTAAAACCTTCTGCTCGTCATAAGATACTATCAAAAGAATAAAAGGATAAGTCGCTGCCTGGGAGAAAATATTTGCAAAATACTTATCTGATTAAAGGACTCATACCAGAACACTCTCAAAACTCAATAAAGAAAACTCCCATTAAAAAAAATAAAAGTCAAAAGATCTGAACTGACATTTCATCAAAGAAGACATATGAATGGTAAATAAGCACACTACACACCAATAAAATAATGAAACAAAATAACAAAAAAATAAAAAAAAACTGCCAACACCAAGTACTGGCTAAGATATAAAACTAGAACTGTCACACATTATGGGTAGGAATGCAAAATGTTATAGACACTTTGTAAGTTTAGCAGTTTCTTAAAAAGTTAAGTATAGTCTAGGGCCATGCCACCCTGAACAAGCCCAATCTAAGCAGGGTCAGGTCTGGTTAATACTTGGATGGGAGATCACCTAGGAAGACCAGGTGCTGTAGGCGTAAAAAAAAATAAAAAAATAAGGAACTGTAAACTGGCAAGGTCCTTGCAATCTGTGAGGTCAACCAAGGGTTACCTCACCTAAAAAAAAAAAAACAAAAAAAAACTGAGTATACACTTATCCTATAACCCAGCAATCCCATCCCTAGGCATTTACCCAAGAGAACTAAAAATTTATATTCACCCCAAAACCTGTAAGCCAATGCTAATAATGGCTTTATTCATAATAGCCCCAAACTGGAAACAATGTCCTTCAACTGCTGAATAGATAAACATTGTGGTAAAACCCTACAATAGCACTCAGCACTAAAAAGGAACGAACTAATAATACATGAACAACATTGATGAACTTCAAATGCATTATGCTAAGTAAGCATTGCATGGGGGTCTCAAAAAACAATGTTTCCCTATGTGAAATAAGCAGAACAAAATGGAAACAAGATTATTCTGTGAAATACAGTCAATCGGTTTTAATAAGTGATCCACCTTTATTTGTTAGTATGTAACTTCTGTGGCTATAACTGAGACTCCAAATAAGAGGTTTATATAAGCTAGATGTCCAGTTCACAGAAGGTTCTGTTGGAGGTAGTCAGCAACACAGGCTCCTTCAACATTCTGCTCTGGAATCTCTAAGGCAGCAGTTCCCAAACTCTGCTGCACATGGGAACCATTTGATTTTTAAAAACAATGATGTCTGGCTCCCACCCCCAGACATTCTTATTTGATTGGCCCATGGTATAACCTGGGCACTGGGATTTTTAAAAGCTCCCTAGGTGATTCTAATGTGCAGCAAAGTTTGGGAATTAGTGCTCTAAGGAATTGTTCACATCCCCATGGTCCAAGATGGCTTATCACACACTTGCATTCTGAACAGTGAGAAAGAAGTGGGCATGAACCAGAAGCTGCACTCATCATTTCTGCTCATATCTCATTGGCCAATCACATAGCCATACCTGGCTGCAGGAGATGCTGAAAAGGTCATTTTTATTTCAGTCAGCCATGTGTTCATTTAAAAATACTTTTATTAGACAAGAAGAGGACAGATATTGGGAGATAACCAGCAATCTCTTCCCCAACTTCCTCTCCCTCTTTTTTTGCAAACATAAGCAGTCCAATCTGGATCTGCCAATCCTTGGGTTTGAAGACAGAACTTGTAACAGGCTTCTCTGACTTTGTCAGGTATCTTCCATCAACACGTATATGGTGCCAGAGATTGTAAGAAATCATCCTCAGACGGTGGAAGATCCAAGTCTGATGAAATACATATCAGATTGTCTACTCTAGAAAATTCCTGGGTTTTCACCTGAGTGATGTGTTAGAGGAGTGAACTGTTCTACTGGCCAAAGGAAGGCAGCAACATCCAAACTCCATGTTCACTGTCTCATGAAAGGGCTCTCTCTCTCTCTCCAATGAAGTCTAATACTGCCTTTTCTCTACAAAGTTAACACCACACTCTCTTCTTAATATGCACTGCTCCTTTATAACATATTCCAAGAGCACACAGTAATCCCTGAAGAACAAGAAGGTGGAAAGACTTTTTCTTATTAGCTATCAAGAATTACAGTAAGGTTACAGTTATTAAGACAGTGTGGTATTGGCACAAAAGCAGATACAGGTAAATATAGATAAGTGATTGTTGACAATTATGATACCACAGAGTAGTTGGGAGAAAGAACAAAGCAGAAGGCATCACATTTCCTGATTTCAAACTATATTATAAAACTATAGTAATCAAAACAGTGTGGTACTGGAATAAAAAGAGACATATAGACCAATGAAATCAAATGAAGAGCCAGAAATAAATTCACACATCTATAGTCAACTAATATTTGACAAGAAAGCCAAGAATACTCAATGGAGAAAAAAATCTCTTCAATAAATAGTGCTGGGAAAATTGGATATTCACATGTAAAAAAATAAAACTAGACCCCTATCTTACATCGCTAATAAAAATTAACTTGAAAATAATTAAAGACTTAAATGTAAGTCCAAAAACCATAAAACTCCCAGAAGAAAACACAAGAAAAAAGCTCCCTGACATTGGTTAGGGCAATAATTTTTTAGATACAACACCTAAGGCACAAGCAACAAAATAAAAAATATACAAGTGGGACTACATCAAACTAAAAAGCACAGAAAAGAAATGACAACCTATGGAATGGGAAAAAATATTTGCAAACCATATATCTGATAAAGGGTTAATATAAAAAAATATATAAACTCATATAACAGCAAAAAAGTAATAATAATCCAATTAAAAAAGAGGCAAAGGACTTGAATGGATATTTTTCCAAAGAAGGCACATAAATGGTCAACAGGTACGTGAAAGAGTGCTTGAAATCACTAACCATCAGAAAAATGCAAATCAAAACCACAACAGATATCACCTCATCCTTGCTAGAATGGCTATTATCAAAAAGACAAGAAATAACAAGTATTGATGAGGATATGGAGAAAAAGGGACCTTTATATATTGTTGGTGGGGATGTAAACTGGTCCAGCCACTAAGGAAAACAGTGAAAGGGTTCATCAAAAAACAAAAAAAAATTAAAACTAGAACTACCATATGATTCAGCAATTCCACTTCTGGGAATATATGCAAAGGAAAACACTGTGTTGAAGAGATATCTGCACCCCATGTTCACAGCAGCATTATTTACAAAAGTCAAGATAATAGAAACAACCTAAGTGTTCAGTGACAAACAAATGGATAAAGATGATATGGTACATAATACAACAGACTGTTATTCAGCCATAGAAGAGGAAATCTTGCTGTCTACAACAACGTGGATGAAATCTGAGGGCATTATACTAAGTGAAATCAGTCAAAAATGAGAAAGACAAATACTGCATGATATCATTTATATATGGAAACTTAAAAAAACACACACTCATAGAAAATATATCAGATTGTGGTTACCAGACACAGGGGCCAGGGCTAGGGGAACTGGATAAAGGTGGTCTCAGGTACAAACTTCAAATTATAACTAAGTACTGTGGGTGTAATCTACAACATGAGGACTATAGCTAATACTATGTATGGTATGACTGAAAGTTGTTAACAGAGTAAATCCTAAGAGTTCTAATCACACACACAAAAAAATCTTTTTCTTTTTTTTTTTTTTTTGGACCTATAGGAGATGGATGTCAACTAAACTTACTGTGATAATCATTTTACAATATACGTAAGTCATTATGCTGTACAACCTGAACTTATACAGTGCTGTACATCAATGTATCTCAATAAAACCAGAGGGGGAAAAAGGAACTTCATAAGAAAAAGGCCAATAACTCAAGAGAAAAAAATGGGCAGCACAGACATTTCAAAAACAGAGAATATCAAATGGTCTATAAACACAGAAAAAGGTATTCAATATCATGTGCAATTATGGTAAATAAAAGATTTTAAAGTGACACCAACAATACTCAGTAAAAATGGCTAAAATTCCAAAGTCTGGAAATATTAAGTGTTGAGAATGTGAAGCAAACAGGGACTCTACACTGATGGTAGGGCTGCTATGAACTAATAAAACTCTCTGAGAAATGGTGCAGAATTATCTACTAAAGCTGAACATATGCTTAAGCAATTCTGCTCCTAGAATTATTCACATTGTAAGCATGCACATGTAAAATATATACATGACTATTCACAGCGGCCAAAAACTGGCAAAGAACCCCAGAATCTATCAATAATAGCATGAATAAATTTGGCACATTCATAAAATGGAATACTGCACAGCAGTGAAAACAAATGAACTACAGCTATAAGCAACAACAGGAAAATAAGAAACATAATGTCAGCAAAAGAAGTATGACATACAAAGGAATGCAAAATATGATTCTTTTTTTACATAAAGATAGATCAGGCAAAACTAAACTATAACATAGCATTTAGGGACATATACTTAGTTGGAAATAAAGCTATAAAGAAAAGCATGGACATAAATAACCAGAGAGGTCAGGGCAGTCCTATCAGAAGGAGGGATTGTGATGAAGAGCTAACTGGCTTGTGGGAGGAGGATTCTGAAGGGCCAGCAATGTTCTATTTGAGCTAGGTGGTAGCTACACAGTGATTTTTTAAATAGAAATATCTATCATGCCACACTCTTTAGTGTTATGACTTTTCTGAATGTGTTAATTTTACAATTTAAAAAAGTACATCTATAACTACCTATCCATCTACCTAGTTTTAAAGTAATTAGGGGTAATAATTATTCTTTATTCTCATAGTTTCCTTGAGAATTCCCCCAAACTGCCCTCCATCCTCACCCCCTGGCCTTGTGAAGACTGACCTAATCAGTGGGGTTTGGAGGAGCTGAGCATGCCTGGCCCAACTCCTTGCCCTTTTTCTCTTCAGACCTTCCACAGAGAGGATGATTTCTCATCTGCTCCCAGCCATAGAGAATCTTAGCTAGCTGCAAGTTCTGATGGTGGGTGTCAGGGAGAGAAGAAGTTGGGGAGAGTAGACCCCCAAATGCCGGGTGGCAAGTTCAATTCAAGGGAGGGTAAGCAGATGAACTAGCTATTTCTGAACTCTCTCTCCAACTGGAGTTTCACATAAATTAATAAAGGTAGTATTTTAGTCCCTCCCTCTTGTTTTAAAACTGGCAGGCAGAAAAGATGTTATTTACTGTGGCCCTAAAATAACAAAAAAGAACAAACAAATGATTTTTTTCCTAGCATAAAAATTCACTATTTTCCTTTCACTACCACTGACAAGCATGGAGTAACCTCCTACATATACTAGAATTCAACTCTTAATCATAAAGCAACAAAATCTGCAATGAAGATCTATATTATCTATATTCAGAATCATAAATGATACTATGAAGATTTTTTAAGTTAGTAATTTACAATCTTAATGAGTTAATTAAAAAATTATAGTAGATGAGGGAGTAGGGAGGCAAAGGAACAATTCAAAATATTACAAGGTGCTAAAATCCCACGCTTAAAGGTATAATATAAAGGCAGAAGTTCTGGAATGAGGCCAAAACATCCATACAAAGAAAAGCAATGTAATGTTCAGCAGGAAAACCACAGGCCTTGCTAGCTGAGATGGTCTGCTTTACCCAATAGAGCTGTAACACCTGTATTCTTCACGGTTTCCTAGCCAAGAAACTAGGGTCAAAAGAAAATTCCTTCTCCAATGCCTTACCGCTCCTGAAAGCAAGCACCGTGCTTCTCATTTTAAACATTTTATTGCTAATTATATGGGAAAGAGGGATCATGAACTTGGGGAATTTATTCCGTATTTATTAAGCACACATGTCATAAAATGTATTAGGTTACTAGGGATAAAGATAAAAGACCATTTTTATCTTTCATGTGCTCAGCCTAGAGAGACAAATAAAGAAAAACAAGGTTAGGGGTGGGGATGCATGTATGGGTGCTATGAGAGCCAGAAGAGAAGTTTAGATAACCTGCTAGAAATTAGAGAAATGACACCCATGTAAAGTTTGAAGAGATAAGAACTAAAACACTGGGGAACTATGTAAAGCTCAGAATGGTAGGTGTATGGGATATGCAGAAGTGAGTGGAGGGACCAAATTGTGTATATTGTGCTATATGGGTAATGCTAAGGTACTAAAGACCTACTGAACAGTGGAGGAAGAAAAATCAATCTGAACTTGAACTGGAAAGGAAAAAAAGGGTCAGAGAGAAGGGCAGCAGTTGAAAGAATTCTTAGAATTCAGTAACAAATTAGTTGTGAGGGGTTAGCGGGGAAAATCCCACGTTTTGTCCTTTGAGGCGGAGTAAACTAGAACTCAGCCAGAATACAAAAACAAAAGTAATCTCTTTTGTTTTGTAAGAAGATAACGTGTTCAATTTTGCACATGTTGAGTTGCAGGTGTCCAAGCTTCAGGACAGAGATATAAGCTGGAAATAAATTTTGAGAATCTTCAGCATACAGATTAGTGGATCTCAAATGTGCTTCTCCGGCCAAATGCATAAGAATTATCTGAGGAAACTTGCTGAAACCATGGAGTGTCAGCAACACTTCAATAATAGTTTTTTAAAAAATTACTATAATTAATAAGAGATTATGATGAGGTCGCAATATGAGATAGTCAAATATCAATTATTTATTCTTAATTCAATAAGCATTGAAGCACCTGATTTGCTTATTAGAAATGGGGAAGGGGGTGGAATCTCCATTTGTAATAACAATAAGATAAAAGAATCTATACAAAGAAAATTGCAGAATCTTATTGAATGAAACAAGACCTGAACACTTAAACAGAAAAACAAACAAGACCAGAACAAATGTAAAGCAAACTACATTCTTGGATTGGGAAGACAATATAAAAAAATGCCAACTCTACCCAAATTAAGTTATATAGTCAATGCTTTTCCATTTAGAATCACATTTTTCTTTTTCTTTGAACAGGAATAGAAAAATATTTCAGAGCTTATACATTTAAGAACATCTAAGAAAAAGTATAAAAATAATAATAAGGAGAGACTTGCCTCTCTAGATTTCAGAAAATAATAAAAAGTGAATGAAATAAAATCTGCAGCATTGCTGTAAGAAGAGATAACTAGATGAGAGGATTAGAATACAAAATCAAAATTCCAGAAATAGTTTGCACTATGAAAGAATTTCACATGGCAATTGTGAAATTCTTTCATAGTGCAATCTATTTCTGGAATAGATTCAATGAAAAAAGGATATCTAATAAATGAAGTTAGCACAACTATCCATTCATCTTACCCATCTAATGCACACTGTTCAATACAGTAACCACTAGCCACATGTGGCCACTGAGCACCTAAAATATGGCTAGTCTGAATTGAAATGTGATGTAAATAAAATATACATAAGATTTCAAAGACTTAGTATGAACAAAAGCACATAAAACATCTCATTAATAACTGTTTAAAATTGATTACATTTATAAATATTTTTGACATACGGATTGTTAGTAAAATTAAATTTAATTTCACTTCTTTTTTACTTTTTTTAATGCAGCCGTGACTAGAAAACTTAAAATTGCATAAGTAATTTGCAGTATATTTCTAGTGGACAGGACTGCTCTAGAGAAAAAAAAGATCTTCCTTTTACGTCTTTCTAAAAATAAAGATATAGACAAATTAAAAATATTTTTAATACTGTAAGAAAACCTAGGAAAGTAAATTAAAACCTGAGGGTCGAGATGGATTTACGAACAATGTGTTGCGTGTACGCATGTATGTATGAAGAATATAAGACAGACAATCCAACAGGGAAAACAGGCAAAGGACAGAATTGGAAATAGAAAAACAAATCCCCATGACAAACAAATAACAACAAAAAGATACTCTAAATTACTAAGGAAAAGAAAAATGCAATTCAAGTAACTAAGACATCTCCTTACAGGCTGGAAAAAAATAAAAACATAGATAATAGATATCTCTGAATGGGGATTTGGGAAATGGACAAGCTCATGTACTGCTGCCTAGGAAAATGTAAAGAATAACAGGCTTCTGAAAAATCAACATGGCAATATCCATTAAGGTTAGAACTACACAATACCCTTCAACCCAAGAACTTTTCTCATAAGGACATATATTTAGAGAAACTTTATTGTAATATTGTTTATGCAGTAGCAAAACAAAAACAAAAACAACTAGAAACTAAGTAAATACCTATCTGCTGAAAAATGTATGGAAGGTGCAGAACAAGACCTGTATGCAATCATTAAAAATGTTAAAAAATGTTACAGAAGTTTTTTACATTTGAAAATATCAGTACTGGCTTCACTGCAGGGAAACAGGCTATCTCATAATATGTTGGTGTGGGCATAAATAGGTACAACCTTATGGGAAGGATACTGAAGACTCAATTAGGCATTTAAATTTCCATGCCTTTTGACCCAACAGCCCAACTTCCAGGAATCTGTCCTACTAACATATGGCATGACAATCTAAAGACACATGTGCCAATATATCATGTTGCCCACCTTAATACAATGTTTTATGACAATTATAGCTCAATAAAATTGGAGAAAAAATATAAACGTGCAAGGATGATCACTATAGATTTTAATAAAATTTAAAAAGAATTTAAACGTACTCTAAATAAAACAGCTTAATAAATTATGTCTACACAATGAATAACAGACTTGAAAAAGAATGACGTGGCTATGTTACCGAACTAAAAACATAAGATTGTTGGTATAAAGCATAAAAAGCAAACTAAAGATTATGTTTGAAGTTTTTCGCAATTTAAAAAACGAAAAAAAAAAGGTGGGGGAAAATTAGATACTTTGCCTTTTTCTAAGAATCTCAAAAGTATGAACAGTTGAACCCTCTCCATTCCCACCTACCATATATGACCTCAGTTTTCTACCTGCACTGCTAATAGAGCCATTTCCTCTACATGACTCAGTAATTTTAAGCTATCTTCTGTTCTCCATTACTAATATAAAAGTAATACTAAAAATGTGTATTTATAAATATTCATCCCATCATTACAATTCATTTTGCATATGCCTGTGCTGGAAATCCCATGGAATTGTAAAGCAACATTACAATGCTCATCACTCTCCCTACAATGCAAAGCTAAAGAGGCTAGGGGCTTTCAAACTACCCTACCTTAGAATTGAGACGTTTTGTGAACTAGAACAAGTACTGCTGCTAAAATTCTAATGGCCAAACAGCAATGAGGAAGAAAAGTTAAGTGTAATTTTCTCAACTTTATCTTCTTCAGTCATTGGCTACCGAAAAATGAAAAGTGAACAAAAAGCAAACAGTAAAAAACAAAAAAAGTAGACTAATTGTATTTAGTGTGATCAAAAACCTTTATGATTCGTACATCTGAATACTTTTTGAAAGTAAATAGTTTCTGGCTCCCAGGATAAGAGGTTAAACACTGCACAATGTAACCAGCATCACAACTTACACAGGAACGAGTCAGGCCACTGGTCATTTACCTTGGAGGGTACACCAAAATTTGCTCATCTCTTTCAGTCAGCATTCTGCATGCCAAGCGTTGAGGGAGAGAAGGCGAGGCAAGCTGCCTTCTCTACCAGCAGTGTCATACATTCCTAGCACTAACTTATCCCCACCCCCACCACACCTCTATCCCAGCACCTACTCCTCCCCTGCCCCATCCCCCCTCTACTCAGCACTAGCTCCTCCCCAGTCTCATCACATCTCTTTCCGCAGATGCTTCCCCAGCCTCATCTCTTCATCCTCTTCCTCCAAAGTCGCAGGCTGTGAAGCTTCCAGCAGCAGGAGACAAAAAGCAGGGAGGCTATATTGCAAAAACCTGGAGCCCCCATACAAGCACCATCTGCTCTTGCGGAGAAACTCAAGTCACAGCCCCAAAATGGAAAGAACGAGCCTTGGCTCGCATCCAGTTAACGGGCGTTTAGGGCACGCTTGCGGTGGGGCCCGAGCAAGGAGCTGAGGATGCAAAGGTGAGCAGCAGAATCGCAGTACCAGCTCTCTCGGGGTTCCCAGTCCAGCGCGCAGGGTAGGCGGGGGGCGGTGTAGATCATTTCATTAAAGCCCTCATAGCAGGGGTAGGGCAAAGAGCACTTGAAGCCCACGGCTGAGATAACTTACTTAATCCTTGAACAGTAAAAGGCTAACTCTAGTCGGAAGTGACGTGCCGAGACCCGCAGGTCTCCACGTAATTGACGGCCGCCTCAACTATCCACTTTCTCAAACTGGCCTGCAGAGGATAAGTGTAGCTCAAAGTCCGCCAACCGCCCCCTCCCGCCCCCGGCTGCTCCCAGCGCTACCGGAACAAGCCGAGCCCAGGCAGTACCCGAGCCGCAGCCGGGACAAGACAGCCTCGCCTGCCCGCTCCCGTCTGCACCCTGCCGGCAATGGGCTTCAGCAATCAGTCACGCGCATGCGCCGCCCTCTTTCTCCAGAGGATTCCTCAAGTCACCTGGACGACCACGTTTCAGCCACCTGCCCCTCCAGGTCTCTTCTCGTCCTTGATTCTTCCTGCAGGTTCTCACCTCCGGCTGCCCGCCTTCTTCCGCAGGCACCGCTGGGCCCTCCCGCAGCCACCCGCCGACTCCCTGGCTTCCACTGATACGAGCCTCACGGCGTGGCTTCCGCTTCCGGCGAGTATTGTGTGTCGCGCTGTGGGGCGGGGGCGGGGGGAGGAGGAAGGAGGGAGGCAGCGCTCCGGCGGCTCCGCGCCCCGCACTACCGGACCCGAAGCCGGGAAGGTAGGTGCTGTCCCGCCGCCGTGCCCTGGCTCCGGGGTCTGCCCCTGCCGGCCGGCTCCGCACGCCGCGTCCCAGCGCCCCGCGACTGCGTCACCAGCCCCCCGCACGTAACCACAGCTGCCTCCGCCCGCCTTGGGCCCGGGCGGACGTTTTGCCGCCCCGGCGACGTCAGCGCGTCCGGCGTTGCTTGGCTACCCCGCCGTTCCCCCGTCCCGCTGCCACTCGCCTCCCCCGGTGAAACTCTGACGCCGTCACCGCGGGTCTCGGCTGCGTCATAGCAACGGGCATCCCATCTTCACGTCACACTCTTCCTCACCTGGACACGTATCCCTCCCTCTCTACCAACCTCCCTCCTCTCCAATTCCCCTGCGCCAGATCTGATGGGAGAAGATGGAGAAGGGGGTGGGACCGAGTTACAGACCACGCTCAGGAGAGGGTCTCAAGGTGGGAACTCGGACAGTGGTAGAAACAAAATGAGGACGTGCCTGTAGTTTGCCCTTCTACAGAGACACGAGGAATAAAGGGGAAGAAATGACCAACCCAGAGGCGCCCAAGGCCTCACTATGGCTGTAGCTCCAAGTCCTCTCCATACTTCCCTAACCTTTTCCCCATTTCTTTCTCATCACTTCTTTGCCAGTCTAGATCCCTGCTGGTCCCTAACTCTGCATACAATTCAACTCACCCCAGGTGAGGGGGCCACCTAATTTCTAGAAGGTTGGGGAAAGAGCGGGATCACTGAGCGGGATCACTAAAAGTTGGAGTCCCATAGGTGGAGAAAAATCATCCAACTGAACAATCTCTCCTGGTTGAGGGAAGAAATTGAGGTCCAAATAAGTTACTACTACAAATTAAACACTTTTCATATGTGTCATCAGTGTATACAGGAATAATCAACTCATTATATGGCTACTTCTCTCTCAGTGTATAGACCTACTAAATTTCTTCCTTTCTGTTGGGTTCCTCGGAGGGAAGGGAGGAGAGACAGGAGGGGTTATGGAGACAGAGAAATAAACCATTTCATGGATAAAAGTGGTGACATTTTAAGGATAGAGTATAAGACCAGCCTTCTGCTTTATAAATCTCTTTGATGCATTTCCAATTCTTTTCAGGCTTCACTTGAGGGAGGTTTTTGATTGCCTTCCTTTTAATTCACAAGCACTCCAAAACCTATTAGTTGGAAGCACAGTACAACCAAGGAATTGATTGTTGATAGCTATTTTATGAGACTCTAGTTCCTGCTTAATATTTAAAATAGATTTTTTTTTTTTTAGCCTTCTTTTCAAGAAATTATTAGCCTGGGCTCAGTAATACACTCTTTAGTATAGTTGTCACGAATTTGTCACTTTTTAGCAGTTCCAAATGTCCAAATGCACACAAATAGAAATGAGATGTTGTGTGAATCATTTCATTCCAAGAAGAGGGCACACTTCTTCTAAGCTAGTCTGACAAAAGAAAGAATAATTTCAAACTTTCCTGAAAAGAATAGGTTTTACCCTTGCGTAATTTCATTTATTACCATTTGAAAGAATGAGAGAACAGTGGCAGAGAATCAAGCTTAGGTTCCAAAGGACTATTGTAATAAAACTCTTCTGTAACATTAAGTTTTAAAATATACCTACTTTAAGAAATCTTAATATTTTGACTTTTATGGCATTTTTCAGTTTCCCAAACTCCTTTCTCATCTATTAGAAAAATATGTCAAATTGAGGATACATTGGTCTGGAACTATTGGTTTAAAGATACAGATGGGATAAGCCTGGGTGGGGAGAAATATATTGGGCTGGACTTGAAGGAAGCCTCTGTTTCCAACAAGAGAAAGCAGAAATAAAGACAGAAGAGATTGAGGGTTGTGTGTCAGTTTGATGAAGAGGAAAGAAAATTAGATTGGTGCTGGGAGTCACAAGTTTTAGAAATGCAGAAACAACAGAGAGGTTGAATCTAGTGGAAGAGATGTAAAATACCAAGATAAGGCTGAATCTGCATAGGATTTCACATGGGGGTAAGTGTCAGGGCAGGAATGCAAAAAAAATTAAACCTCCAACTAACATTTTTCTCTGCTCTCTTCCTATCCCTAAGTTAAATAATGGCAGAAACAAGTCTCTTGGAGGCTGGAGCCTCTGCAGCCTCCACAGCTGCAGCTCTGGAGAACTTACAGGTAGAGGCAAGTTGCTCTGTGTGCCTGGAGTATCTGAAGGAGCCTGTCATCATTGAGTGTGGTCACAACTTCTGCAAAGCTTGCATCACCCGCTGGTGGGAAGACCTAGAGAGGGACTTCCCTTGTCCTGTCTGTCGAAAGACATCCCGCTACCGCAGTCTCCGGCCTAATCGTCAGCTAGGCAGTATGGTGGAAATTGCCAAGCAGCTCCAGGCTGTCAAGCGGAAGATCAGGGATGAGAGCCTCTGCCCCCAGCATCATGAAGCCCTCAGCCTCTTCTGCTATGAGGACCAGGAGGCTGTATGTTTGATATGTGCAATTTCCCACACCCATCGGGCCCACAACGTCGCGCCACTGGACGATGCCACACAAGAGTACAAGGTGGGGAACTAGATACATGATGTCAACATGGGGCAAAAGGGAGGAACACGGAAGCGGGGCGGGGCTCCCCAGGTAGAGGATCATAAACTCCTGAGGGCAAGACTGTGTCTGGTCCTCACTCTGTAGTCTCAGAGCTGCATACACAGAGTGCACGTAGTACATCTGATCAGTTATCCTCAAGCATGAAGAAGAGCAGTAGTGAGGAGTACTCCAAAACTACTCTCTGACTTTTCTAACATATTTGAGTATGTGTGGTCTTGGAATGTATCATATTTTTCATAAATGAATGAAACCACATGGAGAAGATCAAACTTCGGAAAAACTGAAAAGTGGTCTGATTTCCTCATTCTGTCTCCCTACTCAGAACGTCCCTTTTCTTCCTATTGGTATTGAGAATAGGGGAACAACACTTTAGACTAATTGCCACCGGAAGCTGAACCAGCCTATTGTTTGCTTCTTCCCCAGATAATAGATAACATGACATCTGGTTTAACTTATCGCTGGGACATAGTAAATGAGTAACAGAAACTAGAGATTTTAATTTCTCAGTACTTTATCACGTACTTTGCTTAATTATGTTAATAAAATCTTGGAAATAAGATTTAAGGTAGTTTATAAGTAATTAAGATTTTATTATATTTTTGGGTGGTTAGAGTTGGATGGGAGGGCAAGTTTAAGGAAAGATATTAGGGTATAGAAGGTCACCGACAGTAATAGGCAGTTACTTAACATAGAAAATAGATAGGGTTGGTGACAGCTGTACCACTGAGATTCAGTGAGAGGAAAGTTTGGTGAGCATGGAACATGATGGGGACAGGCTGGTGGCAGGAGGAGAGATCTGTAAGAAGTTTACACCCCCAAATGACAAACAAGGAAAGGAGTTGGGTCAAGAGGTGGTGAGGTGGATAGGGTGCAAACAGCTGGATTATAACAAATCATCTCTGAATGTAAGATATGCCAGCCAACCCCAAATGCCACCTCTCCCACTTCCCACCCTTCAGGAAAAACTGCAGAAGTGCCTGGAGCCTCTGGAGCAGAAGCTGCAGGAGATCACTCGTTGTAAGTCCTCTGAGGAGAAGAAGCCTGGAGAGCTCAAGGTAAAGGCAGGTGATCCCATTTGGCAGGCAATTAACCAGACATTAACCACACATTATTTGATCCAGTTTTAACTTTTTAGAAAAATACTGTTCTCTCAAAAATGACATTTTCTTAGGCTTGATTGTCACTAAACATTATACTTAAATTACTTGTCATAAATTAAGTATTGAGGAGAGGGATGTAAGAGGTGACAAACTTTGGACAGACAAAGTTTTACATCTGGCGAATTGGGAGAGTTCATGTCCATTGGACTCCTTTTCTTTGTATAGCAGGGAAGGAGGCTACCGAGAGTGCAGGAATAGGAGTTTCTTAGAGGCACTGAGGAAAGGAGAATTGGGCAGGTTCACTGGGAAGGAAGGGAGAAGGAGATGACCAAGAGCTCCCAGAAGAACTGCCCAATAACATTAGGACCACATTCTCTTGTGTTCCTAGAATGTTCTTCCCCTCCTCATCCTATTCTTCAGGCAGGGAAAAAGTCACTTCCTGGCAGCTTTTCCTAACCCTTCAGAAATTAGCTTTCTTAATTTTCATTCAGTTTTGCACCTCTTTCATAGCATTACCATATTCGTAGCATGGTATTTTGGTACCCACCTTATTTTTGCTATTGGACAGTGAACAAACATTAAAAGTAGCGGTAATAATAATTAGGATTTATTGAATTCTGTGCACTAATTCCTTGGATGTCCATTGGCATTCCAAACTTACAGCATTATATTAGGTCTTAGGGTTCTGCCCAGGTTGGACTTCTGAGTTCAGGCTAAACTTGGTACAAGAGGGACACGGAGGAGCTACAAGACAAAGGGAAGAGTGTCCTGGAGGTCGTCTTTGTCAAGGGTGAACTTAGAAACCTTGTAAGGTAGGTGTTATCACCCCCCAGTTTACACAGGAGGAAACAGAATTTAGATAGTCCAAGTCTAGTCCAAGATCATATAGCCAGTTTGTGGTAAAACCAGGGATACTCGTTCTCTATGAACCAATAAAATTTGTTAAGCTTCCAGTGTAAGCCAAACCTCTATTTGACACTGAAGAACAATAATGAGCAAAAACACAGTCTCTACCCTCCTTGGGCTTATAGACAAGTAGAAAAAATAAATAATGACATGGAACAAAGAACATAGTTACAAGTTCATAAGAACACAATGTAGAAATTTGACCTCATTAAAGAATTCCAGAAGAAATAATGAGCTTTTGGTGTTAAGATTTAGAGATCACCAGAAATACATAACATTCTTTATACATTTTAACAAAGGAAGCATTTGAATTTTTTAAAATCCGAACTAATTTTGATTGCAAAAGTGAACTTTAAATAAAAATTTTTTATCTTTTGGAGGGCTCCTGAGAAACTTAAAATATGTGAAAACAAAGTTTTTTCTCACTCTTTAACTTTCTTCTGCCTGTTGATCACCTCTGAAAGGTAAAGAAGAGAGAGAAGAATAAAATTTTCTTAAACACTCTAAATACTTAAACAGAACGGCAGTGTTTCTAAAAATACAAGTTATCATTTCAGTGGTCTTAGAAACTACCACCAACCTTTTTGTGACCATTTGAATTTTCCTTCTCCCTCATCTCCACCTCCAGAATCAGACCCTTTTTAAAATAATTTATAATTAACCATGCTAAAATGAAAATTATTGATAAAATTATCTACATAATTTTAAAAATATGTCATGCCCAGATATATTATAATACAACATTAAAAAGTAATTTATAATAAATCTGTGTAATATTTGGACATGACTACTGTGAAAAATACTACAGTGTAGTTTTATCCTTGCACCTTCATGTGACATTATCAACAATGCATCAAATACAAATTCAGACGGAAGTAATTGTGTAGTAATGTAGACTCGGATACCACAAGCAGCTTAGCTGTTGGTGATGTGATTTTTCAAAATGATAAATAACTTTTGGTAAAATTCTAAGAAAAAAATACAGTCTTATTCAGCCATTTCTGAAAAAAGTAGGTATAGTACAACTGTATAAGAATTACTGTTTATATTTAAAATGGTACTCAAGTTCAGGCCTGTATTTTTGAACATCCAGCAGAACATTAGAAAATGGTGCTGGACAGTTTATCTTGCAGGTTTGTCTCATACATTGGAGGAGTGCTAGCATATGTTACAAGAGTACTCCCAATCATGGCAAAAAAAAATAGTCCCCATTTCCAAAATATGCCCTACAAATATAGAGTGAAAAAAAAAGAAGGGATTATGGGATTATGTGAGGGAGAGCCCTTTTGCTTCCTATTTACCACAGTTAGGAATCGTAAATTCCACCATTCATCACCCCTAAACACACGTACACTGTGCTTTACTTCAGGGTAAAATGTTGTGGGAATATATTTTGTTCTAATGTGGGCCTAAGAGGACAGCAGTGGAACGGGAAGAAATAGCAGCTCTAGAACTGGAACTGATCAGCCTCGCCTGGCAACTAGCTTAAAATCTGGAAACACCAGGCTTGTAAGACACACCCTGGCTTTGGGGCCCCACTCTCTTATTAACCCTCAGCCCTACCTTTCAGTCCCTGTCTACTTCCTCTTTCCAGAATCTCTGCTGCTCACTTTGCTCCCTTCTTGGGTTGATTCTTCCCCATCAGCCACATGACACCTAGAGAATCCTTCTTTGAGGAGATCAATTCTTGTTGCATTAGAGATACAGAAGGAGGATGTGCTTGCTGATAACCTCAGAAAGAGTTAAGACTGATGTTTGAGTCCTATATTATCAAATTTCAGGAAAGTTAGGTTCAAGTCTATTTGCTGGCTGAGAGAAAGCATGTTTCAAATTTCAAGAAACTTACTAAGAAACCTGTTCCTGGGATGGCAACTGTCAGTTCCCTGAAGTGACTTGAAACTGCTTAACAGGTTCAACTCTGAAGTTCACGTGTATATTTTGCAAAAGCCCCTTACCAAAATCTTACTTACTTACTTTTCCAGTTGGTTCTATCTGGTAGATGTTTTTATCAAGTAGATGTCTTACAATATACAAATGATGACAATCATATATTAACTTTCTGGTATTTGTACTTTCCTTTTCTTGACAAATTGTATTAGCTAGAAGTTTATCATCAGATATGTCAGATATTTTTGATATCTGAAATAGTTTGTCATTATTGAGTTCTTATATTTTTATTTTGTTTTACTAACCCACGAAAGTACAGCTTTTTTAGAGGTTAACATAATTAAAGAAAATTAAAACTTTTTAAACATTGATTTTTTTTTTTTTTTTTTTATCTCCCTGATGGTTCTTCACTCCCAAGTCATTAGTGGGGGTAACAATGGGAATGGAGCCATTTTTTACAAAAGAAAACTGCAATTGAGAGAAACATGAGTGTCCTGTTAAACTATTTCCAATGACACTGGAATCTTTGTTAATTAATACACATGGCGGGTATGGAAAGGCACTGGCCCTGCTAAACATAACACCCTCCCTCTTTTCTCAGAGACTGGTGGAGAGTCGCCGACAGCAGATCTTAAAGGAATTTGAAGAACTTCATAGGCGGCTGGATGAAGAGCAGCAGATGTTGCTTTCACGACTGGAGGAAGAGGAACAGGACATTCTACAGCGCCTCCGAGAAAATGCTGCTCACCTTGGAGACAAGCGCCGGGACCTGGCCCACTTAGCTGCCGAGGTGGAGGGCAAGTGCTTACAGTCAGGCTTCGAGATGCTTAAGGTTCGACCTTTGCCCCTGCATAGCCCCTCAGGTCGAGCGCAGTATAGCTTTGCACAGGTTGTTCTGTCAGCCCAGGATACTCACTCTGCTCTGCTCCTCTAAATCCAGTTCTTTGTTCTAGACATACTCAAAGAATCTATCTACCGAAAGGCTTCTCTGATTTCTCCCATTCCCTTCTAATCATTTCTATGTTCTTATGTCTTGTCAACAATTATGTGCTTAATTTGTACCAAAGAAAAAATCCACTCTTTTGAAAGGAGTGAAGTCTAGTCTGAATACGTGAAAAAAAACTATGCATTAAAAATTGTGTAAATGCAGTTACCATTACTTTTAAGTCCTGGAACTTGATTTACCTAGTGCTAAGAAAAGAACAGAAACCTAGTTTGAAAGACAATTGAAATTATGTATAAATAATATATTGTTTTTGATATGTAAATGGTGCCTCTAAAATGTTTGAAATAATTTGTTCTCTTAAGCAGATGAATGGTGTTAGCAAGGTTGTAGGAAACATATTTCTTACTTTAGAGATCAGAGTGCCAGCATTTGAATCAGTGAGGCTTCGCTGTACATTTATCTGCATGTTAATGTATTCCTTGGTATTTATTCTTATGTCCTTTCATGTATGTGTGTTCTGCCTTCCACATTAAACTGGGAAATCCTTGGGGGGCAGAGATTTGTCTTCTTTGTCTTCTGGACCCCAAGTATTTGCAAATCAGGATTGGCACACAGTTATTAATGTTTACTAACCAATACCAGACGGGGGATACCAAACCGTAACAGGAAAGTATGATTCGTTCCAATGCCACCAGTCTGGAACTATCTGTACTGATCCTCAAGGAGATAGGTGTGTGGTTGGTACTTGGGGGACAGAGTAAAGAGCAGACACAATCCCTGTACCTTGCTTTGCGCTCCCAGTGTGCTTGAGGAACAAAGACAAACACACAAGAAACCATTTGGAAGTGATATAAATTACCAAACTTCATGATGACCAGAAGTTGAAAGTGGGGATGAAGTTGGGAGAAATGTACTCAGATCCCTCTGGAGCTCTTCCTCTTCCTCTTCCATTGTGACCCTCAGTTTGCCCTATTTCTATTTTAGAGATTTAGGACTTTTGGGAGGAGGGGGAACCTTTTGCCTGCAGGACCCTTGACTACCAGGACCAATATTGCTTTCTTTTCTCCTTCCCTCTAGGATGTCAAAAGTACCCTGGAAAAGTAAGTGATTCTTGCATCTCTTTGAGTGAGTTAGGTCTTGGCTTAGAGACTTAAGGATACAGTAGGAGTTTGGGGAGTAAGGATGCAAAAGTCATACAGCATCTGGATAGGATATGGGAGAAGGTTCATTGCATCCATGAAGCCAGTTAGAAAGTAAATCATCGGGACTAACCGTCCCTTTCCTTTTTCCCTTTGAGCATCAGGACTTCCTTGTTGAGGAAGATACCAAGATAATGTAGGACCAGATTCTACTTGTCCCTGTATGTGGACTTGTGTCCAAATGAGATGGAGGAAGAAGGGGTTGGAAGAGGGGGAAGGATGATTACCCATTTGCATGAAATATAACAACATTTCCAAAAAGTTCTGGGACTCATTCTTATAAGGATCTGTCAAGGGGACCATATGGCGCTCCATAATTGGCAAAAAAAAAAAGGCAGTTCACAAGTATTCTCAGGGTGGAGGGAGAAAGTGGGAGGATGGAGAATTATAGTTTCTCCCTAAAGATGACAGCATCTGAATACACACTCAGCTTGAGCTTCCCCTGACCCTGCCCTTTCTTCCCATATCTCCCTATCCCTCCTAGATGTGAAAAAGTGAAGACCATGGAGGTGACTTCAGTATCCATAGAGCTGGAAAAGAACTTCAGCAATTTCCCCCGACAGTACTTTGCCCTAAGGAAAATCCTTAAACAGCTAATTGGTGAGTTATTCCCAAAAGGAAAGTAGCAGAGAGAAGAAAGCCTTTAGGTCCTACTTTATTGGGCTTCAGTTATCCCTTCTGTCACTTACAGGCCCATACCCACACCTACCCCTTTACCTGGCTTTCAATCATTTTGAGTCATAGAACTCAAAGTGAGAAGCCCCTTGAAGGTGTCATCTACTCTTAGGCCCTAACTTTTCTGAATAAGGACCCAAAAAGGTTAAGTATTTTGCCTAAACTTATCCCCTTTTGAGAATGAAAGGGAATGTCATTATTATTTACTCAGAGAAAATAATCATAAACCAAGACTGTTCCAGGAAAACAGACACCTGGTCAGGCAATCCAGAGATCCCGATGATGTCTTCTTGGTATCCTTCTTAACATTTTCCATTCTTTCTGGCCCTTGGGCTGTGCCTGATGCTTCTCTACACAGTGAGCTACATAATGATGTCAGAGGGTATGGAGGAAGGACCAGGCAGGAGCCTAAACCACCAACCCTTGCAAAGTCAAGAGAGCATTATCTGCCCTTAGGGCTGGGTGAAAAGTGAAGCCAGTGTTCCCTCCCCTCCCTTAGGTGACACCATGGATTGAGGAAATTAATCAAACTATGGTGTTCTGGGGACCTTTAAGGGAACAGGCTCTGTAAGACAGGCTGGAAGAGTGAGGCAGGGGCATTTAGCTATTCCCGTCCTCATCTAGCTCCCCACTGTGGCTTCTCCCGCCAGCGGATGTGACCCTGGACCCCGAGACCGCTCATCCTAACCTAGTCCTGTCGGAAGATCGTAAGAGTGTCAAGTTCGTGGAGACGAGACTCCGGGATCTCCCTGACACACCACGGCGGTTCACCTTCTACCCTTGCGTCCTGGCTACTGAGGGTTTCACCTCAGGTCGACACTACTGGGAGGTGGAGGTGGGCGACAAGACCCACTGGGCAGTGGGTGTGTGCCGGGACTCTGTGAGCCGAAAGGGCGAGCTGACTCCATTACCTGAGACTGGCTACTGGCGGGTACGGCTGTGGAATGGGGACAAATATGCAGCCACCACCACACCTTTTACCCCTTTGCACATCAAGGTGAAACCCAAGCGGGTGGGCATATTCCTAGACTATGAGGCTGGCACGCTGTCTTTTTACAACGTCACAGACCGCTCTCATATCTACACCTTCACTGATACGTTTACTGAGAAACTTTGGCCCCTCTTCTACCCAGGCATCCGGGCTGGTCGGAAGAATGCTGCACCACTTACCATAAGGCCCCCAACAGATTGGGAATGACAGGTAGGGATGTGGAAATAATTGGGGTGAGGCAGGGTCAACAGCTATGGGCCTTCCTTCCTGTGACCTGCTGGAACGTCTTCATGTCTGCCTGGTTCCAGTCCTGAACCACCTGGGAGAAACACCTTCGTTTCTAGAATGGTTTATGTGGCTGAGTAGGTGGGATTGGGCTGGGATGAGAACACAGCTGTGTCTCCCTCCTAACTGTCAGAGCGGGAAGCTGGTTCCCAGGGGATTATCTCCCCTGAAGTCCATCAGGTTTTCTACTGTACAAGCTTGGATTGGGAAGGAAGGAGAGGCTTTTCCAGAAACAAAAAGTCTGGGAGGGTCTGATGTGCTCAAACCAGAGGAGGAAACAGAAACCCCTGTACATCCTTTTAGGGGATTCTTTGACCCAGAATAGTCTTGTTTCTTGAGGAAGAGCACAGGGGTATGTGTACCTCTAGACTGAAATAAAAGTGAATGACAGTTGCTCTCATGGGTCTAGAAGTTGAGAAGTTTTTCTGAGGGCAGAGATTGGGCATCAGGAAGATTAGAAGGTCAGGGAAGGGGGCTAAAGGAATAGACTCCTAGATACTAATGGAGAAAGGTTTCTTTGGTCTTCTATTTCAAGAATAAGGTTGCCAGAGTGGGATTGGGCAGAGGTAGGAATGTGGGGAGGAGAAGTGTGAGAAGGAAAAAGAGGAGAACCCAGGTCCCTGTCTCGGCCTTCAGCAGAGCTGGCTTATTGCCTGCCTCCTTATAGTTGATTTTCTCCAAGAAGTCAGTTACCTTGCTCTTTGGAGGCAAGGTGCCAGGGACACTTCAAGACACTCTACCCTTTCACTATTTTCCCAAAGGAACTTGGAAAGGAGAGAGTCAGGTATTAGCGGAAAGAGAAAAGTATTTCTATCCAAAGCTCTGGCCTTACTAAGTAGTTATTCCCAAGATGTCATCCTTATTCTCTGGCTAAGGTTTCCAAGCCAGAAAGGGAGAAAGGAAATGAAGTCGTCTTCATTCTGACGACAGGGTAGAAGAGGGTGGTATGTAAAGGGAAGGGCCAGATAGGCAACTTCCTTTTGCCTGTGTACATCTGGCCTGAAACTGTTCACAAGCGCCAGTCTTTGGCTTGTTTGCTTCCATCCTTCACGGTTTGCCATTTCCCCTATCAGAGAATGTAAATCATTTAATGTTAGGCCAAAATACACAATTTGTAGGGTACATATGTTGTCAAAAAAGGTAAAGCAATGCATGCCAAACCACACTAAAATGACTTGGACTATCTGCTGCTTGGATAATCGGGTTTACAAAAGATTGGGACAAGAAACTGCAGTTTATTGAGGGCATTTCAGTACCTCCTACCACCTCAACAGGACTTTGTCCAGACTCTCCTCTTACCTTTGTGCCTTGACTGTGGTTCTTTGTGGCAAGATGCTTTGGTTGGTAAAACAGTATGGAACAAAGGATCCACTGAAGTGATCTCTGCGTCGTGTGTTAATTTGACAGTGGCCTGCGTTGATGTATAAGCATGTTTCCAGGGCTTGCCCTTAGTGATTGATCAAGGTCTGTGGTGGGCCTGAGCATCTACAGTTTAAGCATACACCTTTAATTTGAGTTTGGGGACACTTGTGAAACTCATCCCAGAAGAGGTTTCAGCCACTTCCTCTGAGCTGGAAGCCTGGTTCCCTGTCTAGCCTGGCAGGGTTTGAGAGGGGAGAGAGGCCTCATCCTCTCCTCACTTAGGCTCTCCTCTCCCTGTCCCAGAGTTCATTCATGTTCTTCTTCCCCTCCAGCTCACATCCCTCTACTTCTGACCTTAGGAACTGGTGGTCATTAACTGTGAGGCAGAGGTAAACACAGGATGCCAAACAGAACAAATGAAAGAGGTCGGAGGGAGGGATTGTGATCTATATGTCTGTATTGGGAGTGGGGGTTGTTTCAGAGGTAGGAGATGCTGTTGACAGGTTTCTGTACTCCAGTACCTAAGACTAGGAATTAGTGAGAATCACCTACTCTATGTTTATCACTGCTTAACAGGAAATGTGCTGCTTCAGTTAAACGGAAAAGAGCTGTGCTTTCTGAGGGCCAAACGCGCTCTACCTTCCCTCTACCAGCCTCATGATCCTTTCCAATTTCACTCTCACTGGCACCAGTACTTTTTTTGAATGTATAACCTCTCCTCCTATCTGTAAATCTTCCAGGTATCTGCATTTGGCTTTAGGAGAGTAGGGCAAACAGCCTAGCTGGGAATAAATTGCACAGAACCATCTCCCCAACCTATCGGCATAAAGAGACCAGTTTTCTGTCCTGATAATGTTCAGCAGTTTAAGATCCTCCCCTGTTCCACCAGCCTCTCCAGCCTCGACCTAATATACATGATCATGGGCTTGAGGAAGACTAGAAGGAAGCCAAAACTCGTAAAGGAACCCTGGGCTTGAATTGCGGAAAGGGTTGGGGGTTGGGTTTACAAACAGATGTGTCTGTGAAGCCACAGCGTGGCGCCAGAGTAAAGGCCACCGGGGAATGCCTTACGGGCCCAGAAACTACACTTCCCAGGAGGCCTTGCCCTGACGCCGGGGCGGGGCTATGTGAGGGGCAGAGTCAGACGGTCAACGTGTTTGGGGCTCTCCCATGACTAGATGGCGGGGCAGGTGAAGGACCGTGAGGCTTTCCAGAGGCTCAGCTTCCTGTACCAGGTAAGTCTGGTAGAGGGCGCACCGAGAGGGTTCTGCTGTTGCCGGGCCCCGAGTGACCGCCCCCCTCCCTAGGCCGCCCACTGCGTCCTTGCGCAGGACCCCGAGAACCAGGCGCTATCGAGGTTCTACTGCCACACGGAGAGAACCATTGCGAAGCGGCTCGTCTTGCGGCGGTGAGACTGGCACAAAGCCTAGCGGAGGGCGGGAAGCGGGAAGAACAAAAGAGTGAGAGCGGGCGCTCGGACCACCTTCTCCCTCCACCCCCAGGGACCCCTCGGTGAAGAGGACCCTCTGTCGTGGCTGCTCTTCCCTCCTCATTCCAGGCCTGACCTGCACACAGCGCCAGAGACGTGAGTGCTTCTGTGGAGGTGGGATGATTGAGGCGCATTGGTGGGGGGAGGGGAAGAGTAAGTGACCGCGTCCTCGCTTTAGATGAGTAGATTGGGCATGGGATTTGCAGGAGCTGGCTTTCTCCAGTTCTGAGTTATGGTGTTAACTGCATTTGGTCAGACTAAGGTCTGCGCAGTAGAGAAATGTTGCCTTAAGAGGCAATCTCGTCCATGCATAATAATAGATGTTATTTGGCATCGTGGAAGATATGATTCCCATCATTCGTTCAGTCATACAACAAATATTATTCTAAGATGTGACGAGTATTGTGCTAGATTCATTATTCTCGTTGAAATTATAGTCTGATGGGACAAACGAAGAAACAATTAAAATAGTGTAGAAAAAAATGCTTTAATTGGGGGAGTAGAATGCTAAGTTACTTATGCCGGTGGTGGTGAGATTCATGATAAGAAGAGGAAGTGGGAGATGGAAATTTAGGGATATGTGTTGACTCAGATGAGAGCTGTGATGCTGTCAAGAAAATGAGAGTTTCGGTGCTGGAGTTTGAGGTGCACAAGCCATGTAGCTAGTGGAGGAAATGGCAGATGTTGAAGAGTCTTGTTAAGGAGTTTGGCCTTTATCTTAAAAAGTACCAAGAAATTCATAGTTTATGCAGAAGCCTGACACTTATCAAACTTGCATTCAAAGTGACGAGGGAGTGGAATTCCTACTAGAAAACAGTGAATGCAAAAACGGTGCAGAAGACCTTTTTTCATTCTAAACTGAGGCACTCACTTCCTTTTTTCCCACTTTCACCTCAGGCTGCAGGGGACAGCGCTGGACAGTACAGACCTGCCTAACATGCCAGCGCAGCCAACGGTTTCTCAATGATCCTGAGCATGTGCTCTGGGGAGACCGTCCTGAGGCCCTGCTAAGGATCCAAGCAGGTGAGAGGTGGTGGACAAAAATGTGAGATATCCCAGGGGTATGGGGTGATGGGGGACATAGAGCTGAAGAGGACACATAGGTGAGTTCTGAATTGGTTTGAGAGGTACAGCAGTCTTAGAAAACTCTAACTCTGTTTATCCATCCAGATCTCAAACCACCACAGCCCCTGTCAGACAAAGCCCACCTCGTTCCAGCCCACCTTCCTGAGGAAAAAATGCAGCCGCTGAGCTCCAGTCACCAGTGACGGATTCACTCTATCTTCCAAATAAAGTTAATTGTGTTTCACTCTGGTGGTTCTGTTTTGTGAGTATTTCAGCTCTTAATTTCATTTTCCTCTCTCCCTCCCTCCGTCCTTCTCTCTCTCTCTCTCTCTCTCTCTCTCTCTCTTGCTCTCTCTCTCTTGCTCTCTCTCTCTCTCTCTCTCTATATATATATATATATAGATATATAGATATATAGATATATAGATAGTTTGTTTGTTTGTTTTTTGTACTGGCTAACCTCTCCTTTGTCTTTATTATCCTCCTACTCCCACCATTCAGGGTGATTCATTTTTCATAGACCACTTGACCTCACTAAGCAGCTCCCATATCCAGGACCCTGACTCCAGTGGCCCTTGGTTCCTGAATGCCACGTTTGGAACTCAGGCTCTAGTGTTGTCTGCAACGACCTGAGCCTTCTTTGGACATTCCATATTTAGGTAGCCCTGACTGTTGGCTAAAGGGCTAGGCAGACTGCTGATGCCACAGATGCTGTTTTTAAATGAGAAAAAAAGTTGGAGTGGAGGAGGAGGGCCTTCAGATCTTCTAGGCCTAGTCCAGAGCTGGTCTTTTCCAATCTCTGGTTTTTCTTCTATAAAATTCTAATAAGGGAAATTAAACAAACTTGAGCTAACGAAGGCAAAAGGGGTTATCAAAAGGATGCTGGCAGACATTGTACAAGTATGCTCCATAGGTAAACCCTCAAGGTTGTCTTGAAAATTAGTAAACAAGTTTTTTTCTTCGATATTCTTAGAGAACTTATTCAAGGACAGAATTTCAGTCTGACTTCTTTGCTAGATGCCAGCTAATTGATTTACCCCAAAAGTATACAAACACGATTTACTATTCCCAGAATGCAGTTTTCTTTTTTCCTTTTCTGTTATTGCAAAATAAATCCTGCATTGCACTTACTTATTGCTGCATAAAAATCACTTGAAAAATCACTTCACGATTTATTATTTTCCCTGATTCTGTGGGCTAGGCTTTCTGAGGGCTTGGCTAGGTGTTTTGTTCCAAGTAGCAGCACCTGAAGATACTCTGCTGCAATTAGCTGGTGGCTGTTACCTGGTCTGGAAAACCCAAGAAATTTCATTGTGCGTGTATGGTACTTCATTGCTTTTCCATATGGCCATGCTATACAGCTGGCTTTTATGTCCTCACGGCATGGCTATCTCAGGGTGATTGGACTTCGTTCCAAGAGGACAAGCCCCCAGGTACAAGTGCTTATCTTACCACTCTAATGTCCCCTTGACCAAAGCAACTCACATAGCCAAGCCCAGATTCAACATGAAAGGGCCTACACGAATACTGGGAGGTTTATTGGTTCCCTGGGGACCACCAATATAGCAATCTACCATGTCCTTGTTTTGCCTTTGTCACTGACCCAGTCTCTCCACTTACTCCATGTCCACAAATTTTCACATGGAAAATACAAAAACAGTGTGCAAGTAACAATGTTTCTGAGTTATCCTTTGACACTTTTTTTCTGGAAATTATATCTACTTGGGCCAACTGCAGCAACCAACAGAAACGTGTAGCCTACACGTCCTATGTAGTACGTCCTATGCAGACCTGGACCCTTTTCATCTTCAGCTTACCTTCCTTGGCTGCACCTACACATCTCATTTCTAAGCTCATTGGCTCTTGGCACACTAAATCTGATTCTTGGACAAGTTTGTTTTGATTGTGATGATTGCACATGACTGAACATGCCCACAGTAGGATAGCAATAGGGGAACTCTGAGTTTTGATTTCATGGCTGAGTCATTAAGTGATGTGTGTGGGAGACCATAGGAGACAGGTCCAAGTTGGGAGGGAGATGAAACAATATGGAATATGGTTCACTTATGAGTCTTTGTGGCTTGTTGATTTGTTTAATGTTTATATCAGTATACATTCCTCTAGAAATCATAGTCCTCGTCTTTCAAAACTCTCTTTTTTTTTGGACGTAGTTCCATAGTGTAGCAGTTAGCACATCTGCTTTACACGCAAAACGTCCTGGGTTCACACCCCAGTGGAGCCACAGTCCATGATTGATGGCCATGCCACCCCGAACAAGCCTGATGTCTGACCTCGGAAGCTAAGCAGGGTCAGGCCTGGTTAGTACTTGAATGGGAGACCACCTAAGAAGACCAGGTGCTGTAGGCATAAATAATAAGAAAAACTCTGTCTTTTTTCATGTTTACTTATGACATGGTACTTGGCAATATATGCAAAATGGGATTTTCTGTAACAGGAAATCAAATTCCTACTGTGCAATGCTCACCTTTAATGTTTCTAAACAATTTAGTAATTCAAAATTTGTGCCTTTTGGGGACTCTTTTTAAATAAAATTAAACAGAAGACAGAGAAGAAACTTAGGTCATTCCAACTGAATCAAGAAAAAATGGTCTTCGAATAACCATAGAAACCAAGACTTAATTATTCCCCAAACCTTTGGTACACTTAGCTCTTTTTAAAACTGGTAAAAATGAATATCATTATTGTCGGGGAATGGGCAAGAAAAAAATGGGTTTAGAAACCATCCTTCTGAATTCAGAAGGGAATTTAAAAATAACTGCTCTTCCTGAAGCAGCCTGAAGAGATCTCTGAAAATGGTTTGCTATTCAATTGACCCAGAAAACCTCACAAAATCAAGAGGCTCAAATCTTCATGATCACTTTAAGAACACTTGTGAAACTGCCCAGGCCACCAAGGATATGCATATCCAAAAAGCCACCAAGTATCAGAAGGATGTCACTTCACAGAAGCAATGTGTGCCATTCCGTCGTTACAATGGTGGAGTTGGTAGGTATGCCCAGGCCAAAGAGGACTGAACGCATGGTTGGTGGCCCCAAAAGAGTGCTTTTTGCTGCGCATGCTTAAAAATGCAGCCTGATGCTGAGTTTAAGGGTTAGATGTGGACTCTGGTCACTGAGCACATCCAGGTGAACAAAGCTCCCAGGATGCAGCGCAGAACTTACAGAGCTCGTGGGCGGGTTATCCCCTGCCTGAGCTCTCCTTGCCACAGTGGGATGATCCTTACTGCAAAGGAGCAGACTGTTCCTAAACCAGAGAGGAGGTTGCACAGAAGAAAAAAGTATTCCAGAAGAAACCGAAGAAACAAAAACGTATGGCCTGGGAGTAAATTCATCAAATAAATGCTAATAAAAGTTAAAAAAAGAAAAAAAAAAAAAAGATTCTCAACAAACAGTAATCTAGTTTTGTCTACATCCCATAGTTACTGTAACTATCAATAGAGATAATGTACATGGAGGCACCTTGAAATCTAGGTATTATAGGTCATTTTAATAAAGTGTAAATAGTAATCATAATACTTTGGGAATAACAAGTAGCAAATATACTAGAAAAGACAGGTCCTGGACATTAAGGAACCCGAGTTATTATCCCCACAATACGTATTTGTAAAATGAGGCAGTATGACAATGTTCTTGTCCTATAGTTCCTTCTAACTCAGGAGACTAACAGATGAAGTTACCCAATTTTCCCACTATTTGTCAAAAAGCCAGGATTTCTTCTAGATTTTTCAAGCACTTATTATTTTCTGAGGGCCTACTCTGTGGGAGGGCATTGCTCAGGACTTGGGATATATATCAGTGAGCAATAAAGTTGGAAGGAAGATGAGCAAAAAACAATATATGATAAATTACATATCATAAAGGAATAATGTGCAATGGGAAAAACCAGGAAGGTAAGGAAGCTGTGAGTAACAGTTTCCAGTTTTAGATAGAGCAGTCTAGGTAAGCAGCATGGAGAAGGTGACCACAGCAGACTCTGAGGTGCCTCTTCTGTATCCCTTCAGACAACTCCAGAAAAGGTTACTTCCTTCAGATACTTCCCATACATGACAATAGCTATCTCTCTACCCAAGGGTGTTATCTGGAAGCAGAAACCAGGCAGGATGGGCCAAATGTGCCAGGGAATAGTGTCCCTAGGAGTGACCCCAAACATTAAAGAGAGTTGGTGGATAAATATTCTTCATAACCCCCTAGGGTCTCCAGCCGAGTTGAGCCCTGGTGACAACAGTGTGCTTAGACATGCCCTTTATGTATTTCCCTTCCTCCTCTGTTTCACTACCCACTCACACCATAATTCCTGGGATGATCTTCCAGGTAAACTACCTGCACCCAAGTCCTTGTCTCTGGGTTTGCTTTAAGGAAACCAAACAGAGGGACATTTGAAAAAAGACTTGAAGGAGGTAAAGGATCTGGCCACGTAGATTGAGGAGAAACTTCTGGGCAGAGGGAACAGCAAGGGCAAAGGTCCTGAAGTAGGAGACTGCCCAGGGGATTCCAGGGTCAGAAAGGAGGCCAGGGTGAGTGGAACAGAGTGAACAAGGTGCAGAGTAGCCAGTGTGGCCAGAGAAGTAATGGAGGCCAAGGATCTTTAGGCCATCGTAAGAAAATTGTTCATTGAGAAGCCACTGGAAATTTTTAGCAATGAATGATGGCTTAACATTTTTGAAGAATCATCTTGTTCTTTTTTAAAATATTTTCTTTTTTAAAAAAATTTTAAAAAAGAATTTCTTTTTTAAAATATTCAATTGCAATTAACATTTTATTAGTTCATAACAGTTTGTATTATTTATTAGTTTCAGGTGATAACATAGTGGTTAAACATTTACATAATTTACAAAGCGATTCCTCCAATAAGACTAGTAACCACCTGGTACCATACATTGTTATGATAATATTATTGACTATATTCCCTATGCTATACTTTACATCCTTATGACTATTTTGTAACTGCCAATTGTACTTCTTAATCCATTCACGTTTTCACCCAGTCCCCCATATGGCAACCATCATCTTGCTCTCTGCATCTATGAGTCTATTTTGGTTTTATTTGTTTCTTTTTTTCTTTATAGTCCATATATAAGTGAAATTATACGGTATTAGTTTTTCTCTGTCTGATTTATTTCACTTAGCATAACACCCTTTGAGGCCATCCATGTTGTCACAAACTATAAGATTTCATGCCTTTTTACAGCTGAGTAATATTCCATTGTCTATATATACCACGGCATCTTTATCTAGTCATCTATTGATGGGCACTTAGGCTGCTTTCATATTTTGACTATTGTAAATAGTGCTGCAGTGAACATAGGGGTGTGTATATATTTTCAAATTAGTGTTTTGGATTTCTTTGGATAAATATCCAGAAGTGCAATCCTGGGCCATAAGTTCTATTTTTAATTTTTTGAAAAACCTTCATACCATTTTCCGTGTGGCTGTACCAATTTGCAATCCCATCAATAGTGCACGAGGTTTCCCTTTCCTCCACATCCTCGCCAATACCTGTTTTATGATTTATTGATGATAGCCATTCTGACAGGTATTAAGTGATAATCTTCTTGTGGTTTTAATTTGCATTTCTCTGATGACAGTGACATTGAGCATCATTTCATATGTCTATTGGCCATCTGTATATCCTCTTTAGAGAAATGTCTATTCAGGTCTTCTGTCCATTTTTTAATTGGGTTGGTTTTTTTTTTTTTTGTATGAGTTCTTCATAAATTTTAAATATTAACCCCTTATTGAATGTATTGGTGAATATCTTTTCCCATTCAGTAGGTTGTCTTTTTGTTTTGTCAATGGTTTCCCTTGCTGTGTAAAACCTTTTTAGTTTGATGTAGTCCCATTTGTTTATTTTTTCTTTTGTTTCCTTTGCCCAAGGAGATATATCCAAAAATATATTACTAAGAGCAATGTCAGAGAGTTTATTGCCTATGTTTTCAGATTTTTATGGTTTCAGGTCTTACATTTAAGTCTTTGATCCCTTTTGAGTTTATTTTTATATATGATATAAGAAGGTGGTCCAGTTTCATTCTTTTACATATGTCTGTCCACTTTTACCAACATCATTTACTGAATAGACTGTCTTTACCCCACTATATTCTTACCTCCTTTGTCATGGATTAAATGACTATATAGGCATGGATTTATTTCCGGGCTGTCTATTCTGTTCCATTGATCTATGTATGTTTTTATGCCAGTACCATGCTATTTTGATTATTATAGCCTTGTAATATAGTTTGAAATCAGATAATGTGATACCTCCAACATGTGTTGTTCTTCTTTCTCAAGATTGCTGTGGCTATTTGGGATCTTTTATGGTTTCATAAATTTTAGGATTATTCGTTCTAGTTCTGTGAAAAATGCCATTGGTATTTTTATAGGGGTTGCATTGAATCTGTAGATTGCTTTGGGTAGTATAGACATTTTAATGATGTTAATTCTTCCTATCCATGAGCACTGTATACACTTCTACTCACTTGTATCTTCTTCAATTTCTTTCTTCAAAGTCTTATAAATTTCCAAGTATAGGTCTTTTATCTCCTTTTTTATCTTAGCTACATTTATTCCTAGGGTTTTTTTAATTCAATTATAAATGGGATTTTTTTTCTTAATTTTTCTTTCTGATGTATAAAAATGCAACTGATTTCTAAATATTAATTTTGTATCCTGCTACTTTACTGAATTTATTTATCAGTTCTAATAGTTTTTTGGTGGAATCTTTAGGATTCTCTATATATAGTATCATATCATCGGCAAATAATGACAGTTTTATTTTTTTTCCAATTTGGATGCCTTTTATTTCTTTTTCTTGTTTGATTGCAATAGCTAAGACTTCCAATACCATGTTAAAGAAATCCTTGTCTTGTTCCTGATCTTAAAGAAAATGCTTTTAGCTTCACCATTAAATATGAGGTTAGCTATGGGTTTGTCATATATAGCCTTTATTATGTTGAGATATGTTCCCTCTATTCCCACTTTGCTAAGCTTTTATCATAAATGGATGCTGGGTTTTGTCAAATCTGTTCTTTTAACAGTAGATTATAAGAGCAAGATTGGAAGAAGAGAAAACAAGAGCCTGTGGCAGTTGCCCCTGTGAAAGATGATAGTTGCTTGAACCAGGATGTTAGCAGTAAAGATTGAGAGAAGTGTTCAGGTTTTAGTTTTAGTTTGTAGTTGGAGCCCATAAATTTCCTGATGGACTAGCAGTGGGATGTGAGGGAAAAAAAGGATAAACAATTTCATAACTAAAGCTTAAAGGGTCTCATATTCAGAACAAGATAGTGGTCTGTACTTTGAAAATATCCTTTTAAGATGACGTTTTTTAAATTCCTGTTTGTTTGGAATATAGAGAGTTCAGCGGATCTTCAGCCTCGATGAGTGAAAAGGAGGTGGTTGTTAGTTTCCTAGGGCTGTCATAACAAAGTACCACAAAATGGATGGCTCAAAACAATAGAAATTTACTCTCTCTTAGCTCTGGAGGCTAGAAGAAATCAAGCCATCAGCAGAGCCGTACTTCTTCTGAACGCTTTAAGGGAGGATCCTTCCTTGCCTCTGCCTAGCTTCTGGTGGCTGCCAGCAATCCTTGGCTCGTCAACACATCACTCCAGTCTCTGCCACCGTCATCATATGGCATTCTCTCTGTGTGTCTCTGTCTCTGTCTCTGTCCAAATTTATCTCTTATAAGGACATCAGTCATTGAATACAGCCCACCCTAATCCAGTATGACCTCATTTTAACAATTGCAGCTACAAAAACCCTATTTCCAAATAAAGTCACATTCACAGATTCTGGGTAGACATGAGTTTTGAAGGACACTGTTCGATTCAGTCCAGGGTGAAAGTTGGGTTTTATATTCAATCCAGTCATTTCCAGGACTTATGGAAAGCATGCTGTAAGATTATTTAGGCTGAATAGACATTCTGTAACTTCTATAACTCTCTATGAAACTTTCTGTCTATAATGTTAATTCCATAAGGGTTCCTCATATATCCTCTCTCTCTCTCTTTCTCTCTCTCTCTCTCGCGCGTGCGTGCGCGCGCGTGCACGTGTGCTATATCTATATATATATATAGATATAGATATAGATATCTATATATATATATACATACATACATACACACACATATATACTGTTGTCTGTGTCTATGAGTTTTTGTTAATCTTGTTCATTTGTTGCTTTCAGTTTTATATCCAACATATGAGTGAAATCATATGGTTCTCAACTTTTTCTGTCTGACTTATTTCCCTTAGCATGATATTCTCAAGATCTATCTATGTTGTTGCAAATGGCAGTATTTTATCTTTTTTTATTGCTGAGTAATATTCCATTGTATATATGTGCAACATCTTTAGTCAATCACCTATCGAAGGACACTTTGGTCGTTTCCATGTCTTGGACACCATGAATAATGCTGCAGTGAACATAGGGATACATATATCTTTACAAATAAATGTTTTCAAATTTTGGAAGTAGATACCCAGAAGAGAATTTGCTGGATCATATGGTAATTCTATTCTTAATTTTTTAAGGAAGCTCTATACTGTTTTCCATAGATGATGTACCAATTTACATTCCCACCAGCAGTGTATGAGGGTTCCTTTTCCCCCACAACCTCTCCAACACTTATTATTACCTGTCTTGTTGATAACAGCATCATAACAGGTGTAAGGTGGTATCTCATTGTGGTTTTCCTTTGCATTTCCCTTATGGCTAGTAAAGTTGCACATCTTTTTATATGTCTGTTGGTCATTTGTATGTCTTCTCAGAAGTGTCAGGTCCTCTGCCCAGTTTTCAATTGGATTGTTTGTTTGTTTTTTTTACTGTTGAGTCATATGAGTTCTTTATATATTTTGAATATTAGCCCCTTATCAGAGGCATTGTTTGCAAACATCTTCTCCCATTCAGTTGGTTGTCTCTTTGCTTTGTTTATAGTTTCTTTTGCTATTCAGAAGCATTTTAGTCTCATTCATTTATTTTTGCTTTTATTTTCCTTGCCTTTGAGATTAAATTCATAAAATCCTCTCTAAGACCAAGGTCCTTATGTTTTCTTCTATACATTTTATTGTTTCAGGTCTTATATTCAGGTCTTTGATCCATTTTGAGTTAATTTTTGTGTATGGTGACAAATAGTAGTCTAATTTCTTTCTTTCACATATGGCTTTCCAATTTTCTCAGCACCATTTATTGTAGAGGCTTTCTTTTGTCCATTGTATGTTTTTGGCTCCTTTGTTGAAAATTATTTGCTCATATATATGTGGTTTTATTTCTGGGTTCTGAATTCTTTTCCACAGGTCTATGTGTCTGTTTTTCTGCCATTATCATGTTGTTCTGATTACTGTTGCTTTGTAGTATAATTTTCTTTTTTGTTCCTTTTTCTCAGGATTGTTTTGGCTGTTTGGGGTCTTTTGTGGAACCCAAGCTTTCTTACTCTAAGAAATATTCTTTCTATGTTCACATTGGCTAAAAAGAGGAAAGATCCTCCCTGCTAATCTCAAAACTAATAAAACAACCTAGTTTTATAGATTTCTTCATATTAACCAGGATATCTTATCTATTATTTGTTCTACTGAATGGTCCTATTCCCAGGAAGGTGGAACCCTGGCAGATTAGGCTCAGGCCTCACAAATTAATAAACTGAATTGGGAGATGCTATTCTGGCTTACAAAGAAATTAAGAATTAAGTTCTGTATTAGTTGCTAGAGCTGCTGTAACCAAATATCGTAATCTAGGTGGCTTAAACAACAGAAATTTATTGTCTCATAGTTCTGGAGGCTAGAAGTCCATAATCAAGATGTCAGTTTGGTTGGTTACTTCTGAGGACAATGAATGAAGGATCTATTTCAGGTCTTTCTCCTTGGCTTATAGATAACTGTTATCCCTGTATTTTCACATTGTCATCCCTCTGTATGTGTCTGTGTCCAAATTCCCCTTTTTTATAAGGATATCAGTGCTATTGGATTAGGGCCCACCCTAAAGAGCTCATTTTAATTTGATTATCTTTATAAAGAACCCATTTCCAAATAAGTTCATATTCTGAGGTATTTGGGGTTAGGACTTCAACATAATGGGTTTGTGGTGAGAGGAGAGAAGAGCACAATCAAACTGTAACAAGCGTGAAAGGGTATAGAGCAATATTCTTAGTAGTTCTTAGGAATGCAGCAGTTTACTCAAGGTTAACCCTACCAGTGAGTTGGTGCTTGCAGATTCTTGGCCACCATCAGCTGCCTGCCTCTCCTCAGGAAACATGCTGTCTCACTGATCTGCCTGGGTCCCAAGCTGTCTACTCAAGGTGAAAGAGATATTTTCAAGACAGTTATCCCATCTGGCCATAAGAGACAGACTTCCCACTGCTACAGACCACCCCACAGTTTCTGGCTTTCTGGATGAGAAGTTCTTCTGCATCTCATCCACTCAGCACAGCAGCCCCACCTCGGCTTTTCAATGAGTCAGCATAACACCACTGCTCTGTTGTTTCAGCCAGTTCCAGCATTGGCACAAGCTAGGCCAGACCAAAGACTCTGGTCCTGGTTTGAGAAGAGCTCATAATAATGGTTTAGGGTAGCTTTTACTCTGTCTTCTGAAGCAGCAAACAAACATTGCAAAGGCTGTACCTGAGATAAAGAAGCAAAGATGGGAGCCCCAGCCTCATTGGTGAGATGACCACAAGTTCAGAGGGACTTGGAATTGTGGGCAACTTCACTGCCTTTACTAAGGTCAAAGACGAAAAATAACTCATAGCCATATGAGGGAATAATCTATCACCCCACCGGCAGGGCCACCTTGGTCTACTGTGCAGGCTCTGTGCCTTAACTTTCTTGCGGTGCCAGCACTGCCAGTCTCTGACACTCCCAACCCCCATACAGTGATACCTGGAATTTCTTTATGTCACTGGGGCTTTTCACAAGAGGGCTGACCAGTGGTCTACCACAGACGGTATGCACCGTGGCTTTATCCAGGGATATAAACAACTCTTGTATATCAATCATAGTAACTGAACAGGGTAATGTGTGTTCATTTATCTGATGGACATTTTCCTAATATAGTCTCTTTAGACACACCATTTCTAACCCTCCCACTGCTGCTGGTTGTGGCACCAGCAACTCATTTTTGCATGTCAGTTACAGGTACATGTTTAACTTTGTGAGTCTAGGTGATGTGATTGAATTTTCCAGAGTCTGATGACCCTCAGATACCTGATGCCCTGCAGAGCTGAAAGATCAGACAACACACCAGTGACCCCCAGCAAGCTGCAGTCATAGGCTTTGTAAAAAGACCTGCATTTCTGACCTTTTCACCTTAAATAATTATGGAACTGGGCAAAATGTGAAACTGAGCAAAATATCTGAGGCAGTTGTTATGAGACTTTGAACAACAGGCTGCCAGGGACTGCAATTCTTAAGAGAAAGAATGCATGAGATGGGCCTCACTCATGCTCCAGCCCTCTGCCTTAGGACAATTTCCTACCCATGGCACAGGGTGGGAGAACAGTATATATGCCAGTTCTGCTGAGCTGAGAAGGCAGAAACCAGAATTCAAGGCTGCTGAAGTGGCTGGAACTTTCAGAGTACAGAAAAAAAGAGTGGTACAGATGGGGGGATGGCAGAAGGCTGTGTAGAAGTTACCCCTGGATCATGGGCCAAGCACTGGGCAGCAGTGGTCCAGGGCTCAGCAGAGAATGCTGCTCCTGGACTGCAAGCGACAGTTACCAGGGATCACACTGTGGGAGACCCTGGAGCTCCAACTGAGCAAAGTGGAATCCTTGCTGAAAAACCCCAGCCTTTCAGCTAAGCCTTTCAGAGATTCTCCACCTTTGAGTGAGGAACATGTCCTAGAGTAAGAACTGAAAATCAAGGTTCAACAGGGTCAAGGTCAGCTAAGGGGAAGTAACTACATGCTATAAGAAAATTTTCTTTAAAAGAAGACAACATAATCCAATGTTTTCTGGTTGCCTAGTTTCAGAGTAAATACCCTGTAGTAAAATTTATTGTTTTCCTCTCCCTAGCATCTACTACCTATTGGTAATATCATCTTCATTTTTCTTCTCCCTCACTTGCAATCAGTATCTTTCACTTGGACTTACTTCAAACCTGATTCTAGAAGTGGGTAAGTGATCCAGGCCCATGCATAATGTTGGGCAGAGCATCAAAATCTCTTGCCCAACATGATCCACAGGCACTGGTAGTACCTAAGCTCCTCAGCAAGGCTCATGATAGGGACTTGAAACAGAGAAATGATATATACACAACATTAGGTATCTCAGAGAACCCGAGACAACCAAAGACTCAAAATGTGGAGGCCACACCACCAGGAGCAATGACCAAACCACACTGTTGTACTGTCCAAAAGAGCACCTCCACAGCCATCACTATGCACCCAGACATAGCAGACCACACCACTGATGCTGGGCATTGGGTGTCTGCAGCTCCACCAGCAGTGGCCTAGAGAAGCTGAGCACCCGCACTGACTCCTTTGCCGAATGAAGAGTTCCAGCAGATCTCCGCCTCACAGAACCGCCTTCTGATTCTAGGCCTAGCACAAGTGTGACTGATGAGCAGACCCCAGGTCCTATGTCTGAGCTCTAGTGTCAGGAAAGTTTGAAAAGTAAGTTCTGGCTTCTGCTGAAGGAAGAGGAGATAGGACTCATAATATGGAAAATCCCCCCCAATAAGACTAGTCATGTAGATATTGGGCAGCTACAAAGCCTGTCATATATCATATACCAGCAGTTTTTGTATAGTCCTGAACTTCTAAGGTCCAACAAATCTTATTTTTGTAATTATACTAAGGTTTTTCTTGTTGCCATTTTCCCTCTGTTGGCATGCGCACCAACAGTGCAAAAGCCATGGTGGGTAAACTGCTGATCAGTCTTATGATGAATCATGGCAGTGGCACCAATCTGTATTTTTCACTGCCACACACAGGGCAGGGGTTGGGGAGCCAGTTCCACTTAAGAATGTCCTCTATAAAGCAGTAAAAATTCTGAATTGTGTTAAGACTTGACCCCCAAGCATTTTGACATTCTGTGTGACACATCTGGAAGTGTGCATAAAGCACCTGTGCAGCATGCTCAAGTATAATGTGGGGAAAGTATTGTCTCCAGGAGGAGCACTTATGCAACTGTTTGAGTTGTGAGCTGAACTAGTGGCTTTTTTCATGGAATACTCTATGTACTTGAAAGAATGGCCAAAACAAATATAAACTATGGTTATTCTGGCTTGATTTTTGGCCTACATTTACTGAAATAATGAATGAAGTGAGCCTGCCTCTTCAGAGAAAACAAACAGCAAGTATTCATTGCCACTGATAAAATTTAAGCTTTTACAGGAAAATTATAATTTTAAAAAGTTGTAATTGCCCATGTTAGTTTCTTATTGCTACTTTAATAAATACCACAAACTTAGTAGCTCAAAACAATACAAATTTGTTATCTTATAGTTCTGGAGGTCTGAATGCCAAGATGGGCTAAAATCAAGGTGTCAGTGGGGCTGCATAGGGGAGAATCCATTTCCTTACCTTCTCTAAATTCTAAAGATCACCTATATTCCTTGGCCTGAGCCCCCTTACTCCATCTTCAAAAGCAGCTCGCTTGCTCCCTCGCTCCCTCTCTCCCTCGCTCCCTCTCTCCCTCTCTCCCTCGCTCCCTCTCTCCCTCTCTCTCTCATGAGGACACTTGAGATTACATTGGGCCCACCAGATAATTCAGGATAACCTCATCTTTACCTTAATAACAATGCAAAGATCCTTTTGCCATGTAAGGTAGCATACAATTTCCAGGAATTAGGATATGGACATCCCTGGGGCGGGGGCAGCGGAAGGTATTATTCTACCTACCACACTGCCACAGTGAGCTCAACAGTTTCAAAGTACTTACAAATTTTTCTGATGAGTTTGATAGTAATTTTTAATTAATGTAATTCTTTTTTAAATTTTTTATTAAGTTTATTGGGGTAACGTTGGTTAATAATATTATATAATTTTCAGATGTATATTCTCATTCGAAATCTGTATATTCTATTGTGTTACCACCCAAAGTCCAGTTTCCCTCAGCTACCATATATTTGATCCCCTTTACCCATTTCACCCTCCCCCTAAACACTATATTTGGCCCCTTTGACCCCATCTATCTCCCCCCTCCTCCCTCACACCTCTAGTAACCACTAGCCTATAGTCCAAGTTCATGAGTCTCTCTTTGTTTGTCCTGCTCATTTGTTGCTTTTAGGTTTATATCTCACATATAAGTGATACCATGTGATTTTTAACTTTTTCTGTCTGGCTTATTTCACTTAGCATGATTATCTCTAGTTCCATCCATGTTGTCACAAATGGCAGTATTTCATCTCTTCTTATGGCTGAGTAATATTCCATTGTATATATGTACCACTGCTTCTTTATCCAATCATCTATCGTAGGACACTTTGGTTGCTTCCATTTGCTGATCACTGTGAATAATGCTGCTATGAACATCGATGTGCAAATATCTTTAAGGTTATGAATTTTCAAGTCTTTGGGGTAAATACCCAGTAGAGGGATTGCTGGATCATATGGAAGATCAATTCTTAGTTTTTTGAGGAACCTCCATACTGTTTTCCATAGTGGCTGTACCAATTTGCAGTCCCACCAGCAGTGTATGAGGGTTCTTTTTTCTCCACATCCTCTCCAACATTTGTTATTACTTGTCCTGTTGATTATAGCTATTCTAACAGGTGTGAGATGGTATCTCATTGTGGTTTTGATTTGTATTTCCCTAATAGCTAGTGATGTTGAGCATCTTTTCAAATATTTGTTGGCCATTTGTATGTCCTCTAGGGAGAAGTGTGTGTTCAGCACCTCTGCCCATTTTTTGATTGGATCCTTTGGTTTTTTGTTGTTATTGAGTTGTATGAGTTCTTTGTATATTTTGAATATTAGGCCCTTATCAGAGGTGTTGCTTGCAAACGTATTTTCTCATTAGAATGGTTGTCTCTTTACCTTGCTGACAATTTCTTTTGCTGAGCAGAAGCTTTTTAGTTTGATGTAGTCCCATTCATTTATTTTTGCTTTTACTTTCCTTGCCTTTGAGGTCAAATTCATAAAATCCTCTTTAAGTCCAAGGTTCTTGAGTTTAGTTCCTATGTTTTCTTCTACACATTTTGTTGTTTCGAGTCTTACATTTAGGCCCTTAGTCCATTTTGAATTAATTTTGGTATGTGGTGATAGACAACAGCCTAGTTTCATTCTTTTGCAGGTGGCTTTCCAGTTTTCCCAGCACCATTTATTGAAGAGGCTTTCCTTTCTCCACTGTATATTTTGGGGGTTTTTTTTGTTGAAAATTATTTGCCCATAGAAATATAGATTTACTTCTGGACCCTCAATTCTTTTCTGTGCGTCTGGTCTGTGTGTCTGTTTTGCTGCCAATACCATGATTTGATTACTGTCGCTTTGCAGTATAATTTGAAGTCAGGCAGCATGATGCCTCCAACCTCATTCTTTTTTCTCAGGATGGCTTTGGCAATTCAGGGTCTTTTGTGCTTCCATACAAATCTGATGATTTTTTGATCTATTTATTTAAAAAATGCCATTAGGATTTTGATGGGGATTACATTAAATCTGTATAATGCTCTAGGTAATAAGGTCATTTTAACTATGTTGATTCTTCCAATCCAAGAACACGGAACATCTTTCCATTTCTTTGTATCTTCTTCGATTTCTCTTAATAGGGTCTTGTAGTTTTCATTATATAGGTCCTTCACTTGTTTCGTTAAATTTATTCCTAGGTATTTTATTGTTATTGTTGTTGCAATTGCAAAAGGAATTATATTTTCCACTTCTTTTTCTGACACTTCATTATTGAGTATAGGAAGGCTATGGATTTTTGAACATCGATTTTGTAACCAGAGACTTTACTGTATTTGCTTATTGTTTCTAGTAGTGTTCTTGTGGAGTCTTTAGGGTTTTCTATAGAGAGAATCATGTCATCCGCAAATAGTGACAGTTCGACTTCTTCGTTTCCTATTTGGATGCCTTTTACATCTTTCTCTTGCCTGATTGCACTTGCTAGGACCTCCAATGTTATATTGAATAAGAGTGACGATAGTGGACAGCCTTGCCTTGTTCCTGATCTTAGAGGGGAGGTTTTTAGTTTTTCACTATTAAGTATGATGTTGGCAGAGGATTGGTTGTATGTGGCCTTTATTATGTTAAGATACTTTTCTTCTAAACCGATTTTGTTAAGTGTTTTGAACATAATGGGTACTGTATCTTGTCGAAGGCTTTTTCTGCATCTAATGATATGATCACATGACTCTTATTTTTTAATTTGTTTATGTGGTGTATCACACTAATTGATTTGCATATGTTGATACATCCTTGTACCCCTGGGATGAAGCCCACTAGATCGTAGTGTATAATCTTTTAAAAATATTGCTGTGTTTGGTTCACTAGTATCTTATTTAGGAATTTTGCATCTGTGTTCATGAGATATATTGGTCTGTAGTCTTCTTTTTTTGTGTTTTCTCTGCCAGGTTTTGGTAACAGGGTAATACTGGCATCATAAAATGAGTTAGGAAGTATTGCCTTCTCATCAATTTTTTTGGTAGAGTTTGTGGAGAATAGATATTAAATCTTCTTTGACTGTTTGGTAGAATTCACTGGTGAAGCCATCTGGTCCTGGACTTTTACTTTTTGGTAGGTTTTTGATGATTGTTTAAATTTCCATACTGCTGATTGGTCTATTTAGATTTTCCAGTTCTCCATGATTCAGTCTGAGAAGGTCTTTCTAAGTACTTGTTCATTTCATCTAGGTTATTATATTTGGTGCTATATGCTTTTTCATAATATTCTTAAATGATCCTTTGTATTTCTGTAGTGTCTGTCATAATTTCTCCTCCTTCATCCCTGATTTTGTTTGTTTGTGTCCTTTCTTTTTTTTTTCTTTAGTGAGTCTAGCCAGGGGGTTGCCAATTTTATTAAACTTCTCAAAGAAGCAGCTCTTTATTGTATTTACTTTTTCAACTCAAATTGTTTTTTGTTTTCAATTTTATTTAATTCTACTCTAATCTTGATTATTTATTTCCTTCTGCTGATTTCAGGCCTCATTTGTTCTTCTTTTTCTAGTTTTTTAAGATGAAGCATTAGGTTGTTTATTTGAGATTGTTCTTGTTTTTTGAGATAGGCCTGTAATGATATGAACTTTCCTCTTATGAGCGCTTTTGCCGTATTCCAAAAGCACTTTTATTTTTCATTTATTTGTATTTTTAAATTTTAATTACTTTCAAGTATATAGTACATTGGTTACACATATATATATAGTTAGTAAAATGATTCCCCCAATTGCTCCCTCCCTCCCATGACCCTCCACCTAGCCAATGTATTAATGCTAATTGCATTCCCTATGCCATGCTCCCCATCTCTGTGTCCATATATCAGCTACTAATTTGTACTTCTTTAACCCTTTGCTCCATTCTCCCAGCCCCCCAAACACCCGTCCTCTCTATCACCAAATTGTCCACTATATTTGTGAGTCTGTTTTTAATTAGTCTGTTCTTTTTATTCCTTAAATTTTGCATATAAGTGAAATCATATACTTTATCTTTCTCTGTCTGACTTAAATACTTTAGAGGTTCATCACAGCAATATCTTTTTCCATTCCCTTCCTTTTCATATTTAGGGGTCTTGTTTTCTTATCCTTTCAGCCACTTTGACTTTCGTTTGGAGCACTTAATTCTTTTCCATTTGAGGTACTTATTGATAGGAATGTGGTTTGTTACCATCTTTTATTCCTGTTTTTGATACATGTTTTTTCTTCTTAAAGAAGTCCCTCCAACATTTCCTGTAATACTGACTTGGTGTTGATAAATTCCTTTAGTTTATTTTTGTCTGGAAAGCTCTTTATCTGTCCTTCAATTTTAAATGATAGCTTTGCTGGATAAAGTATCCTGGTTGTAGATCCTGGGTCTTCATCCTGTCGAATATTTTTTGCTAAGCCCTTCTGTCCTGCATAGTTTCTTTTGAGAAATGAGCTTCCGTCCGTATGGGTACTCCCTTAAATGTAATTATTTGTTTTTCTCTTGCTGCTTTTAATATTCTTTTTTTTT